>NC_092796.1:12157623-12488810 GCF_918797505.1 Bemisia tabaci
GAACGTAAAAATGACGCAGATCAATCAGTTTTTAAAGATGCGACTATTTCGACGTGTAAGTGCTATTTTGTGCCTAACCGGTGATTTGAAGGCGAATCACGATTCGTGACAATGATTACAAGGGAACACATCTCGCTCTTTTAAGAGATTAGGCAAAACTATTCGAATGTGTTAATCGTAGAAATAGTCGCACTTTTAGGAATCGCTTCAGTGCTTCATTTTCTGGCAAGATTTAAAAGCTGAATTTGAAAATGACCATTTTACGTTACCAAGTTATATTTGACACTTTTGATTCTCAAATTTCTTACTACGTCATGAAAAAATTCATACTGGAAAAAAAAAAAAAAAAAACCGATGATCCGAATCGTAGATAATCAGAACTCTGTTGTAATAAATTCCAGGTGCGATAATCGATTTATCGATCGTTTTACACACACTTAAAAGGAAAAAACCCGGAGTCTTGCAAATGCACCAAAATATTTCCTAACTGAGAGACGGATCCACCGAAGCGCCACCCGAAGATGGAGGATGGAGGCCCTGGTGTATCTGTCTCCTCCGTTGATCCGTCCTATTGACAGCGCAATTTGTCGTGAGATGATCTGAGATGCCGGGCGTCATTCACCCATTTTAACCCTGTCACTTCGATGTTTACGGGGCCTTGCCGCCGCCGCCGCCTCGTACCCAAAACATGCGCCTAAGCTGTAAAACATATACCTGGCTATGAACAAAAGCAGTAGCCGAGGATTGAGATGGAGGTGCAAAAAGCGTGCGCTTGTCGCCACCGACCACATTTCTACCGGAATCCTCCTCTCGATTAGGCACTGTTATATGGCGTCCATGCCAAATTTACACCTTATACGGTAAAAAAAGAATGATGTGCCTGGAAAAAATGGATTGTTGATTTAAATTAAATTTTTAAAAAACAGGTATGTCAGAAAATTACATGAATTGAAATGTACATTTTACAACAAAGGAAAGCTAATTTAACCACGGAGGTGGTTAAATTAGCATTTTTCTATTGTAAAATCAACATTGAAACAAGTCGGACACTTGTTTTCACCACACAATTCTCAAATCAGCTATTTCATTTTTTCCCTGTGAGTGTTGGACTGTGTGGCTGGTAATGATGTGGAAGGATCTAGTGCTTACTACTAGACATTCTGGAGTTCTTGATATTCCAATACCCACAATGATTCAGTTGCACTCATGAGAAGCAGCCAAATAAAATATACTCTTTACGGGTAAAATCGCACGTTGCGCGCGTCAAAAAATATCTGAAATCAATTCCTTCGCGCAATCTGCGCAGTTTGCAGATAGTATGTAACACGCTTTTTCAAGTTCCCGCGTCTAAGGGCAGTTTTTCCAACTTGCCAACTACAAGCATGTAATTCTACCTTTATGCGATAAAATTTCAAAATCCCGGAGCCAGGGTCTCAAAGTAAGAACATTAAAACTGGAAATTTTCATATAGAAACTATTTTTAAAAAACTTTAAATTTAAGTTACCAAAAAGGTCCATGAATTCGTTGTTTTGCCATTAATTTTTTCAGGGTTAACCTAATCAGAGGAGATCGAACGCCGAACTATGGAAATGACAGTGTCCTGAGTTTGTTAAGTCGGTAACTGCCAGTATTAATTTTAATTTTTATTTTATCAACGATTTGACAACCTCTGAAGGTCCAGTTCCGCGAAATCTTTCTGGCTCTTGGCTGGTCGAGCCCCTATTACTTACATTACATTAAACGGCCTTAAAGTGGAATCTGCTTATCTACTTTGAGCCGTAATCCAGAAATGCTCGTGACAAACTACAAATCTGGATATTATGAAGTGGTAAGATTATCTCTATATTCGCAGAATTTTGGACGGTCTCAGAGTGGATATAGTGTTGATAAGCAGGGGTATATTATGTTGGAGAGGGTTTTTGTTTTTGTTTGATTTGTTTATTTGTATCATGCAATGATGATAAAATCGTGGGTAAGCAAGATCTGTCCTTGAATCCTACGTTTTTAACTTTATTGTTTTGTTTAAATTCTGCATGATTAAAGAGGTTTCAAATGTTTTTCTTCCTCTTTTTCTATTAATATTTATTTTTCCTTTTCCTCTTCGAATAAATTTTAAGCCCTAACTTGATCTACGTTGACGTGTGCTAGAGAATCTAACACCATGACCTAATTGATGAAATCGTTAATTAGTAACACCATTTTCATGATACCACCATTATACCACTCATCATACCATGACCTAATCTACGCTAATGACGCCAGTCCTTCTCATTTGACTTACCGACGGAGGCAAAAGGTTTTTGTGGGCGCGATTTTTTACGGGGTAGGTCAAATATCCGGCATTTGAGTTTTTGATAAAAACTGTGAAAAGACCCTTTTTTATCGCAATAAATTAGTTGCAAGTGTTCTAGCTCAATTTTGTACCAATAGGGTAGATATTCGTTAAAGTTGCATTTCTATTTGCAATTTTTAGCCCCTTCCATAAAAATTCTATACGGGTATTCTAGTGCCAACCGTGGTAGTACCAAATGGACCGCGTCTAAACAGAAAGGAACCAAGCCACATCAGCTATTGCCAAATTTAATTGGGAAATTTAATTTTTTACATGAAAACGGTTGTGCGGATTTTCATGCAAATTTCAGTGAAAATTCTCCACAGTGCGAAGCAAATTCCTTAACATTTTCAAAATGATCCGCACAAACAAATTCTCGTAAAAAATTAAATTTCCCAGTTAAAATTTTCAATAGCTGATGTGGCTTGGTTCCTCTCTGTTAAACGCGGTCCAAATGTGATCACACTAAACATTTGATCAGGAAGGCGATGTTGGGCTGAGAGCGAGAGGGTGGAATTGTAAAAACGGCAACCTGGAGTGAAAGTGACTCATTAGCGAGATACCGCGGTGTCCGAAGAGTGTCATCAGGCATACGGTCAGGGCTAATAGGCTCCGAGTCGCCTTAACAGCTCCCAAACGAGCGATACCCAAAACCACCCCACGAGCCAGGGTTGGAACGACCCCACCCAGCTGCGCCTCCGCCGCCGCTCGGTGTCGCCCCCGAAGAACGGCAGCCGCTCTCAAAAACGCACTATGCGCCCTTGAATGGAGCCAAATTTCATCAGGTAAAATATGTACTTCAGTTCTCCCTTTTCCTGAATTTCTCCCGAAACTTTTGAAATTCTCAAAATGTTCCGGATATTTTGCATTTTCCGGAACTTTCCCGGAACTTTTTTTTTTTTTTTTTTTTGGAGTTTTGTGACTTCTATTCCTTTGTTCAAGTTTTTTAGGAATCTACAGCCATCTATAGACAAATGGGGTTATTTCGAGTTGAGTAGGATTTGAAAGAGTAGGATTGTAATATTGGACATTTTTAGGATTTTTAGGGAGTTAGGTGGGGAGATAGTAAAAGTAACTTTTGAAAAATCTAAAACGAATCCCGGGCGTTTTTACGGTCATGGAGTGACAGAAATTAGAACAAAAAAGTTCCGAATCCCGGAACTTTTGACGGAATCCCGGAACATCAGAAAATCGGCTCATTTAAAAGATTATATAGTATCGTGATCAATTAATTCATTGCACTTTAATACTTCAGAGCTCTGAAAAGGACGGGTCCATTCAAACGTTTGCTTGCACTATAATATCTGGCGTTTAAGACTTTTTTAGAATGACCGATCCAAATCGATGATAATCTTCGCCTACAAATACTACACTATGAGTTAGTTGTGGCGCGGCGCCTTGATACAATTACTCGTGTTCCACGGATGTGCGTGTTGCATGCTCAAAATTGAAGGCACTTCCGCTTTTCTCACCTCTTTATGAATACACAGGAGTTGTCGTTAATTGAAGCACCCGAATATCAGAGTACCTAGGTATGTAGAGAAATTATTACCATCTGAGCTCTTTTTCTACAGGAAAAAGTGCCGCTCTCTGATTGGTCAACAAATTTCAGGCTTTCGCGGATTTTCTGATTTCAAATTCCAATGGATTGCAGCCACAATTGACGGTCAACGTCGTCATAATTTTCAGACTTTTAGACCGCCAGTCCACGGACTGGGTTTTTTTGCCAAAGGAGCGCAACGTCGAAAAAATGTCGCACCTACAACTTTCATGACGTGACGTCATACTGAAATCAACCACGCACAGCGGATCAAGTCAATTTGAGAGGTCGGACATGAATTTTTTACTTAAACTGCAAATTTTGATGTCTATTTCGTCACATTAAAAATTTCAAGGGGTGCTAATTGTAGAAAATTTCACGAGTTAACCGATGGAATCGCTTTTAGAACCTCAAAGTTTTGTACGAACGGAGTTATAAGCGTTTAAAGTTTCCAAATTTTTTCTCTCGACCTCTCTAATTGACTCGATCCACTGTGCAGCGTCTGTCTTTATACTTTCCATTCATGAATATTGTTACGAGAAGTCGTGTATTCTACCGTGCTCAGTAAGAACGCCGTAAATCCATCAAGATTTTCCCCTCGTTTTTTGGAACTTAACATCTCATAAAATTAAGACTGTTTTACCCATGCACCTCAAATTTTCAGGTTACGTTCTAGACAGTATTTGCGGAAGAGTTCTGTAAAAACATTGTCCCAAGTTACACAAGTTTTTCTGCTATGATACATTGTTTCCAAGAAATATGGACTAGCGTTTACGGCGTTTTTGCGTTGCATGGCAGTATATCGTGATCCATATTCGCGAATTTATCGCTGTTTGGAGTGAATATTTTCAGAAAATTTTGGGGTGAAATTTGACAACGATGGATATTCATACGGCGTTTTTCCCCATGACAGCAGCGCTCACCCCGATCGCGGTGGCGGCCTTCGCGTGAGCGCATCAAGAAGTTTTTGTTCGCCCGCTGGGCTCTGCTTAAACGGAGAATTTATTTTATAGCCGGAGTCCATTAACCGCGAGGCAGGGAGGGCAGGTTAAAAGCAATCAAACTTCGTGATAATCGGAGCGCGGGCTCTTTCTGCCGACGCCATCGCAGCGCCCTCTCTCGCCAAGTGGACGATACCAAAACTCCCGCGCTGAGGAAGAACGCAGTATGAACCTTAAGGCGTTGCCAAATCTCCTTCAACAAATCACGAGTTTTCGAGAGAATTGATGAATAATTTTCTTCCGATTTTTTTTAGAGAATTTCGCTCGTAATTTGAGCTAAAATTTCCGAGAATTTCAAGGTAAAATATTCACAAAGTTGATAAAAAATAAATATTTTCTAAGAGGCAATTTTTGACAACATGCGATTCCTCATACGGCGTTTTTTCTTGGCAACGGAAAAGGGCAACGGGTTTTATGCCAAGGTGCGTTGAGTATAGAGATAGTATTTTTAGAGACCTCGCATTGATAACCGAGGCAATGAATCGAGTGAGGCAAAAGTCAAATTCGGAGTTTGACGCTATTTTTCGCCAAATAATACTTCTGTGCTATAAAAAAAAACGCCGTATGAGCGGTTAAGTGTTGCCAAATTGCCTCTCAGAAAATAATTATTTCCTTGGAACGACGTCCCAAGGAAACCGTTTAAGGGTCATTTAACCCGTTTAACCCCTTTAACCCGTTTAAGGGGATGGCCACATGAGCCGCGGCCCATAGCGGTAAATTTTGCCATTTTTTTAAATGTAGGTATAAAAAAATCGGATTCAGAAAAAAAATTATCAATGAGAAAAGGGGACGAAATCTCTCTTTTCTGAGAGTATAGTAATTTCTAATTTTGTCATTTTTCGGTGATACAAGAAATATCATATTTAATTAGTAGAGTGAAGAGAGGAACTGAACACGCAATTTGGCCTGGAACTCAACACAGAGAGGAATGATAAAAAGGACTTTAGATGAAAAAGACAAGCCTGTGGCGCGGCGATCGGCATGTAACACATATTAGCGCCTACAAGACTGCATGAATACTTCACCCATTGCGCCAAACACAGTGCGGTCAGGAGCGGTTGGCGTGAAACGTATAGCGCCTGCAAGACTGCAGGAATACTTTACGCATTGCGCCAATCCCGGTGCGATCAGCGCGGCGCAGCGGCGGCGGGAATTAACATTATTAAACCACATTTATGTTTGTTTTTTCATAATTTTTTGGTTCATTTCTTATAAATGGAGGACCTTGTCCACATAGAGATAGGCTTACGGAACTTAAGTTTGGCGCAAAGTTCCATAAAATTTTGCTAGTAGTGTTGACAGGGCTTTCGCAAAAAATGTATCCAACACGAGTAGGTAATCGCGTCTAATGCACCCCTCCCCCTCCGGCATGTTCGTTTGATGGTTTTTATTGATGTTTCAAAACGAATGAGAAGGGGGCGGTAAAATATAAGCGGCCCATGGGCGGCAAGTAGGGAAATCCGGCCCTGTGGAATGTTACGAATAATTACTTTTCTTTGAAATTTTTAAACACCGTAGATAAAATTACAAACGAAATTCTCTAAAAAGTTGGAGGAAAAATACACATAAAAATTCCAGAAAATCATTATTTGTCGACGGAGATCTAGCAACGTCTAGGGGTTCATACGGCTTACTTCCTTACCATGGCAGAATAGATAATTAGCAGCTTGTTGAGCAGAAACTCGTATTTTATAAAATTCGCCTAATGATATTTATTGATCAATTGATAAATGTCAATGTGAGCGCTTTGCTGGGCGAGTTTTCGCAAATTCGCACAGTAACTTTTGCTCAACCCTTTGGTCATCAGGCATCAGTGAATCTAAACGCTAAGTTTCAAGAGTGACTTTCACACTACAGACAAGATATCAGGGCGGAGTCTATGAGATGTACTCAGAGACAAGAGACCCTCCACTAGTATCTTGGCCATGATGGAAGCTTTCACTCACGGGACTTCAGCATTCTACTGTTGACTTACCTACATGGTTGATGTTCATTGTTCAACAACGTGTTGGTAGTTTCGTTTTGCAAACAAGCCGAAATTGGCAGAAATTTGGGGAACTTGTTTGGCTCATGATGTCACTCGAAGCTCATTATCCACCATGTTGGTGGGTTATCAGCCGAAATTAAGGTGACGACTGTTGCTCCCATATAATTGTCCATGAGGAATTGTTGAATCCCCGAAAGTAAAAGCTTCCACGGTTTTACCTGTCACCAAGAGGCCAATGGAGGGTCTCTTGCAGAGACAAGAGACCCTCCACTGGCCTCCTAGCGACAGGTGGAAGCTTTTTCTTTCGGGGTTTCAACAATTCCTTATGGACAATTACTGGGGAGCAACAGTCATCACCCTAGTTTCGGCTGTTGACTTACCTTCATGGTCGATGATGAGCTTCGGATGACGTCATGAGCCAAACAAGTTTCCCAAACGTCGGCCATTTTCGGCTTGTTTGCAAAACGAAACTGCCAACACGTTGTTGAACATCAACCATGTAGGTAAGTCAACAATAGAATGTTGAAGTCCCGAAAGTAAAAGCTTCCACAATGGCCAAGATACTAGTGGAGGGTCTCTTGTATCTAGTCTCTTGTCTCTGGATGTACTGTCTCTGCTCCTCCGCAAGTTTCAAAAGTATCCTACCTTTCCTGTTTTCGAAAAATCAACAATTTTCGGTCAGAAAGAAATCCCTTCGAGAGAAGCAACATAAGAACGATGGGGGGGGGGGGGAGGACACGAGGGCGCGGGGGCGAGGGACGCGGGTCCGGGGACGCGAGGAGTCCCACGGGTCATTAGATTCCGGTGGTGGGTAATGGCTCGGATTGGGTTCACTTTTGAGTAGCATCGTTTCAGGCGTCATGGACGCGCGCGGCTGCCGCCGGCCCGCTACGGCGATGGCGATACAGAGGAAATTAACTTATCGCTTGCTCCGCCCGCCAAAACTCCGGATTTCCCCGCACCCAAGGACAAAACCGCGCCGTTGTCGAACAAACGATTTAGCAGATGAATCGGCCGCTTTGAAAACTCGCGGGTCCGAAAAAGTCACACTGAAAAAAAAATCTCGGTGTATTTACTAAGAAAAGGGTAAAATTACCGAGAAACGGATTCTATTTGATCCCAGTTTTTTCTTGGTAAAATTACCATTTATGGAATTGGTAATTTTACCGAGAAATCTCGTAAAATTATTGACTTTCTCGGTACTTTTACTGGACTCCGGTAAAAACGCCAATATTTTTTATCGACTGTGATAGAATTACCGAGATAAAATGGCAAAGTTACCGGGAATTGATTACCAATAAAAGTAGTATTCTTACCTGGAAAAAAAAACAGTAAAATTACCGGTTTTTAGGTAAGCTTACCAGTCTGTCTTGGTAAAATTACCAAAAATTGGTAAAAAAAAAAGTGAGATGGTAAAGGTACCAACGGACCGTGGTAAAAACGCAGAGAATTTTTTTCAGAGTAGTTCCATCGTCGATATGTGTACTTTTCATCATGAATAATCAATACTAAGCGAGACCAAAATATGCTTCAATATGTATATCAATATCAAACATACGGTTAAATGGGCAAAACTCACAATCAATATTTTCAACATATTATAATCGTTCTTGTTTCTAAAAGCATCTACTACCACCGTTGATACGGAAAATATTCGATCGAACATCAGGTTGGTCAAGTGCAGGAAGTCCCAAGTGAGCAGCATTTTGTCCACTGTGCGGTGTGGTTTAAGTTGAATATTTACACTATCCACCCCTTGTTTACAGCTATCGTAATGCAATAATATCTTGGGTGAGTATCCTTAACTCTCAAGCCCCTCGGCTACTCAACGGCACCTCCATGTTACTCCGCCGAATTTTTACCCTACGCAGTACTACCATCATGCCCTCTAGTTTCATTCGAGTTTCCTACTTTAGTATGCTTTCCATCCCTCGTGAAAAATGTCTAGCTCTCGCGGAAAAATGTCAATGCACCGCACACTGGAAAAAAAAAACCCATTGAATCTAGAGTCCAGACTCTTAAAAACATCGACAAGAAAAAATACTCTTGATTCAATCAGATTTAAGCTTAAATCAAGAACAAAGCCTCTTAATTTGAGCGGATTTCCTTTTGATTTAAGCTTAAATCTGATTGAATCAAGAGTCCTTTTTCTTGTCAATGTTATCAGGAGTCTGGACTCTAGATCCAATGTGTTTTTTTTTTTTTTTTTTCAGGGCACCCGCAAAACATTCACTAACGAAATACAATGCGCTGAAAAAGACCCACGGCTGGGTATTATTTCTCACCAAATCCCTGCAATATAAAATTTTAGATGGGTTGTGAGTTTGTGAGTCTGAAGCACTCTTACGATTGGAATGTGTTTTTAACGAAATGCATTATGGGTAAGGCTGTATTCGGCAAAAACGAAACTGTCTTATCAAACGGATGGTGTCTACCGATTAAAGTCCCCCGCTCCTCCCAAAGAAACGGATGTTTTGTCTGTCAATAAGCCAACGAAACTTATTTTACTTATTATACCATGGAACTCCATATTTCCCTCTGCAGAATCTGCTCTGGTGCGGTGAATATCGGGTGTAGATATTATAAAATAAGTAATTATAACAGGAAGATGAGATGGTGGTTGATTTCTTTTATATTTTCAGTGATGAAACTTCTCATCATTAAAGAGGAAAGAATCTCATCGATTCGAGTCTTTTCATCGATTAACATCAGTAACTCCTGGGGAGGATTTTATATAAACAGTGAAACGAGTAGACGATTGGTGTCTCAAATCACTGTGCTTTATTTTCGCGCTATACCCTTGCGGGTAGTGGAAGCACTGTAATCCAAAAAAATAAAAAATAAACAAATTTGGATCCATTTTTTTTTTCTATTCAGTTCACCGTATAAGTCAACATGCAATAGGTAGAATGTTTGGTATCGATCTCTCCCTTAATATAAGGAACATAGTTATGAGGTATCCACGATGCAAAATTTTAGAGGTATCATTCGATCATTGGTCTGACTTTCTCATCAATATGTTTTTGCATGTCTTCCATGGAGTACAATAGTCGCGTGACATTTACGTCAGTCAGCAGCTGAGAGCAATAAATAACGGATTGACTCGTTATTTTTAAACGTCAAGAAGCACTATTTTAACAGCTGGGCTTGCATCTACGCCCGATGACAGGCATCCAATTTGTTTCATTTATTGGTTTTTTTCAATTGATTAATTGGACGCATTTCTGCCAAATGGAACTGTGTGCATCAAGATGTGAGCCCTGAGACCCATAAGAATATACGCATAACAGGGATCACGTCATAATGCACATAGTTCGGTTTGATAGAAATACGTTCAATTCGACTGGAATCGTCGGAGAGGAGAGGCTATCATGCTCTCAAAAGTTATCCTACAGAAAGTATAAATTTCAATAAGCCAGATGAATTTTTTTTTTTAAATTTGGAGATTTAAAAAATGTAATTTGAGATTACTAAGACTGCGGTACACTCTGGGAAAAAAACAGATTGGATCTAGAGTCCAGACTCTTAAAAACATCGACAAGAAAAATTACTCTTGATTCAATCAGAATCTAGCTTAAATCAAGAACCAATCCTCTTAATTTAAGCGGATTTCGTTTTGATTCAAGCAAAAATCCGATTGAATCAAGAGTATTTTTTCTTGTCAATGTTTTCAAGAGTCTGGACTCTAGATAAAATGTTTTTTTTTTTCCAGTGCACGTTTTCGCTCAAAAACACATGATGTACAAAACAAAGATAGCTGTTTGCGGTTTTCTGGAAATTACAAACGTAGCTTTGTTTCCTTTTGATCGGCAATGCTTCAGTTCTTCTCATTGTGGGCGCGGAGAAGTTGACAAGTGTGAAAGGCACGTGTGCAAAAAGATGCAGCGATGAATGAAAGAAAATATTGATTCATACCACAGCGTCATGAACGCTTTATCCCTCTATCATCATGCTTCACCGCTTCATAAATCTTGTGTCTCTTGAACTTCAGGAAAACTGCCGCTCAATGCAGTGGCGAATACATGCGCCTCAGTTCTTTTTGAAAAAGAGGCTGCCGAGTTCTCTGTTTTGGGGTCTAAAAATTGATTCAGTGTTTTTTTTTTTTTTGCCAGCGTATTTTTATCAACCCTAGTAATAACCTAATTTTTTTTTAACTATTGAAAAACCACTAAAATTTACGATTTTTTTCCAAGTATTTTCAAAGTAATATTTACGGACGGTAAAATTTACATAAATCCTTTAAAACTTCTTATTTTTTAATAATTTTTTAAAAGTTCTCAAGCGCGTCACGTGAAGACATTTCATTAAAATAATTCAGTGGATCTAGCAAAAATTTCAAATTCTTCTAAACTGGAGAACTTCTCTTAAAAATGTAAAAAATGCCATAATCGTGTTTCCCTCTCGTAAATATTAACACATTTTTTTGAAACTTTCATTTTCCTGGTCATTTTTTCTCGGAAATGCGAGGCGTAAGTGGGTTAGTGTCGTTGCTGATTTTTGTTTACGTGTTGTGGAGCCCAGTGAGCTCGAGCTCATTGACAAACGTCGATTTCGACGATGGAAACGTTTGGTTTTTGGAACTAAATATTTTAGGGAGAAGAGATCCCAGCCCAGGCACTCATGGGAGCAGTGGAGGTGGAGGACACGGTGCAGGTGGAGGACACGGTCCTGGTGCAGGAGCTGGATACGGTCCCGGTAGTCCCAGTTACGAAGAAAGGAAGAAACGATTTTGTGCGAGGAAGCCCAAGTGTTGTCCACACCCAGATCCAAAGGAGAATTGTGAAGATAGTCTTGATCAATATTGAGTTTTTCCGTTGCGTAGTATATTCACGAGTAGTGCATCTGTCGCAGGCAAATAGTAAAATCAGGCATTTTTTCAAATGCCTATAGGCAAATAATCAAATAAATTAACTTAGATTGAAATTTTGATTCTTTTCCTAATTTTAGACAAAATATGTGATTGCTCCCGTAAGAAAAAATGATCAGTAAAAATTTGCGTCACACAATAGCATTTTAAATGATTTTTAGCTCCTGAGCGGACACTTATCTGGAAATTTGCACCATGTCATAAAAAACAGAAATTTTAGAATTTCAACGTTTAAAAATATGAGAAGCTATCGGAGAGGCATTAACAAAAAGATTTCGTAGGTTTGATGAGTTATTTTTTCCTAAAATATTGAAAACTCGTGAGATCTCCGCCATAAATTCACAAAATTTTGTAGACCTTCAAACTTTAACCAACTGCCTAGGCATTTGATAAAATGCCTGATTTCACTATTTGCCTGCGACACACCGATCGTGCAATTAGTGAGTAAATGCAATTTATTGGTCATGCATTCTAGTAGGTCGATACCTCTGTACACAAAACAGGAATAAAGGTATACAATGGTAAGAAAATGATTAAAATCGGCTATTTTTTATGTTACCCTTCCGGTTATGTCTCGGGTCATTAAACAAGAACTAGAGAAAAGTGTCACACACGGAGAAAAAAACTTCGTGCGTGGGACCCGAATTTAAGGTCATATGGATCTCTGAAGTTTTCGGATCACGTATCTAAAAATTTGAGGTCCAGCTGCCGAAGTTCGGGTCAGGCATCTGAAGCACTTCGATATATACCGAAGGGTTCGGGTCACTTATCTGAAGTACTCCGGTACATAGCGAAGTACCTCGATGTCTGACCCGAACTTCGGCAGCTCGACCTCAAGTTTTCGGATGCGTGATCAGAAAACTTCAGAGATCCGTATGACCTTAACTTCGGGTCCCATGCACGAAGTTTTTTTCTCCGTGATGTTTCCTGATCAAAATCTTATGTAGAAAATTATTCACGCAATGGGGATTGCCGATATCAACTCCTGAATGAAATCACCATGCAGAAACTCAGCCTTCATGCGACACAATTTAGGAAAAAATCCGCCTACTAAACAGAAGGCTGTTGTTGGAAATGTCTCCTGATAGCTAAATTCTGCACACCTAGAACTCCTTCATTAAAATCCGTAGTGCTTTTCACTCTGGAGCCCCTTTTTCAGCCTGAAACCTTTATGGTACAAGGAGTGAAATTACATATAGCTCCGTGCGAGTGAGACTAACTCCGGCAGAAGAGTTTATTAATACCACGCTGGTTTTATTTCACTTTGGGCAAGGCTCCGGAGTGAGGTACTTTCTTGATTTTACTTATAAATTATCACCAGCGTTTTCAATTGAAATTTTCCCCTTAGATATTTCTTTTTGCATAGTTTCCCATAAACTGACTCCTGAGTGAGGTTCACTCATTTACAAAACTCACAAGAGTAAACACAAGGCTCGTCAATTTAAAAAGAAAAAAAAATATTATATTATAATTATGAGCTAATGCTGCTTACAATTCGTTCCGGGAGGGATGCATTTTTTAAACAATTTCAAAGGATTCCAGACCTCTTCTGGTAAAGGGCATGCCAAGATGCTTCCTTGACCATAAAACCCCCAATGAAACCGCCCTCCCTCCTAAACTCTCTCTGAATCCATTATATCCTGGGAACACTGCCGTACTAAGGAAAAACGCCGTATGAGCCTTTAAGCGTTGCCAAATTTCCTTTGATAAAATATGACTTTATTGAGAAAGTTGTAAATATTTTTCTACCACTAATTCAGATAATTTGGTTTGCAATTCATTTTAAAATATCTGAAAATTTCAAGAAAAACTATGCAGAACGTTCCTCCAAAGTAAATGTTGTTTTTTTAGGATAAATTTGGCAACATTCGATTGTTCATACAGTTTCTTTCCTTCGCACGGCAAAATAGTTAGAGATGAGAGTGTAGATAATCTTCAACATGGTCTTCCAATTTTCTTTGAGCTCTGTGGAAAACCTCATCGGTTCCCCCTCATTTTCCGGATGATGTAACATTTGACCTCAACGTTTTTTTTGAAGTCCTAATCTGAGGGTTACCATTATGAACATTCGGATGAAGTTGATAAAATGAAACCAACTCTTGTCTCTTCATCAACAGCCAAAGGACTATGACACACCTTGAATCAGGAAACGCACTGCCAATCTAGTGACGGTTGTGGCGCGTTGGCAACTTAACTCTAGATTTTTCCTTGCAGCATGAAAAACAATCGATATTCATCGAAGAGCTGAAACGATACTTCGTTGACAGCATACAGGGTGATCCAAAAGTCCTTTCCACCCCCTCTAACTTTTTACCTAATTGAGGTAAAGATTTGAAACTTGGGGGATATTCCTAGGTCAAAGGAAGCTACTTTTTGGCCCCCCTAAAATTTTCAGGGGGGCCCCCCTTGGGGGGCAACGGCCCCCAACTTTTAATTTTCAAATGGGAAGACCCCCTTTGTGATAGCTCGTTCGAAAGAGCATAAAAAGAGAAAACTTTTCGCGCAAACCCGAAGTTAATATCTCAAACCGTTTCAAAATGGCGGCCAGTTAAAGTTCAAAATGGCCGAAAATTCACACCGGTTATTTATCGATGGATTCGCGCGAAAATCGGTGTGTAGGGGTATTTTGACACGAGAAAAACGAATTTGACGTTAGATTTTCAAAAAAACCGAAATTTCCAAAATGGCCGCCGGTTAAAGTTTAAAATGGCCGAAAATTGTCACCTCGGTTTTTTGCTGATAGATTTGCCTAAAACCTGGAATTTGAGAGTATTTTGGCATAAGATAAACAAATTTGAACTTAGATTTCTAAAAAAATCAATTTTTGGTCATTTTGAACTTTAACCGGCGGCCATTTTGGAAATTTCGGTTTTTTTGAAAATCTAACGTCAAATTCGTTTTTCTCGTGTCAAAATACCCCTACATACCGATTTTCGCGCGAATCCATCGACAAATAACCGGTGTGAATTTTCGGCCATTTTGAACTTTAACCGGCCGCCATTTTGAAACGGTTTGAGATATTGACTTCGGGTTTGCGCGAAAAGTTTTCTCTTTTTATGCTCTTTCGAACGAGCTATCACAAAGGGGGTCTTCCCGTTTGAAAATTAAAAGTCGGGGCCGTTGCCCCCCCAAGGGGGGCCCCCCTGAAAATTTTAGGGGGGCCAAAAAGTAGCTTCCTTTGACCTAGGAATATTCCCCAAGTTTCAAATCTTTACCTCAATTAGGTAAAAAGTTAGAGGGGGTGGAAGGGACTTTTGGATCACCCTATATAGCTGAGCATTGAGAATTCACGCTCCGCGTCATCGCGCCTTCAATTTTTCAGACGCAGCACGGACGTCCATCAAGTACGAATAGTTGTATCTCTGCGCTGTCGTATAAGCGCATCTTTTCTCTCGCTCTAGTTCCACATTGTGTTTGTTTCCGTTTGTCTTCTTCCTAGTGGTGCTTCAAGCACTACGTGAGTAACACTGCTGAAGAAAGGAGAGACTTATTTGGGTCTCGTTTTCCAACTTTTCCCCCGACTTGAGCGACACCTCATTGACAGCATATAGCTGAGCATTGAGAATTCACGCTCCGCGTCATCGCGCCTTCAATTTTTCAGACGCAGCACGGACGTCCATCAAGTACGAATAGTTGTATCTCTGCGCTGTCGTATAAGCGCATCTTTTCTCTCGCTCTATTTCCACATTGTGTTTGTTTCCGTTTGTCTTCTTCCTAGTGATGCTTCAAGCACTACGTGAGTAACACCGCTGAAGATAGGAGAGACGTATTCGGGTCTCGTTTTTTAACTTTTCTCCCAAAGTTCATCAGCAGCATAGAGCAGAGCATTGCGAGTCACGACCCACGCCATCGCGCCTTAAATTTTTCATATCGACGGTGTAAGTAGGCAATCACATAACTCGGTTTGCGACGTCGTAGACTTCCTATCATACTTTATTTCTTCTCAAAAACTACTCAACGGCAATTCCTTAAAACTGCCGGGATTTTTCTTATCTATGCGAAGAACATTCTGCAGAAACGTCAATAAATGATGTCAATTTGAACCTTTTTAAGTTTGCATACACCGCAAAAGAGTTATGTGATTCCCGACTTATACATGGAACATGGACATCCATCTTGCGCGAATAGTTTTGTCGCGTTTAGATATTTCTTATTCTTGAAATTTGAGATAAGTTAAGGCTCAGTTTGCTCGAAATGTGCTATGGTTTGTTCAAATCAATAGTCATTTTTAAAAGAAAGCAATACAGGGTTATTCAAAAGTTACGCACCACTGGCCATAACTTCAGTTCTAATTATGATATCGATTTGCAGTTTAAGACGTTTTTCGTCATATCGAGGGGGGAAATTTTTTTAGGTACTTCCAGTTTTTGATTCCCCCGGGGGAGGGGGACGGGGGGCAACTCAAAAATTTCAAATGGCCACCTTCTCATGACCAGTGATACGTGACTTTTGAATAACCCTGTAAGTCCAAAGGTCTCTCAAGAGCTCTATAAAGGGTGCTTAAGTGTAAAAGTCGAACCGACCATCGCTTCTAAGGGAGTTACATACATATAGAAGATGAAGGAGGGGCATCATGAAGCGCCTGTGTGTCAACAAAAAGGTGAACATTTCACAGAAAAGTGTTTCCGCTTCAGGAAGTAGTTCCTGGACCTCTGTTCACTACTATCATGTGTATGATGAGCACCTTTCTTTACTCCTTACTCTCTCTCTTTCCGTTTATTTAAGAAATTTTGCGCATATTCGCTCTGTCTAATTTTTTTTCTCTTCTTATTCTGCCATCAGTCAAGGAGGCGCGTTTTTGGCGCGCCATTGGGACGTAACTGTCAATGACAAGTACGTCATTCCGAGGCTGGAGCTCAGGTAGAGATTAGCAACGCTGAAAAAAGTCATAAAAAACCGATATAAGTATGGTGTTTTATATTGGCTACATTATTCGATTTATGTGATTGTGCCTCTCAGTTCATATAACTGTACTTCGGTTCGCACAATCAAATTTGCAAACTAACTCCATATGTATTAATACTTCTGAAGCATGAGCCGAACTGAAAGTAGAGAGAACTGCGGTTCCACGATCAGAGTATACGGTTCTATCAGCTGAAACTGTAAGCACGGTTACAAAACGCAAAGTGCGGCCGAAATAGAACACAGTACTCCACTTCATAAAACCAAAATTGTCTTTGTAGTGCGGCCCGTCGAAACAATGTTCAAAATCAGCGCTTTCTTTTCAGTGCAAGTAAACCTGGGTCGTGTTAAACAGACAGAAACCAAGCTGCATCAGCTATTACCAAATTCAATTGAGCAATCCATTTTTTGACGTGAAAACGGTTGTGCGGATTTTCGTGCAAATATCAGTGAATTGTCTCCATAGTACGAAGCAAATTTTTTAAAATTTTTTTAAAGGAGTCCGCACAAATGTTCTCTCGTAAAAAATTAAATTGCCCAGCTAAATTTGGTAATATCTGGTGTGGCTTGGTTTCTTTCTGTTAAAAACGGTCCATTTATATGCGTTTCAAAACCATTGGCGGATCTAGCAACTTGGCAACACTGAATTTCGTCTATTTAAACCAATGGAAATGTATCGATTCTTAGAGGGGCCAGGTGCTCCGACAAGAATCGATTACTTAGCACAGGTTTAAATGGACGAAATCCGGTGTTGCCAAATTGCTGGATCCGCCTCTGTTCAAAACATTGCGGGGGGCGAGCCTTGGTTTGCGATCCTAGAGGTACATAGTTTTTTTTAAGGATGGGTATAGATAACTAATTTGCAGCCGTGTACCAGCTGTGACAAGGAAAAAAACGGTGGATGGCGGGGAAATTACGGTGACCGAATCAAACACTTGTCACTGTGTGAGCACGCGTCGAGGTTTCACGGTTACATTTTTATTTTAGTGAAGCAGCGACGCGTCGCGATGCCGGATGAACCCTAGTTTTTTTTTTTTGAAAGAGCAATCGATTTCTTTTTGAATTTTATATCTAATTCGGTGTTTTTATCGTATCGATGTGGGGAATTAGTGTGTCGATATTACTGCTGATCATTCTTTGCGTGGTGTGGAGCCCGGTGTCCTCGAGTTCAGTGACGGATGTCGACTTCGATGATGAGAACCTTTGGTTGTTTGGACGTAATCTCATCGAGAGGAGAGATCCGGATCCTGGAAAACGCAAGCGTGGGAAAAGCAAAAATGGCGGCGGACGCAAACCAAAGGAAGGAGGCGGCAAAGACGGAAAAGGCGGTGCAGGTGGAGGACACGGTCCCGGTGCAGGAGCTGGATACGGTCCCGGTAGTCCCAGTTACGAAGAAAGGAAGAAACGATTTTGTGCAAGGAAGCCCAAGTGTTGTCCTCACCCAGATCCAAAGGAGAATTGCGAAGATAATCTTGATCAGTATTGAGTTTTTCCGTTGCGTAGTATATTCGGGAGTAGTGCATCGATCGTGCAATTAGTGAGTAAATGCAATTTATTGGTCATGCATTCTAGTAGGTCGATACCTCTGTACACAAAACAGGAATAAAGGTATACACTGGTAAGAAAGTGATTAAAATCGGCTATTTTTTTATGTTACCCTTCCGGGTATGTCTCGGGTCATTAAACAAGAACTAGAGAAAAGCGTCACACACGGAGAAAAAAACTTCGTGCGTGGGACCCGAATTTAAGGTCATATGGATCTCTGAAGTTTTCGGATCACGTATCTAAAAACTTGAGGTCCATCTGCCGAAGTTCGGGTCAGGCATCTGAAGCACTTCGATATATACCGAAGGGTTCGGGTCACTTATCTGAAGTATACTCCGGTACATAGCGAAGTGCCTCGATGTCTGACTCGAACTTCGGCAGCTTGACCTCAAGTTTTCGGATGCGTGATCAGAAAACTTCAGAGACCCGTAAGACCTCAACTTCGGGTCCCATGCAGGAAGTTTCTTTCTTTGTGATGTTTCTTGCTCAAAATCTTATGTAGAAAATTATTCACACAATGGGGATTGCCGATATCAACTCCTGAATGAAATCACCATGCAGAAACTCAGCCTTCATGCGACAAAATTTAGGAAAAAATCCGCCTACTAAACAGAAGGCTGTTGTTGGAAATGTCTCCTGATAGCTAAATTCTGCACACCTAGAACTCCTTCATTAAAATCCGTAGTGCTTTTCACTCTGGAGCCCCTTTTTCAGCCTGAAACCATTTTGAACAAGGAGTGAAATTCGCTCCATGCGAGTGGAACTAACTCTGGCGGATGAGTTTATTAATACCACGCTGGTTTTATTTCACTTTGGGCAAGGCTCCGGAGTGAGGTACTTTCTTGATTTTACTTATAAATTATCACCAGCGTTTTCAATTGAAATTTTCCCCTTAGATATTTCTTTTTGCATAGTTTCCCATAAACTGACTCCTGAGTGAGGTTCACTCATTTACAAAACTCACAAGAGTAAACACAAGGCTCGTCAATTTAAAAAGAAAAAAAAAATATTATATTATAATTATGAGCTAATGCTGCTTACAATTCGTTCCGGGAGGGATGCATTTTTTAAACAATTTCAAAGGATTCCAGACCTCTTCTGGTAAAGGGCATGCCAAGATGCTTCCTTGACCATAAAACCCCCAATGAAACCGCCCTCCCTT
Source organism: Bemisia tabaci (assembly GCF_918797505.1). Lineage (NCBI taxonomy): Eukaryota > Metazoa > Arthropoda > Insecta > Hemiptera > Aleyrodidae > Bemisia > Bemisia tabaci. The sequence goes on from NC_092796.1 coordinate 12,176,961, forward strand.
CTAAACTCTCTCTGAATCCATTATATCCTGGGAACACTGCCGTGGTAAGGAAAAACGCCGTATGAACCTTTAGGCGTTGCAAAATTTCCTTTGATAAAATAGGACTTCATTGAGAACTTCATTCTCCCGACTCTGAGCGACACCTCATTGACAGCATATAGCTGAGCATTGAGAATTCACGCACCGCGTCATCGCGCCTTCAATTTTTCAGATGCAGCACGGACGTCCATCAAGTACGAATAGTTGTATCTCTGCGCTGTCGTATAAGCGCATCTTTTCTCTCGCTCTATTTCCACATTGTGTTTGTTTCCGTTTGTCTTCTTCCTAAGGGTGCTTCAAGCACTACGTGAGTAACACCGCTGAAGATAGGAGAGACGTATTCGGGTCTCGTTTTTTAACTTTTCTCCCAAATTTCATCAGCAGCATAGAGCAGAGCATTGCGAGTCACGACCTACGCCATCGCGCCTTAAATTTTTCATATCGACGGTGTAAGTAGGCAATCACATAACTCTGTTTGCGACGTCGTAGACTTCCTATCATACTTTATTTCTCCTCAAAAAATACTCAACAATAATTCTTTAAAACTGCCGTGATTTTTCTTATCTATGCGAAGAAAATTCAGCAAAAACGTCGATAAATGATGTCAATTTGTTCTTCTTTAAAAAAAAACAAAGAGGCGGAGATTTTCAGACACCGAAAAAGAGTTATGTGATTCCCGACTTATATATGCAATATGGACATCCATCTTGCGCGAATAGTTTTGTCGCGTTTAGATATTTATCATTTTTGAAATTTGAGATAAGTTAAGGTTCAGTTTGCTCGAAATATGCTATGGTATGTTCAAATCAATAGTCATTTTTAAAAGAAGAAATACAGGGTTATTCAAAAGTCACGCACCACTGGCCATAACTTTAGTTCTAATATGATATCGATTTGCAGTTTAACACGTTTTTCGTCATATCAAGGGGGGAATTTTTTTAGGTACTTTCCAGTTTTTTAATTCCCCCCGGGGAGGAGGACGGGGGGCAACTCAAAAATTTCAAATGGCCACCCCCCTCATGACCAGTGATACGTGACTTTTGAATAACCCTGTAAGTCCAAAGGTCTCTCAAGAGCTCTATAAAGGGTGCTTACGTGTAAAAGTCGAACCGACTATCGCCTCTAAGGGAGTTACACATAGAAGATGAAGGAGGGGAATCATAAAGCGCCTGTACGTCAATAAACATTGTTTTATATCGGCTATTCGGTTTATGTAATTGTGCCTCTCAGTTCATATAACTGTAAGTAGTTCGGTTCGCACAATCAAATTTGCAAACGAACTTAATATGTAATAATACTTCTGAAACATGAGCCGAACTGAAAGTAGAGAGAACTGCGGTTCCATGATTAGAGTATACGGATATCAGCCGAAACTGTAAGTACGGTTACGAAACGCAAAGTGCGGCCGAAATAGAACACAGTAATCCACTTCATAAAACCAAAATTGTCTTTGTATTGTGGTCCGTCGAAACAATGTTCAGAATCAGCGCTTTATTTTCAGTGCAAGTAAACCTGGGTCGTGTTAGACAGACAGAAACCAAGCTGCATCAGCTATTGCCAAATTCAATCGGGCAATCCATTTTTTCACGTGAAAACGGTTGTGCGGATTTTCGTGCAAATTTCAGTGAATTGTCTCCATATAGTACCAAGCAAATTCTTTAAAAAAGAGCCTTGCACAAAAAGGGCTAAAATTCGCCCGTTTTCGGGCCCTCGAAATTGGGGTCGGTGTGAGGTAATTTTTCATCTATAGGGTGACCCTTTACACATAATAAAATTTCAGATTGAGTATACGCACCGTTTTTGAAATATGGGGGGGCAATGTCCCCGATTTTTACTCATATTTGCAGGTATTTTATAGTCGAACTTCGGCTGCTACAAGGTACCGGATGTAGATATTGAAGCGCGGTTTGCGGTGCTACCAAGCTGCGGTTTGTCAAGCTATTTCTGGATTATTTTTTCACATCTTTTACAAACCCGCAAATGGTTTTTCGGGGGGGGGGGGGGGGCTTTATTCATATTATCATGACCGTTCGTATACGTCTTACTGGCATTAATTGCTTCGTTCTCGACTCCTCTCCACGCCGTAATCATGATGGTATTTTCTGTTAGGAATCTTTCTTCTTCTTTATATTTGACCAATTCTAATGTTGTCTCCCCCTTTTTCCCTTTTTAAACCCCCCCCCCCCAATTCTAAACACTCCCTCTCAAGTGTATATTCCTGTGCGGCAGATGTGAAGGTGTTATTTGTGGGGAATTATTTTCTGTCTTTATGGTTGATAAACTTTGACCCCACCTATTTCCTCCTTCCCCCCTTTACCCCTGTTTCACCCCCCCCCCATTTCCACCGTACCTTACTCGAAGTTGTCTGCTCCCTCTGCAGCAGAAATGAGGATGTTTCCGGTAACTATTACACTATCCGATAACTATTATACTCTCACAAAAAAAAGTATTCAAGCATGTAAAAAAGAGAAAAGAGGGGGGGGGGCAGTGGAAAGAGGGAATAAGGTAGGAAATATGAACTAGTGAGGGGGGATGGGAAAGAGAAAAAAGGGTGGGGAATGTCTCCCATGTATTGAGTTTAAAAAAGTAAAAAATTCTTCGCTGGAAACATCCTCATTTCTGCTGCGGAGGGAGCAGACAACTTCGAGTAAGGTACGGTGGAAATTGGGGGGGGGGGTGAAACAGGGGTAAAGGGGGGAAGGAGGAAATAGGTGGGGTCAAAGTTTATCAACCATAAAGACAGAAAATAATTCCCCACAAATAACACCTTCATATCTGCCGCACAGGAATATACACTTGAGAGGGAGTGTTTAGAATTGGGGGGGGGGGGGGTTTAAAAAGGGAAAAAGGGGGAGACAACATTAGAATTGGTCAAATATAAAGAAGAAGAAAGATTCCTAACAGAAAATACCATCATGATTACGGCGTGGAGAGGAGTCGAGAACGAAGCAATTAATGCCAGTATGACGTATACGAACGGTCATGATAATATGAATAAAGCTCCCCCCCCCCCCCCGAAAAACCATTTGCGGGTTTGTAAAAGATGTGAAAAAATAATCCAGAAATAGCTTGACAAATCACCGCAAACCGCGCTTCAATATCTACATCCGGTACCTTGTAGCAGCCGAAGTTCGACTATAAAATACCTGCAAATATGAGTAAAAATCGGGGACTTTGCCCCCCCATATTTCAAAAACGGTGCGTATACTCAATCTGAAATTTTATTATGTGTAAAGGGTCACCCTATAGATGAAAAAAAACCTCACACCGACCCCAATTTCGAGGGCCCAAAAACGGGCGAATTTGTGCATGGCTCTTTTAAAGGGGTCCACACAAATGTTCTCTCGTAAAAAATTAAATTGCCCAGTTAAATTTGGCAATAGCTGGTGTGGCTTGGTTCCTCTCTGTTAAACGCGGTCCATTTATATGCGTTTCAAAACCATTGGCGGATCCAGCAACTTGGCAACACTGAATTTCGTCTATTTAAACCTATGGAAATGTATCGATTCCTAGAGGGGCCAGGTGCTCCGACAAGAATCGATTACTTAGCACAGGTTTAAATGGACGAAATTCGGTGTTGTCAAATTGCTGGATCCGCCTCTGTTCAAAACATTGCCGGGGCCGAGCCTTGGTTTGCGATCCTAGAGGTACATAGTTTTTTTTAAGGATGGGTATGGATAACTAATTTACAGCCGCGTGCCAGCTGTGACAAGGAAAAAACGATGGATGGCGGGGAAATTACGGTGACCGAATCAAACACTTGTCACTGTGTGAGCACGCGTCGAGATTTCACGGTTACATTTTTATTTTAGTGGAGCAGCGACGCGTCGCGATGCCGGATGAACCCTAGTTTTTTTGAAAAAGCAATCGATTTCTTTTTGAATTTTATATCTAATTCGGTGTTTTTATCGTATCGATGTGGGGAATCAGTGTGTCGATATTACTGCTGATCATTCTTTGCGCGTTGTGGAGCCCGGTGTCCTCGAGTTCGGTGACGGATGTCGACTTCGATGATGAGAACCTTTGGTTATTTGGACGTAATCTCATCGAGAGGAGAGATCCGGATCCTGGGAAACGTAAGCGTGGGAAAAACAAAAATGGCGGTGGACGCATACAGAGTGAAGGAGGCGGAAAAGGCGGTGGAGGCGGAAAAGGCGGCGGAGGTGGCAAAGTTGGTAATGGAAAAGGACCACCCCACGACGCTGCTTGGGAGGCGAGAAAAAAAGCATTTTGTAAACGGAAGCCGGAATGTTGTACTACCACCCCAGACCCAAATCTGCCCTGTGCAGCGAATACTGATCAGTATTAATTTTGCGTTGTTGTAAATTTTGGAAAAGGATTTTTAGGTGTGGAAAAGGAATGAATATGTACGACTACATTGGTGAAGAATTAAATAAATCAAAGTGGGTTAATTTTCTTTGCTGATTCTATTTGACCCGATTCCTGACTTTGTACTGGTTTAATCCTCCTTTATGCGCTGGTTACACGCTCAAATTTCCATCAATTTCCGATCAAATGGTGACTGGTGCGCACCATCTACCATCAAATTTCTACGGCCTGCAAAAATTTGATGGTAGACAATGGAGCTGTGGGGCTCATCCTTCATCTGATTTCCACACAACCGTGCTTATTTCGTGCTTATTTCAATCAACACGCTAATTAATTAATTTTACTCATCAATCTAGATAACTATCGACCGCCAACTTGGTCATCATTTTGATCGGAATTTGACGGGAATTTGATCGTGTAACCAGGCCATTATCATTTTAAAATATCGATGACCCTCGGAGCGTCTAGCTGTAGGTAGTGTAGGTATGTAAATATTTTGTTTGTAAATTTAGATATGACGGAAGAAAATACGCAAGGTGTTTAACCTTAAGATTGGAGCATGATGTACATAATTGTATAATATCCCTTGGAATATCAAACTCAGAATCTGAAAAAAAATAAAAGATAAAAAAAAATAAAAGGCTTATCCTACATTCAGTTAGAACCTGACTTTTTAGCGCTCAAATCAATGATGCATTAATTATTAAAAAGAGTGAAAAAAATGGAGGATCCGATGAACACCGAGCACTGAATTCACAAACAACAACCAAATATGGTTTTTTCATATTTGCTTTTTCCTCCAGGAATGACATCATCAAAACTCATACATTTCCGGAAAACAACCGGCAATTGAAGGTCATATTTGCCTATGCTGGAAATAAAATCTCTCAAAAATTTAAATCTAACATTTTTCTGGCAGAAATGTAGGTATTAGAGAAAATTAAAAAAGAACTACTTTAATAATATGACATTCACAATTTCAAAATAATTATTTTAAGTACATCACATAGGATAACATTATACTGTATTTGTTTAAACGAGCATGGGCGTCTCCAACACGAATACGCTAGAGAGCGTTCACATAGTCCCTTCGTGAGGCGAGTTGCGTGATATTCGAGTAAAAAGATTTTAAAATAAAAATTTTAAAGCTGAGGAACTCTTGAAATTAATACAATTATTCTTAAAGTGATACCATACACTACCAAAAATGAGTTCTGTTGATTCGTTAAATGACCAACCAACATTTATATACATAAAAAAAAAAAAAAAAAAAAAAAAAAAAAAAAAAAAAGTCGTGAAAGTGCATATTAACTTTAAAGCTAAAAATAACCCTCTTTAACACTGTTTTTTATTGCAAACCTACCGTACAGTTGTATTGATACATATCCCCTGCCGATACTGCTTTTTGTCTCTTAAGTGCAGATGCTCCATTAACGTTGCCACGAAAAAGAATTAACAAGACTTAAGGGGTATTCAAGCAACGTTGAGGGATTAACTTTATGTAAGTTGGGTTTGCTGCACTTCAGGATCCTCAACAAATGACAAGTCCATACTCTTCTGATAGAGGTACTCCAGTGCCCTGAAAATTCTATTGAAAAAAGTATAAGTGCGGCATTTTTCGAGAAAAGGGCGTATTAGGTTTACAATGCTGCTAAGATCGTGCAATTTTTTTAGCGTTTGCGGCAGATGAAATTCATTCACAGTCAATTTACTTCCTGAAAAAAGTGAGGAGTAACTTGAAGCAGATTCAGGGAGAAATGCTTAGCGGAATTTTCGGTTAAGTTCCTTACAACTGAAAAAATAAAACACTAAGAAGTGGCCCGAAACTGTACAGACTTCAAAAAATTTAATTTTGACTCTAATTATAATTTTTGGAACTTCTTGGCTTTGTTTTCCCCGCGAGATGGTGTGGACTCAGCACCATTTCTCCACCTTGTTACTTACAACTAGAGAGCTTCGATGCACAAAATTAGCAGCATTGGACATCTCATACGCCCTTTTACTGAAAACTGTCTCAATGGAGATGTTGCATGTGTGAGGAATTTGCGATTTGACCATTGATTCTTATGTAAAAGTTCGCGAGAAATACGATGGTGCCACTGGTTTTCTCTGAAATTATCTCTCAAGCTCAAAAAAAGTTCTCAAAGTGAGGCCAAAATGGATGGGATATCCCACCCTACCCCGAGAGTTCACCTCTACATCAAAACAAACTCTTCATGCAAAGATAGGGAGTAAATACATTAGCAGGGTTGCCACTTTATTTGGGGACTCCAAAACTGAAAACACGACAACCCTGCTAATGTATTTGCTCCCTATCTTTGCATGGAGAGTTTGTCTTGATGAAGAGGTGGACTCTCAGGATAGCGTGGGATATCCCCTCCATTTTGGCCTCAACTTGAGAGCTTTTTTTGAGCTTGAGAATTGATTTCAGAGAAAACTAGTGGCACCATCGTATTTCTCGCGAACTTTTACATAAGAATCAACAGTCAAATCGCAAATTCCTCCCACATGCAACATCTTCATTGATGCAAGGCTCGCTTCTTAACTGTGTCAGCAACTTTTTAAAGCCTGAAATGATTTCAATCGAGCTATCCGACTATAAAACTGAGACGGATGGAGTGAGAGCGGGACAAACCTGGTGACCACCAGCGATACCGCGGGCGAAAGAGACGGCTGCCAATCGGATTGCGAGGAAATCAAAGACCGAGGGAGAAAGGGCACACGAGCATTAGATGGAAGGAGATAAAGAGAAGAGAAGTGGGACAATGGGTGGATGAATAAAAGCATTGTGAGGAGGCGGAATAATGAATAGTGCAAAGTTAGAGTGTGGCTGTGAAGGCAAAGGAGAAAACTACAAGTTAACACAATTGAGAAAGCTTTCAACGGCGAGCGAGAAAACGGGTGTGATTTAGTTCACTCAGGTTTAGCTGCCCTCGCTGCGTTGCCTCGGCTAGCGACAAATCCTCCATTTCTGCCCTTCCCGGGATGCTGGGTCCGAATAGATACGAATTTTCTGGATCCTCCTGGGAAAGTCATGTGCTGGGAACGTGATAGTTTCCAGGAGATACCAGGAAATTTTCCAAGAATAATTCGGCAAGTTCCTAGGAAGCGCTCAGAAAGTTCTCGGAAATCATCAGGAAAGGCTCCGTGGGTAGTCGAATTGTACACTGAAAAAAACTCCGGCCGTGAAAGCCCTACTTACGGGATATACAGGGTTATTCAAAAGTTACGCACCACTGGCCATAACTTTAGTTCTAATTATGATATCGATTTGCGGTTTGTGGCGTCCTTCCTTATATCGAGGGGGAAACTTTTTGAGGTACTTTTCAGTTCTTCACCCCCCCAGGGGGAGGGGGGGCGGGGGGCAACTCAAAAATTTCAAATGGCAACCCCCATCATGTGATACATCGTTAGAAAGAGCATAAAAAAGAAAATTTTTGGCGCAAACCGGAAGTCGATCTGACCCCCCTGTCAAAAGTTAGGGGGGTCCAAAGGTTATTTAGGGGGTCCGTACCTTCATTTTTTAGAGTAGCTTCGGCGGCTCTTGGACATACCGTTTCTCTTTTCAAAGAGTCCTCGAATACTCCAAGTCTGATACCGAAGTCTTCATATTGCCCCCGGGCCACCACAGCCCCCCCGTAGGGGGGGATGGGCCTGTTACAATGAAACATTGCATTAAAATGCGAAAAGTCACAGAAGAGCTTCAAACTTAGCATCAAATCCGAGTGGAACTTCTTGCCGATGTTAACGCAAACGCAGCCTGCGACTTTAAAGTGAGTTTTCAAAACTCTTAGCCCCCTGCCCCCCTCATTTTTGGTTGCAGAGCGGGTAAAAACCGGGAAATTCACTACAAATAATGCCCGAAACTAATGTCCAACTTGAGGAGGACCCTTGAAACGTTGCGATCAGTCGGAGCATTGAAATACAAGGACTGCCACCCCCTTGAAGTGCGGAAACATCCAAAACACCCCCGCTGCCCCCCTCATTTTTCGTTGCAGAGCGGGTAAAAACCGGGAAAATCGCCAGAAATGATGGACCGGTTCTTACCAGCTCTGCAACGAAAAAAGAGGGGGGGCAGCGGGGGTTTTATGGATGTTTCCGTCCTTAAAGTGGGCGGCAGTTCCTGTGTTGCAGTTCTCCGACTGAGCGCAACGTTTCAAGGGTTCTCGTCAAGTTCTACAGTGGTTTCGGGCATCATTTCTGGCGATTTTCCCGGTTTTTACCCGCTCCGCAACGAAAAATGAGGGGGGCAGCGGGGGTGTTTTGGATGTTTCCGTACTTTAAGGGGGTGGCAGTCCTTGTATTCCAATGCTCCGACTGATCGCAACGTTTCAAGGGTCCTCCTCAAGTTGGACATTAGTTTCGGGCATTATTTGTAGTGAATTTCCCGGTTTTTACCCGCTCTGCAACCAAAAATGAGGGGGGCAGGGGGCTAAGAGTTTTGAAAACTCACTTTAAAGTCGCAGGCTGCGTTTGCGTTAACATCGGCAAGAAGTTCCACTCGGATTTGATGCTAAGTTTGAAGCTCTTCTGTGACTTTTCGCATTTTAATGCAATGTTTCATTGTAACAGGCCCATCCCCCCCTACGGGGGGGCTGTGGTGGCCCGGGGGCAATATGAAGACTTCGGTATCAGACTTGGAGTATTCGAGGACTCTTTGAAAAGAGAAACGGTATGTCCAAGAGCCGCCGAAGCTACTCTAAAAAATGAAGGTACGGACCCCCTAAATAACCTTTGGACCCCCCTAACTTTTGACAGGGGGGTCAGATCGACTTCCGGTTTGCGCCAAAAATTTTCTTTTTTATGCTCTTTCTAACGATGTATCACATGATGGGGGTTGCCATTTGAAATTTTTGAGTTGCCCCCCGCCCCCCCTCCCCCTGGGGGGGTGAAGAACTGAAAAGTACCTCAAAAAGTTTCCCCCTCGATATGAGGAAGGACGCCACAAACCGCAAATCGATATCATAATTAGAACTAAAGTTATGGCCAGTGGTGCGTAACTTTTGAATAACCCTGTATATACATACTGTCCACGTTCCGGGCTCAGAGGCCGGAAGTTCCGGGCATAGCACCCGGATTAATCGAACCTACGGCTCCAGCACCTGGAACTTTCGACCTCTGAGCCCGGAACAGACGGTATGCCCTTACAGCCCGTACCTTTTTTTCGCAGTGTAGGTGACTGGCGTGATTGTGTGTGTGCCTGTTTTTCAGGCAAAGTTTTCCAGGAATCTAGATTTTAGCCGGAAATTTCCAGGAACGAGAAAGGTCCATTTTGAAGTTTTAAATCCACATCCGAGTGTCATTTAGGATGCACGAGTGCGATTGGAACCGTTAGCTCAAAATTAACCATAAATATGTTCATTTTTTCAATTTCTTTACATTTTTTTAGAGGAAATTTGTGTTGTGCACTGAAGACTTCCGTTAGCTGAACTAAAGTTCAAATTTTGACGAGAAATGTTCTTCGAGTCGATACTTTCTGTCCAGAGGACCACATCCACTGGCAAGAGGATTTGCTGACCACATCCGCTAGCAAGAGGATTTGCTTCTGTCCGCGCAGGGGGTATAAAAAGTAACTCTGAGTTTAAACAGAATGTGAAGGAACGACCTATTACTCTATTAAGTTTACTTTAAAAAATGATGATTATCTTTATTCTAGGTCCAAGTTTCTACTCCCTAAAAAAATCCAAGTCAAGAACGACCCATACGACATGTTTCTAATTATTTAAGTCTCTATTGCAAATAAACTCTCCAGTCTAAACATTGTCCGCTAAGATATTCCTCCTGTAGCATTTCCTTGATTTCAAATGATTTGTTTCTTAACTTAACTTTCATTGCATGTGCCGATTATTGGCTCAAAATAACATATATCTATAGCTAGAAAAAAATATGGTACATGTTAAGGATGCAGTAGTATTTCTGGCATTTATACCCTGAACAAGCATACTGCTTCCCCACAGTAATTCTGACGAGTAATACACATTTAGACACGGAGACTTGAAGAGAAGATCATCAATATTTTTGTGTGTAGTTTCATACGCGTATGATCTAATACGAGCAAGAATCGTGGATAACAGAATACACTTCCTCGAATACAGAGATCGCTGCAAGGAGAATGTATTCTGGCCTGCCTCGGAAATTGAAGGCTGAAAAGAAATGTGCGCAATCTCTACACCTATCTTAATGTGTCGATTCTGATTCCGATGCACAATTTTTATTCAGAAAACACCACTACATGATGATCTACAACTTGAAGATCAACGTGCAGAAAAAAAAATTTCAATAACAAAGTCTCAAAATTTTCTAAAAAATCTAAAAAACCCTAATGTTTTAATAGACAGTCACTGAAAATTTTAACATCAAAACTTTAGCGACAATTTGTAAAAAGTCTCATGAAATGCAATGGAATAATAATTATACAACTTCTTCAGAATACTATGAAGTGATCGGAAATATGCTACATCGCGAACAGATAGGTTTCATAGTTTTACCATCATACTTTTATCTGAAATTTTTTTGAAGCTTAACAATTTTTCTTCTCTGTTCGAAAGAAAGAAAAACAAGAGAAAAAGAGAGAAAACCCTGTTAGATGCCGAGACACAAGTCATACTGACTTGGTCCATTTCAAAATTTACAATTAAATAAAAAAAGGGTAAAATGATCAGGACAGAAAACTATCGATACTGGGGCGTTTTTACCATTCATGACTGGCATTGTATTTCACCTCCATCAATTTATTGACAAAGAGTATACAAAAACAAACACATTGTCAAATGCTTAAGGAAACCCAGTCAAAGGTATCATTTTTCTTCTTCTTTCAGCAAGACGCATATTCTGGCTCCCATTCAGCTTAGGAACACTTTTTTCAAATTCTCTGTCTCTTGTAATGTTTGCATAGAACGCTCGGGAGTATCAGAGCACCAATACCATAATTAATACAGGAATGATTCAGAATCATTGATTCGTTCAAAATAGAGACAGACATTCAAACTCGAACTTACTCTACCGCCAATTAATTATATTCTCCTCTGACAAACTCGGGGGATGCTGCCATCACGGAAAAAATGGAATTGCTAATTTAACAATTTTGTTGTTAAAAAAAGTGTCAGGCATGTTTCAATGTAGATTTTACAATAAAAAAATGCTAATTTAACCACCCCCGTGGTTAAAGCAAGCAATCCATTTTTTTTCCGTGATCTGCGAAATGGATACCATGGATTCCTTCATCTCAACTTCATCAATTATTGGTAATGTTTTTCTAGGTATTTCTGCATAAATGCCACTGATTAGACTTATATAGAAAAATTCTTGCTAAATAACTAACTCAGTGTTTTCCAAACATACATATGTATCTTCATGGAAAAACCAACTTAGCGCTGAGCCTTACAACTTTAGGTACAATAGCGCCACCTAAAGGCAGGAGGCCGAGGGGTGAGCCATACACACACAGTGACACAGCCTTTAGGGCTGGGGCCCTAAAGTTACACTGGAAAAAAAACACATTGGATCTAGAGTCCAGACTCTTAAAAACATCGACAAGAAAAAGTAATCTTGATTCAATCAGAGCTTAAATCAAGAACCAAGCCTCTTAATTTAAGCGGATTTCGTTTTGATTCAAGCAAAAATCCGATTGAATCAAGAGTATTTTTTCTTGTCAATGTTTTCAAGAGTCTGGACTCTAGACCCGATGTGTTTTTTTCCAGTGTATAGGGCTCAGCACTGGTGCCTGTAGTTGGCACTATTTTACCTAAAGTGTTAGAACTCAGTTCTAAGTCGTATTTCCCGAATTCGTAAATTAGCAAGGTGTTTTAGGGTTTAAACCACTAATAATACTTTCAGCACCGTGTGCAACTTTTTACACTCACGGCAACGATGCCGAGGGATAAAACTTAGCTTGTTGACTTCATTTTGAGCGAGGCGTCAAACTGAGAAGCGTCCATTTCACCGTTTCTCGAGGCTTAGTTGCTCAGTTGTTGTTGGATCCGAAATTTCATTAGAGAGCGGGAAGGGTGGGGGCGCGGGGTGGCCGCCATCTCCCCCAAACGCACTTAGTATTTTTCCGACACTTTCGCGCCGTGCGGCCCAGTACTGACGTGCTAAGAAAAAACACCGTAAGAACATTCGAATGCTGCCAAATTTACCTCAAAAATACTTATTTTTGAGGATATTTATGAACATTTTTCATTTGAATTTTTTGAACACTTTAGATTAAATTACGAACGAAATTCACTGAAATTTTGTAGAGTGCCTTCATTGGAGAAGAATGGCCACTCTGCTAAGGAAGATCGACGTAAGAACATTCGAGAGTTGCCAAATTTCCTTGGATAAAATGTTTATTTTTTAGGAAAATTATGAATATTTTTCCTTGACATTTTCAGATACTTTCGATCAAATTACAGACAAAATTATTTGAGAAATTAGCAGGAATATATTCACAAATTTTCCTTAAAATAAGTGATTTGCCAGAGGAAATTTGGCAAAGCCCAAAGGCTTATACGGCGTCTTTCCTTAGCACGACGGAACTGCGGTTATGATTGGCTCAGCCATCTTAGGCTGAATGAAGTCATCTAGGGCTCAAAAATGGCGGACGCTGTATGTAAATGTAAACAAAAAATGACTCAAAATGTATTTTTATTTGCATATCGCATCGAGAACCTTACTCAAATGCATCATTATAATGCATCATCATAATTACATCATCGTATTTACATAGTTTCACGGCTGATCGTGTGCTATATTCGAGCAGAATCATCTTAGGAAGTGCGGTTGAAAATAACCGTCAAAAGTTGTAATGCCCCCCCCCCCCATCCTCAAAAACCAAAACAAAGCGCCGCCATTTTTGGGCCCTAAAGCCCTCCATGGGGCCCAGTGGCCATACTCTCCCTGTAAAGACACTGTAAAAATTTTGGAGAAAAATATTCACATACTTTCCTGTTGAATTTTTATCTTATCAAAGGAAATTTGGCAACGGCTGAAAGTTCATAGGGCGTTTTTCCTTTGGCAAAGGATAGCTGGGCTGGCGGATCAAGCTCCTCGGGCAATGGGGATAAAATTTCACTAATGCGCCCATTCTCGGCGCTTTCTTCTCCTAACTTCGCCGCTTCACGCGCCTCCTCTGTGTGCGGATGGACATAACCGGAGTCTTTGTTCCTATCAACGGTCATTTCCAGTTTCTCACCCACTCGACTGAAGAGAAAAGGAGTTAAGTTCGATTCTAATATAACGTAACTGTGCCTATAGTACAATTTCCACTTCGAAGTACTTTTCATCGCCCTGTAAAAGAGGAAAAGGAACCAAATCTTGATAAGAATGGTTCGTTTCTAAACTGATGATTGTTGGGTGCGACTATTTTTATTTCTTTTGGACTGTTCAGTGAAAGTAGACTGATTATTTGATGTATTCATTGCTGACAAGAATGGAGAGGTTGCATGTGTGAGGAATTTGCGATTTGACTGTTGATTCTCATGCGAAAGTTCGCAAGAAACACGATGGTGCCACTGGTTTTCTCTGAAATCAACTCCCAAGATCAAAAAATGCTCTTAAGTTGAGGCCAAAATGGAGGAGATATCCCCAGGACAGGATTAAGGGGAAGGCCACATGGGCCACGGCCCATGGCGGCAAAAGGGGGCGGCAAATGTTGTAATTTTTTCAAATGTGGGTATCAAGAAAAAAATCTGATACAGAAAAAAAATCACAAATAAGGAAAGGCGAAAAAATCTCTCATATCCTGAGAGTTAAAGTATGGTAATTTCTAATTTGTTCGTCTTTCGGTGATACAAGAGACAGCGCCTTTCATTAGTCTAGTTGAAAGAGGAACCAAACACGTAATTTGGCTTGGAGCGGCACGGCGCAGAGAGCAATGATGGTGAGAACTTGAGATGGAAAGGAGAAGCCCTATCGGCGCACCGGTCAGCATGAAACACATATTAGCGCCTACAAGACTCCATGAATACTTCACGCATTGCGTCAACAACAGTGCGGTCACTTGGTCAGCTGCAGCGGTCAGCGTGATACGCATAGCGCCCACAAGACTGTAGGGATACTTCACGCAATGCGCCAAACACAGTGCAGTTGGCGGAAATTAAGATCATTAGACCACATTCATGTTTATTCTCATTCATAATTTTTTCGTTCTATTCTTATAAATGAAAGGCATCGTCCACACAGAGAGAGGTCTACGGAACTTAATTTTCGAGCGAAGTTCTGTGAAGTTTTGCTAAGTTGACAGGCCTTTCACAAAAAATGTGCCAAACGCGAGTAAACGCGTTTTATTTACCCCTCCTCCTCCGGCACGTTCACCTGATGGTTTCTATGGATGTTTCAAAATGAATGAGATGGGGCGGCAAGAAGGTAAATCCGGCCCTGGATATCCCACGCTATCCTGAGAGTCCACCTCTGCATCAAGACAAACTCTCCATGCAAAGATAGGGAGCAAATACATTGACAGGGCTGTCACTTTATTTGGAGACTCCAAAACTGAAAACCCTGCTAATGTACTTGCTCCCTATCTTTGCATGGAGAGTTTTTTTTATGTAGTGGTGGACTCTCAGGATAGCGTGGGATATCCCCTCCATTTTGGCCTCAACTTGAGAGCTTTTTTTGAGCTTGGGAGTTCATTTCAGAAAAAACAGTGGCATTGTTGTGTTTCTCACGAACTTTTACATAAAAACCAGTAGTCAAATCGCAAATTCCTCACATATGCAACATCTCCATTTTGGGGAGTCGTGGCGCCCAGGGAAAGCGATTTTGGAAAAAAAACGTGCACCACAAAAACGTCTTTTTTGACCCAAAGAATCGACTCTAGGGTGTGCCTTATTTTTGAGTTTTGCGAAAATCAAGTTGGTCAACCCCTAAAAAGTTTCTATGTAGTCTCTAAATGAACCCCCTAAAAGGAAAAAAATTTTAAAAAAATTTTAACCCGTGCCTCAAAGGGCCTAAAGGGCCTAAACCCAAAATTCAAAAATTTTGGCAAGCGACACATCAATTCTGAAGGAAAATGGCAAGTTACGGCCCTTTTAGGGCAGAAATTTCGTCCGTTTTGCCGTATCTTGAAGCGTAAAGTCACAAACGGCCCAATGACGACGTGAGGCTATGGGCTGGCGGGGCGCGCCGCGGCCGGCCCGCCGCTGAGCGTCCGCGCGCGGCAGGGTTGCGTATCGCCGCTTTACAACGGCGTAGAGGAACGAACGGTGGGGTGGGAGGGGGATATCCAGTGGAAAAGCATCCACATTTTCTATCCATAATGAAAATGCATTATACTTTTTCAATATAGATGAGGAAATATGAGCCATACAAGGAAGTGATGAAAAGAGTGACAAATACATAATATAGTTTGTACGGTTAGGAGTGTAAGTGGGGAAAATTTGCCATAACTACAGAACAGCCCTGAAAATCTCCGGGAAATAAAAGCTGCTATTGATGAGAGGTTTGCATGAGAGGTTTAATTAAGGACTAATTAAAAAGATAGGTGCGATGTTGTCGAATCGTAAGCCCTTTACGCGATCAAAAGCGATTAGTGTAAATTTAATTGGAAAAGTTTAAGAAAAAATTGATGAAAGAAAATTGCCCCAAATTCGGGAAGTGCTTAAAGTGTTTTTCTATCATGTGAAGTATTCGCACATGAATGTCAATGGCAGTAATGGAGAATTTGCAAGGGTCTGAAATTTGATGAATTTCCTGTTTAAGTGGAATCCTCTGAGTGAACTGAACACGAAGATACCCTTGATTCATAAATTGAGCGATTATTAGAGGAGATATGACAAAATAACCGATTCTGCTAAAATACATGTGTTTAAATGGGAAATGCCGCCAGATGACGTCACAAGGCGGCGCATTTTCTCACTTTTAAATCAATTTTTCTCCAATTTCCCATGTCAGAAAAAAATTATGAAAAATATTGCGAACTCAGCTCATTAGGCACTTTCAGATGAAGCAATAAAAAAATTGCGTGCAAATTCTCCATTCCAATATGGAATGAAAAATATAGAATCCCTGTGATACATAGTGTCTATGTTTCATCCACCCACCTTTTCATTAGTGCATTTAACGTGACATCAATTAGAAAGTTTAATTCGAGAGGTTCAATATGGCTTACCCACTTACATTTTCTGGTACTGAACCCCCCCCCCCCCCCCGGCCACAGTTACTTGCTATAATCAAAAATGTAATATTAGTTTCTCGAAAAAATATGATTTAATTTGGGGTTTGAACCCCACTCTTTATAACCGTGGGCAATGCCCTTGACCACTCGGCTACTGGGGAAGATTTGAGTAAATGAGGGTAATGTGTCATTTAGCCCCGTGGGTGAGGCCAGGCAATCAACATCAGCTGTAAGTTGGCGAAGCCA
Organism: Bemisia tabaci; assembly: GCF_918797505.1. Taxonomy (NCBI): domain Eukaryota; kingdom Metazoa; phylum Arthropoda; class Insecta; order Hemiptera; family Aleyrodidae; genus Bemisia; species Bemisia tabaci. The sequence continues at coordinate 12,193,672 of NC_092796.1, forward strand.
GATTGAACCGATTGAATAAAACTTTCTAATTGATGCCGCGTCAAATACACCAATGAAAAGGAGGGTAAACAAAGTCTTATTGATGTATCAAACCTTCAGTAATTTCATATGAAATGAAAAAACCTATTTTCTTCCGTTTGGCGGGACTCATTAGCGAGCGTGAATTTTTCCTGTCGAGAAACTCTCTCCTGGGCGCGAGCTTTCTTCTTGTCTGCTCTCCTCACCTCTGCTGCAAGGATAGTATCCTTCACTGTGGATATTATGCATTCTCATCCAGGTTTTCGTTGAAGAATTAAACATGCTTTATCCTCTTCATTTTCCATGATATCTAGAGTATTGCATAAAGCAATGTCGAATAACACGTCGATTTTTGCCGTAAAATCAGTCTCCAAATTCTCTTGAACCAGCGATCGACGGCTAGCATTTTTTGATACGCGCCTCCACTCCTCATAAAAATGTAAACATTTTTAAAAACATGGACACTATGTATCACAGGGATTCTACATTTTTCATTCCATATTGGAATTACAAGATCAGAGGTTTTTGACGCACCGCCATTGACATTAATGTGCGAAAACTTCACATGATAGAAAAACGATTTAAGCACTTCCCGAATTTGGGGCAATTTTCCTTCATCAATTTTTTCTTAAACTTTTCCAATTAAATTTACACTAATCGCTTTTGATCGCGTAAAGGGCTTACGATTCGACAACATCGCACCTATCTTTTTAATTAGTCCTTAATTAAACCTCTCATGCAAACCTCTCATCAATAGCAGCTTTTATTTCCCGGAGATTTTCAGGGCTGTTCTGTAGTTATGGCAAATTTTCCCCACTTACACTCCTAACCGTACAAACTATATATGTATTTGTCACTCTTTTCATCACTTCCTTGTATGGCTCATATTTCCTCATCTATATTGAAAAAGTATAATGCATTTTCAATATGGATAGAAAATGTGGATGCTTTTCCACTGGATATCCCCCTCCCACCCCACCGTTCGTTCCTCTACGCCGTTGTAAAGCGGCGATACGCAACCCTGCCGCGCGCGGACGCTCAGCGGCGGGCCGGCCGCGGCGCGCCCCGCCAGCCCATAGCCTCACGTCGTCATTGGGCCGTTTGTGACTTTACGCTTCAAGATACGGCAAAACGGACGAAATTTCTGCCCTAAAAGGGCCGTAACTTGCCATTTTCCTTCAGAATTGATGTGTCGCTTGCCAAAATTTTTGAATTTTGGGTTTAGGCCCTTTAAGCCCTTTGAGGCACGGGTTAAAATTTTTTTAAAATTTTTTCCTTTTAGGGGGTTCATTTAGAGACTACATAGAAACTTTTTAGGGATTGACCAACTTGATTTTCGCAAAACTCAAAAATAAGGCACACCCTAATCGACTCCTTCAATATTCGTATTCACTGAAAAAAAATCTCGATGTATTTACTAAGAAAAGGGTAAAATTACCAAGAATTCAGGGTTCTATTTGATCCCAGTTTTTTCTTGGTAAAATTACCATTCATGGAATTGGTAATTTTACCGAGAAATCTCGGTAAAATTATTGATATCTCTCGGTAATTTTACTGGACCTTGGTAAAAACGCCAATATTTTTTATCGACTGTGGTAGAATTACCGAGATAAAATGGTAAAGTTACCGGGAATTGATTACCAATAAAAGTGGTATTCTTACCTGAAAGAAACAGTAAAAATACCGGTTTTTAGGTAAGCTTACCAGTCTGTCTTGGTAAAATTTCCAATAATTGGTAAAAAAAAGTGAGATGGTAAAGGTACCAACGGACCTAGGTAAAAACGCCGAGAATTTTTTTTCAGTGTAGGTACTCTATTAGATCCGAATTGCAAAATGTAGTCCATTTGTCGCATCTAATAACTCTTGAAATGGGCGCAGATCAAGGGCGCGATCTGGCAAGGAAGGGAGGAGGCTGGGCGCAGCAGTTGGAGGGTCCCCGAGGGAGGCATAGCGGCGCGGTGCGGCGCCTCATTTTAACAACCTATTACTCGGCCGCGGAATTTTCCTTTTTATCAACCTCCGACCCCGACCACCCGACCGCGGACCCTCAAAATCCAAGCTTAACTCCCAGCCCCCGCCACCCCTCCGCCCGCGATGGCACCCACCCCTCATAGGTTTGATTAAAACATGCTACTGCACTCTCCGCTCATTGTTCGCTATCGTAATGAATTACTGGTCCGGTTTTTTTTCGTACTTTAAAACTGCTCCACTGATAGAGTGAAGTGTATCATTACTCTAATATATCATTATTTACTTTTTTAATGCTGCCGCATAGCCATCTCAGGCTCATAATCCACGTTTAAACTTTTTTGTTTCGTCCTGAGACGCTTCAGATTACATCACCGGAAGTACCGGAAGTCAGTGAGCATAACATTTTTTCCAAAAATACTGATTTTACTACTTACTTTTGCCAAAAAATGATATGATTGCGCCTAAAAGCATATCGACGGTGGAACTACCAGAACACGTATCTCGATTTGCAACTTCGTGGACTTCCTAATACACTCTATTTTTTAAATGGAAAAATACTCAACGTCAATTTGTGAAAACCTTCGTGATTTTTCTTCCCTTTGCGAATAAGAAAACTCTGTGAGAACTTCAAGGAAAAATATTGATTTGTTCTTCTTCAATTTGAAGGCTTCCAGAAAATAAAATGACAGCGGAGGTTTTTAAGCACCGCAAACGAGATAGGTGATCTGGTAGTTTCACGGTCCATATGTATCAGCCAACTATTCCCAAATAATTTCTCTTGGAAACCCAAAATTAAGCTGAAAGTTTGCGGACGCAAAATATCACAATCCTTTAATTTTACCAGGCGGAAACCTCGGTAATTGAGGGTTTTTAAAAGATAAATGAGAGTACATTGATGATCTCATAAGAACTTTTAAACACAATAGTTCTATTTTTTGGATAAAATTGACGAGGGTAATTCAGTTGAATAGTTTAGCTCGGCATCTCAATGCATATACCCTCAAGTGCACAATCGCGGTAAAAAAAAATATAATTTGTGTCACTAAGTTTGGAGTGCTTATTTAAGTAGAGCCTCCCCATAACAACCCTTTTATTAAAAACACATTGTGTCTCTTTCTGATCGGTCCACGGATACTAATCTGTCACGGAGCCCTCAAGATCCAATGTAAACAAACGAGATGGTGATGGTACAAAATTTACAAACGTGAAAATATTTTTTAGTTTCCCACTGCTGACATAATACATAGACTCTAATGAATTTTTTCGTTGAGAGCCGACAGTCACAATTTTGCTGATAGTTTACCTCTAATCCAATTCTGTTGTAATGGAGAATTTGGAGGTGTCTAAAATGTGATGAATTTTATTTAATGTATGGAAACAGCCATTTGCGCTGGCACGAGGATGAGGAGGAAGTGATACACGAGGAAATACACGTGTTCATATAGGAAATTCCGCTCTATATCATCACACAGCGGCACTTCCCTTCGATACGTACTTTATGTCGGAAAAAATTACGGAAATGCTCAGTCCATCAATAATTACTTCCATGCAAATGAGGCAATATGTCGTGTTAATTCTTTGGTGCTTTCCGCTGTCAAAATATTTCAAAAAAAATAATAAGGGTCGTAATCACGATGCTGTTCTCTAAACAGCCTCCTCCTTGAGAGTGCATCCAGACTGTTTACACTGCAATAATTAAGTAAGGTTCAGGGAGGCATTTAACATAGAATCTTAAAAAGAGGGATTTTTACAAACCTTGTGTGACATTTGACAATATATAGCTTCGAAAATGCATCTCTCAATGGGATGATATAATGATTTGGTTTCAACTCGTAATGTATTTTGCTTTATGCTCTGTATTTTTTGCAGTGAAAAATCATGATGATTCTTTGGAAGAATCTATTTCTAAAAGTGAAAATGTTGAATTTAATATAAAGTTCATAAAAATTGTCTTCTCTGAGATGCATGTTATAGGCCGCCTTTAAGCTTCCTCCTAATGTAAATCTGGGATCTCCCTAAGGAAAGGAGGCTTGGGAAGAACGGCTGTGAACACAGCCTTGGGTGACGCTCACAGAAAGAGTTCAGCTAGCGATTGACGAATGACGATTGCTCACACCCCAACCTCACAACCTAAGTGAGTTGCTGAGTCATCAGAGAGGACCTTGCTTACAGTTTCCACGACTTAGAGTAGCGGTGCGTTTGCATCTGTCAATGCGTGAAATACCACTATTAGAACTCAGGTGTATACCGCAGTATCACTGCTAATTGAAGGCGTAAAATCGTGCATCTTCATCTTGATCTACAAATATGCTTAGAGTGTCAAAGGGTTTCGGTATTCTCATCAAAAATTGTTAACACGAACATACATATTGTATTACTGTACACAGATGTAATGTTTTTTTTTAATCAAATAAAAAGTTGTTTGATTTTGGAAACACTGTAGTTGAGTTAGTTCCCATCTGTTAAATGCAGTCCAGCAATCCTTATTACTTTTACTGTGCGCAGATGTATAGTGTCTTTTTAAACCAAAGAGGAATATAATTTTGAAAACACTGTAGTCGAGTTAGTTCCCTTCTGTTAAATGCATCCAGCGATCTTCATTACTTTGAGTCTCATTCATTGCAGCTTCGCGATGAGTTATTTCGGGCGGCGAATCTTGGACGGAGAAACTTTCGCGGATGAGCGCTCGCAGCATCTCCTCCGTCTGGCGGGCTCCGGGACCGTCTTTGAGTCTGGCGACCGAGGCGCCGTCTGGCGGCCGTCTTCGGCGTCGGGTTGCATAACGACCCGCGCATGAGGAGATTAACCGGAAAATTCGGGCATTGTTCGCCAAAATCGGCTCAGACCTCCTCGGCCCGGATCCATCGAGCCCCGGCGATGATCTGGCGGGTTATCGAACAGATCAATCTCCCGGCTCGATCGACTTTAGGTGCCACGCGGAGTGATACTGGTTCTCATGGACCGGCTCCTGTTTCGGACCACACAAGACGCGGCTGCCCGGTTTGTTTGTCTGTTGCCCCAATTTGTGAAAACAATGAGCCGATTCATCGTCCTGTTCCCGACCGCCTTCATCCCTGCTGACCCGTTTTCACCCTGTCACTTCCTGGTTCCCGTCTTGGTTCATAGTCCTGCTGCCAGCCGGAGCGTGGTAGGTATATGTACTCCGATGAAAAGGAATCCTTTGATATCCTCTCCTCAAGCTGTGCTTTGAACATCTCACCTGCGGAAACAGAACACATGGAATATTTCTGACCGGTAAATGTGGAATATTCCTGGCAGGTGATGGTAAAATATTCCTGTTTAGTCAGTGCTTTGACCATCCACACAGTCAAAATATTGACGGTGTAAGTTGCGCTAGGTTCACCAGATTTGGATTTACAACTTTCGAAAATTTTCGTCAAAGTTCCAATATTCCGTCAGTAATGCTATTTGGTACCAAGCCTCTCAAAAGTCATTCAAATAGAGCCCCACATCGTAAGATCAGTAGTACCCTACACTGTGGTAAACGATACCAGTCAATTTGCAAACGTTAGTGCGCCTTCATTTTCGGCTGATACTGTGCAATACTTCCGTGGTGGAATAGTTGCTCAGCGCGCCTTCCAAAGTGTCGCCTCGACTTAATGTCAGGAGACAACGAATTTTGATGAATTTACACTTTAGCGCACAGTAACATCTCATCACCGACGATGAGGTGAATAGCATTCTTACCTCAATTTGCGACATTGCAAGTTTTTCAGTGTATCAAAAGTCGATAAACCAATATGAACCCTCTAAAATCTGCAGATATTTTTCCGAGGTAAAATAAAAAATATTATATATCGACGGTGTAAGTCGGCAATCACATATCTCGTTTGCGGTGTCTGAAAATCTCCACCTCTATGTTATATTTTTGAAGGAGAACAAATTGACATCATTCCTTGAAGTTTTTGCAGAATTTTCTTCGGAGAGAAGAAAAATCACGGCAGTTTTGAAGAATTATCGTTGAGAAGTTCTCCGTTTAAGAAATAAAGTATGACAGGAAGTCTGCGACGTATCAAACCGAGTTATGTGATTGCTGACTTACACCATCGATATAAGGAATCCACTGATATCCTCTCCTCAAGCTGTGCTTTGAACACCTCACCTGCGGAAACAGAACACATGGGATATCTCTGACCGGTAAATGTTGAATATTCCTGGCAGGTGATGGTAAAATATTCCTGTTGGGTCAGTGCTATGACCATCCATACAGTCAACATTTGCTCATTTGGTGCACCGAAAAAAAAGTGAAGTTGATTTAACATTCTAGGTCCAAAAAGTGTGCGAGAACTTGTAAATTGCTGAATTACCCACCACAGCAGTTACTTTACATCTTTGCATCGCTAATACACTTTTTTACATAGAATGTTAAATCAACTCCTTTTTCTTTCGGTGTGACATTGCCTTTGATCTATTGGGAGGGTGTACCTTCATGAGATTAGTAGCTACTCTGTGCCCCGAAGAAGCTGCTTAGGGCACAATGAAGGCGAGTACTTTCGATGGGAATGAGTTTTCACCAAATTTACACAATCACCACCCGCGGTGCTTGTTGCAAATCTTGACATGGATCTGTTAGAAAAAAAGAAAGAAAAAACCCAACAAAAAATGAACAATTTTGAATGTAATGCACAAAATTTCTTTAAAACTAAGTAAGAAAATAAGGGTTGATAATTTGAGTAAATTCTTTGATGATGCAAACAAATGAAACAACATATTTAATCTTGGTCATATTGAATTATTTGAACTATGATTAGAGTACCATATTTATTAGGATAGCCATGCCTGTGTCACTCACTCTCTAAATGGCTTTAGGATTTGCAGACTGCTCTACAAGACCTAATGTAAGCCCGAAATGGTACAATAATAAATTTTCGATGGAAATGAATGATATCCACCAAAAAATTTCGGCAGAAACCAACAAAGTTTGTTCCGAATTGATTTCAGAGGTTTACAATTAGAAAACCCTTATCACGTCGAGAACTCTGTTGTCATCCTGTCTGTTCACCCTGGTCCAAAGCTATAGGAGCGAAGGTGGAGAGGTTACTGCAAATTCCTAAGACTCGTCGAAAAATCGAAAAGCGACAGTCTTTTCTAGTCATGGAAGGATTGAGATGACAATACCCTCCCCACGCAGATAGGCCTTAAGGTACCCTTATGAAGTCTGAGATGGCCGGGCGAATCAAAACGGGATCCTCAAATGTCCAATCTCTCCGCGGCGAGGTACTCGAGGGTGGGTTGGGCGTAATTGAAGGTCACCTTCCCTTTTCCCCCTTTTCACGTGGCAACGTGAGCAAGCACCAGCTTTTCTACGCATCCCGGCTGACTCACTTATCAAAAGGTTTCCTTGCAGTTTTAATCTCCTATTTCTCCGATTCTCCGCTCCCACATTAAACGCGCTACCGGGAGGGCGCATCGCGGAATCACTTTGAAAAGAAACCTCCCCTCCCCCTCCGCCGCCCCTAGCGCCGCGCCGTCCGCCCTCGTCATCGGGGGTGGTTTCGCATCAAATCTCAGAGGCGGGCCAACCCCCTCAATTAATCTTGTAATTTTATAACCTTTTAGGAGCCCCGCTATTCATGGCTCGGTGAGGAGAACTTACTTGAAAATAATTGCGCTTTTAACAGCGAATTATTCTCCTACAAGTAAGGCACCTTTCCCCGCGGCCTTTCATCTTCCTGGTTATTCCCGCGCCCTCGTTATCAGCTCGTGCCGAGGACGTAGGATTGCGGGCGTTTATTCGAGCGGATTTTGCACGGTTCGGCAACGTTGCACGGTATTATGACACCATCACGTCCACACATTTTAAGCTTTCATTTCCGACTTCCCTAAGGAGACCTTCTATCGAGGCGCGTTTTAGAGCCTCGCCGTCGCCGGGCGCGCGATACTCGTGTACCGATGAAGCTGTATCGCCTTTTAAGGTTGCTCCTTCTGGAGCGATAGCAATAAGAGGAACTGCCGGGTCGAAAATCCTCGGGTGACGTTTTAGTTTGAACATTAACCCTTTGACTCCTACGGACGAGAATTCTCGTCCTTGCGCAACCACTCTGAGACCATACGGACTCAAAAAGCTTCATTTTTGGTATAATTCATTTGAAAAGGAATTGGGTGCAGGTAATTCACATTGGTTGACTGATCTTTGATCCTACTTACCTTTGGATAAAGCACATACAATTTCACGTCATTTGATGGAGAAATAAGCAAGTAAAATTGAGAAAACTAAAAACGATAATTTTTGCATGATTTTCCATTTCTCGTCGTCTTGGGCGTGGGAGCACGGCATAGGCTTGTGCGCACTGGCTGAGCCAAAAAACAAATGTTCTTTTCTCACCATCATTTCTAAAGTACACGCAGAAAGAAGAATAGTTTCTTTCACAATGCGCACGAGGGAATCAAAGAGCGTCACCTATGGATAGACGTCTCTGTTGAATAAAATTCTTAACCTATTATTTGCAGCAATAATTCAAACGAAAACATTAAAAAAGTTTTAGCAAATTGGAGCGTCCCGAAATATATTCCAGATATTTACCGCCGAGAAACCATCTCATTGATACGTATGTACACTTTGCATGTACACGTACGTCTCACTTTGTCCCAATAGAACGTATTATGTTTTTAAAAAATACGATCCTTTATTTCATTAAGTTCCTAAAATAAGGTACACGGAAAAAATTAAATCGCTAATTTAACAATTCAATTGCTAAAAAAAAGTGACTGCAATGTTTCCATGTAGATTTTACAACAAAAAAATGCTACTTTAACCACTATTGTAATTGTAAAATCTACATTGGAACACTGCAGTCACTATTTTTTAGCAATGGAATTGTTAAATCAGCAATTTAATTTTTTCCGTGTAATTTTAAAAATATTTTCATGACTAACAGCCGTATAAAAGTCGCGCGAATTGAATAAATAGGGAGGTATTTTTGTTAACTTGCAGACATCCGGGTGGTCCTGATCTCAGTTTCCCATGATGGAGAAAAATCGAAAGTGGAAAATCGTCTAATTACCGGCAAAGCGCACGCGTTTTGTGAGCGCGTGGGACTCATTATACGGAGAGCCACTCTACTTTGTGAGGACCCTTAACAACCGGAGGAGCGACGTCGCTATTTTACAGTGTTTTTTAAACACAGTAATATAAAATAATACAACTCGGGTAAGTTGGCAATGAAGAGGGCCCAAAACTTGTTGCCAATTTTTGCAAAAAAAATTACAATGATAGGTTGGTGGCCAATAAAAGGGCAACCCAGGAGCAGTAAGCACATTCCTTTCGGGAAAAGTGAACTGCGGCCGAAGGCTCTATCGTTAGCGCTGGGGCTTTTGAAGCACTGCACTCGAGTGAATAATGGCCGAATAGGAAGAGGCGAGCCCCTCTCTCGCGCTAATATGATTAATTCAACCTCAATCATGCATAATAGTTACTGTGAAAATATGTTTTCTATAATGCAGAACGCGACGCGATGCCCTCTCTCCTTCTTTTTGTTCCGCGTCGAGGGGTTGAAGAGGTTTGTTTCGCGCAGGAAATTTGCCTTCACGTGCCTGCACGCGTTGGTTGAAGAGGTGAACTGATATTCGAGCCGCGAGCGCGAGGTTGAGATTTGTAAAATGTTTCAAGGGCCCTCCGGTAATAGTTCTCGGCGTTTATGAAATCGATACGACTTGTGTGTATGTGTTTGCTTTTTTACGTTTGAGAATGTGATCCCTTGCTCTCTAAAAGTACATGTGAGAACGTGGCTAAATTGCCAGGCAAAGTTTTTATGCAAAAAGCTAGTTTAGTATGACCTAGTGTACCTGTATAGCGAGAGTATGGACAGATGTGAAACTCCGAAAATCCATCAGGCCTTCACCGATACTTTTGCGAATAAAGTTAGGGCCCAGAAATGCAGCCAACCTATGAATTTCAATTATCCAGAACGATTTACTTATACTATTGTTACGAACCGTCGTTTAAAAATCACGTATTTGACTTAGTTTTTGCATACATTTACTCATTTTTGCGGAAGAACGCTCATTTCTGTACATTCTTGGCCACCTTGGTTAGAATTGGAATTTGCAGACTCTGCAGACTGGCAGTGAAAATTTGTGTGTTAGAAGTTGGTTAGGAGGATGGCTGCACGTTTGGGCCCCAAGACCTCCATGAAGCGACCTGTCCATACTCTCGCTATACAGGTACTCTAGTATGGCCATGTTAATAGGTTGACAGAAGAGTGGCTGCTCACCCAAAAAGCTCGTTAGCCAGAACCGTAATAATTCGTCACCTTCCGGCCAAAGTATCACTAGCGCCATGGGACGTTTAGAAATTTCCGCCAACATTTTATTATTATGTAGAGAAATTGTTCAACGAAGCTGTCCGAAAATTCTACTAAATTTACTCAGTGCAGCCGATAAAATTCAGTGAAATTTTCAAACAGATTCAACCAATAATTTCTCTGTAAAAAAATAAAATGGCATTGGAAATGTTTAAACGCCGCATAGCGCTTAGGATACTTTGGCCGTAAGGTGGCGAATTCTCGATCCGCGGCGCCGAACTTCGCTGAAACTATCAAAATCTTGGCATTGGTATACTATAACAAACCTTCTTCAGCTTCACCTCATTATGATAGCTGAGACCAAGAATCTCAGCTTCAGCTGTCAAACTTCTGCCATGAGGGTTTTGCAAAAATAATATTTCTCCGCGTGATGATCATTCTCGATCAAGGTAAATGAATCGTGGTATTAGCCGAAAAGCAGCTTTAGGTTCCCGCCAAAGATTCTGATGCGAAATTTGAATTTAAACAACTTTGCAGCCTCGGCTGAAAACAAATGTGAATGTCTGCCGTTGATACAAATGAACAAATTAAGTTCAAGCGGATTCGTTAAGTATGAAAATCTATTTGCGGTCAGTGAAATGGCTGTTTTTTCATTTTTGTCAACAGCTTACGCTCATATTCATTTTCGGCCAAGCCTGCAAAGTTTTTGAAATTCAAATTTCCCGCCACGGCTCTGATGGCGGGAACAAAAAACTGTGTCTCAAAGTAGTCGGCAAGAGTGTTGATTCCAGTTGGACCACATTTTGCATTAATTAATCACTAATTCTGGCTCATCCATAAAAGCACCTATCTACATAGAGGTACCAATGACATATATGTTGTTTCTGAGATGAGCCAGTAATAGTGATTCCTTCTTGCAAAATGTGGTCCAGTTGATTCTAGATCATGGTTCGTTGGAGATACCCATCAAAGGAAACCAAGGGTCACTAGCTGCTTCGACGTCACTCGGATTGCCATCGATGGAGGCATCAGTACACTCGTTGAGCCGCAATGCACACATCTTATGTGCTGGTTACACGCTCAAATTTCCATCAATTTCCGATCAAATGGTGACTGGTGCGCACCATCTACCATCAAATTTCTGCGGCCGGCAAAAATGTGATGGTAGATTAGGGTGGTCCTTATTTTGGACTTTTGAGAAATTCTAAGTTCGGAACCCTGCAATCGGTTCCTTTCTATGAAAAAATAACGGGGGAAAAAAGGAAAAAAAAATAAAAAAAAATTTTACTCATGTCGCAATGGCGCCAAAGTTGCGGCGCACGAAAATACGATTTTCAGCAAATCGGGCTTTCACGGCATTTCGCCCTGAACTTTGGGCACGCATTATTGCATGTAGACGTATGAAAATTTGCACTAGTACACATTTTTTAGTGTTCTTTCACGTGAAATCATCAGGTTTGGGCTAAAAATTATGCAAATGCATGTTTCAAACCCTCAAAGTTACGGAAAAACACGATTTTTCGGGCTTTTACGGTATTTCGCCCTGAATTTTGGGCACGTATTGTTGCATGGAGACGTATGAAAATTTGCATTAGTACACATTTTTTAGTGCTCTTTCACTTGAAATCATCAGATTTGGGCTAAAAATTATGCAAATGTATGTTTCGAACCCTCAAAGATACGGAAAAACACGATTTTTCGGGCCCAAATGAAAAATCACGCAATGGATATTAAAAAATGACATGAATGAAAAAAACTACTTCGACTTTGCTAAACAATCATGAATATACTTTTTCCGGGAAAAATAATACAATACATGACAATGACATGACAGGATACCTACAGTAAATATTGATTTAAAGGTAAGGTTTTAGAAGTGTGCTTTTCTTTACATCAGGATATTGCTTCCTATGTTTAGCTACTACTTGGATAATGTGCTGCCGCTCCTTTTCATCTCTTGTCAATCTTTAGTCGCAGTTGAGCGACCTTTTAAGCGCTCAGCCGATAGGCGGCGCTTTTTGATTTCGATTTGCCACTAGAGCTCTAGTATAGTAGGGCGCTCAAGCGATCAAATGGCGCACCAACTCATCGATGCACGGAACGTCATTTAGGAAAATTTATTTTTTGATTACCTCATAATAGCTCTGTGAATACGATTAAATGCAAATTAGCGTGAGAAATAAATAACAGTCCTAAAACTCTCTTCGCTATGCGGTTTATAGTTATTCTATAATTACTTTCGAAAGTTCAAGATGCGCGTTCTGATTTCCGAAAACTTTTCCACCGGTGATAACTTTATTCGGAGACCTTAGTAGAATTCGCTTACATCTAGGTTATGTGTCTTTGACTTATTTGTCTTTGGCTCTGGCGACGGTAGGTAGTTGTTACGCGTTTACGGTTTCCTTCGTAACCTTTGTTTGCTATCAGCTGATGTCGAGTAGTATGACTATAGATCGTATTCGATACATCAAACGGCTGAGATTGTATCGATATCGATTGGTTCAAAATATAAACATAGCCTCAAAAGTACATTCAGAAATCTGAGAGAACGGGTCTTTTGTAACAGATTTTTTATTCTTTTGCGTACCTAATGCCAATTAAAAGTGAAATTGTTAGGAATTTTCTCATTTTCAGCTTTTCCAACTTAAATCCTTACAGATTGGTTTGAGGTTATGTGCTATTGTTTTGAACCAAACGATACATCGAACCGTTATCGAATACGGTCTATAGGAAGCTCCAACCACGGCATTCTTCGAAAAAAGCGCGAAAACTTATAGATTTGAATTTTCAAATTTTAAGAAAAAAAAAAATTCTATTTAAGAAAGCTTTAATTTAGTTTCTGTAATTTAGTTTTTTAATAAAAATTCTGAAATAAAGTAAATATATATTGGTTTAAAAGTTGAATATTTCTTCACATCAGGCAGACCCTCAATGCTGAGCGCTTCTCTAATACCAACGTATTAGAGCTTTCCCGCTTGTTTTTTAATGTGAGCGCCCCATCTGAGCCTGGGATCCAAGAGGAGGCCAAGATATTTTGCGATGTTATCGTTTGGGATTTTAACTTCTCCTAAAAGTAGGGGAATATGGGTAAATGGTCTATTAGTGAAAACAACCTCAACCGATTTAGACGCATTTAGTTTGGTTTTGTCTCTTTTTTCAGTCAACGATACGGCTGAAAGAGGTATCAAACTTATTGAGGAATACAGTGAAAAAAAATTGACAAGAGATGAAAAGGAGCGGCAGCACATTATCCAAGTAGTAGCTAAACATAGGAAGCAATATCCTGATGTAAAGAAAAGCACACTTCTAAAACCTTACCTTTAAATCAATATTTACTGTAGGTATCCTGTCATGTCATTGTCATGTATTGTATTATTTTTCCCGGAAAAAGTATATTCATGATTGTTTAGCAAAGTCGAAGTAGTTTTTTTCATTCATGTCATTTTTTAATATCCATTGCGTGATTTTTCATTTGGGCCCGAAAAATCGTGTTTTTCCGTATCTTTGAGGGTTCGAAACATACATTTGCATAATTTTTAGCCCAAATCTGATGATTTCAAGTGAAAGAGCACTAAAAAATGTGTACTAATGCAAATTTTCATACGTCTCCATGCAACAATACGTGCCCAAAGTTCAGGGCGAAATGCCGTGAAAGCCCGATTTGCTGAAAATCGTATTTTCGTGCGCCGCAACTTTGGCGCCTTTGCGACATGGGTAAAAAAATTTTTTATTTTTTTTCCTTTTTTCCCCCGTTATTTTTTCATAAAAAGGAACCGATTGCAGGGTTCCGAACTTAGAATTTCTCAAAAGTCCAAAATAAGGACCACTCTAATGGTAGATGATGGAGCTGTGGGGCTCATCCTTCATCTGATTTCCACACAACCGTGCTTATTTCATGCTTATTTCAATCAACACGCTTCTTTAATCAATTTCACTCATCAATCTAGATTACTCTCGACCGCCATCAATTGGTCATCATTTTCATCGGAATTTGACGGAAATTTGAGCGTGTAACCAGGCTATTACGAAGTCCATCGCTACTATCGTAGCTGGAAAACAAGGAAAGTTGCGTCGGGGCGGCAACGTCGGGAGCTTTGATTAGGTGTTCCTCGCGGGCGACGGGGGAGGGGGAGGAGGCAGGGGTGATAATGGGTCCCAATTTTGTGGCTCAGTGAGCTGAAAACATCTTGTGTTTTGCCTGCGCGAGGAAGAGCACGGCATCTTGGCGGCCCGCTACAGTTGAGCGGATTTATCGGGCTGCGGTTAATGGCGATGAGCGCGACTCCGATGAGGATGACTCCATCTCGCTCGGCGAAAACCCGGACCCGGACTCATCCGTCATTTGCCACCCCTAATTTCCTTCCACCTCCACCCCCTATCCGCCGCGGCCCTGGTGCCGCAACACCGGTGATACAAGCATCGATTTCGTTTCCGCATCGGAGAGGGGCTCAATGGAGCAGCGGAGTTATTCGTAATCGAGCCGCTTAACTCCGTATAACGGAAAAAATGGATCGCTGATTTATCTAGAAGTGGAAATAAAGAGACTTGTAAAAGCAGCCCGAAACTGAAACGACAATCGAAAACCTAGGAAAATGCGGAAACAAGGCTAAAATACAAAATACACAGTAAGGACGTTTCGGTACCTTACGGCACCATTATCAACTGCTAAAATAGAATTAAAAATAAAAAAAGAAATTAAAATAAAAATCCAATTGGTATTTCGTGCCGTGTTGTTTATTCTGTTATCACTGCAGTCTCATTCCAATACCAATTTCACCATGTAACGCCGTTTGTTGGATTTTTATTTTAATTTCTTGCTTATTTTCAATTCTATTCCAGCAGTTGATAATGGTGCTGTAAGGTACCGAAATGTCCTGCCTGTGTATTTTGTATTTTAGCCTTGTTTCCGCATTTTCCTGTGTTTTCGTTTATCAATGAAATTGTTAAAAAAAATATGTTCGGCATATCAAATGTACATTTTACAATAGTGAAAAGCTATAATTTAACCACGAGGGCGGTTAAATTAGCACTTTTTATTGTAAAATCTACATCGGACACTTTTTTTTTACCGACAAAATTGTTAAATCGGCAAATTCATTTTTCTTGTGCTTTTTAATCCCAATTGGTCGGAGAATTTTTCCGTGCATGCTGGCCACACGAGAAGTTTCCATGATCGAAAAGGCAGCACATTTGACAAAGCAGAGATGATAACATTAATCAATAGTACTTTTCAGGTTGCATCTGAAGATCTAGAGAAAAGTTGGCAGTCCTTGAACACACTGGAAAAAAAACACATCGGATCAAGAGCCCAGACTCTTCAAAACATCGACAAGAAAAAACACTCTTGATTCAATCAGATTTAATCTTAAATCAAGAACCAAGCCTCTTAATTTGAGCGGATTTCCTTTTGATTTAAGCTTAAATCTGATTGAATCAAGAGTCCTTTTTCTTGTCAATTTTTTCAAGAGTTTAGACTCTAGATCCAATGTGTTTTTTTCCAGTGCAGAATGTCTACAAATACGTAGAAGAAAAAGAATCACACATTAAATTGAAAAAAAAAAGAAAGAAAAACATCGAGTTTCAACACAGCCAAAGATAGGAAGCAGAGCACTGCGCGCATTCACGCCTCGCGCCATCGCGCCTTCAATTTTGCGGATTCCACACGGGCATCCATGAAGCACGAATAGTTGTATCTCTGCGCCGTCATCGCCGCGCGTCCGGAATTAGAGCGAGAAGAACGCTCTAATTCCATATTGTATCAGTTTCGTTTGTCCTATTTGTAGTGGTGCTTCAAGGACTACACGAACAACACAGCCGCAGATTTAATGCATCGTAATTGCACTGAATGTGCCGATAAAACCTTCAATAAAGTATTCTCCGGCGAATAAAATGTATGAGCCCAATTATTTTGAAAACTGTCATCCTCCTGATAAAACTGATGCTTTTTATGATTCCCGATCAATGCATGATTCCCAATCAGCTGCTGACAGTTATAAATGAACACATCTCTGATGCAAGCGATGACGTAGTAATAAAATGAAAAGTCATAATGCCATATCTAAATTATTGCAATTCGAGGAATTCGCAATATTGAATTTGCGCGCCATTCTAGTTTGAAAATGATATCATTTTTTAAATTGAATGACAAAATGTTTGCAATGAATAGACGGAAAGAACGCTTCGAGCCATGAACAGAGTTATTTTCAAACGAATAATCACTTTTGAATTTTACGAGTTGTGGCTGTTGTCAAATTGCTTAAAAATATTATAAATTCCTATTCTGCTATCGTCAAGCGTGAGTCTGGTAAAACCAAACGTTTTCAAAACCCTTGAAAAATTATCGAAAGTTTCCGTTGTGAGTAAAGGATAACATACCCATTGTACGAGCGCAATACTATACTATTCCGTGCACACATGTCAACATTTCCTCTTTTGAGACGATTCTATTTCATACTACTTTTTTAAAAGTTGTTCAATAATAAAACTCACACCACTCACACTATAATACTTCTTGAAAATTATTTGAGAGTTTTCTAATACTTTTTTCCCGTTTCTTAATTACTGTTACAAAGGCTTCAAGTTTGGGAGGGTCTTCATTTCGGAAACTGAGTGTTAATGCAATTATGTAAAGACTTTTGCCAAGTAAGAAATATTAAATTTTAGATTCCTTCTAGTATAAAAACATTTCTCCTAAAAAGTCAATTTTTAGGCTTCAAGTTTGCAAGGATTTTTATTTGGAAAACTGGGTGTTAATAAATCATTTTAAAAGAATTTTTGCCGATTAAGAAATATTAAATTTGAGATTCCATCGCTGTGGTTATTATGAGCTGAACTATATATAGTATAAGAAAATGTTCTCCTGAAAAGCCAATTTTTTTAATATTCAAGACACTGATTTGAAGTTTGATTTTTACATTATCATAATTTTCACGCAAATCTTTAGGCGTGCTTTAAATAATAGCGTCGTTCAGTTCTGGAGACCAGAGATCGTAAAAATCCTGGGTTTTTCATTCGATGTGGCATCGCGGCATCTCGGAGCGTTTCATTTTATGTATGCGCATTATATTTTTATCCGGATCCTTAATGATTTAATTAGCCAGTGCGATGTGAATGCAATAAACGGGGGACCGAGAACGCAGATCTTTTGTTCGTCACTCTCGCTGCCACGACGCGACGTTTGACGTTGTCTCGTCGAAAAACGAATCCGTTCCCGCAAAAATTAAATTCATGCCACAAACAAAATCGATCTCATATTTTCCCTAATTAAAACAGAGTTTAAAAACCTCTCCCTTTTGACCATGCGTGTCTCCTGCTCGTGTAACGCTTTAGCAACATCCGCACGTATTCCTCGGAATGGGTCAGTTGCGCTGGTCACAGAATTGTGTTTTGATGCTTGATTCTTGTAGATTAGCTAAAATGAAAGGATCCGTTTAATTATCAGCTTTACACGTTGAACATTAACGGAGATATCGCGCTTTGAGAAATTCGGTTTATGACGTCATCCACCGAGGTAGTGACACTCTTGGTTTCTTTCACTTTGCTTTCGTCAGTTCGGAAAATGCACATTTGCTCTGGTTACTAAACATGTAACTCGGATGAAAGCAAATTGAAAGAAACCAAGGCAAGAGTGTCACTACCGCGGTGGATGACGTCATGAACCGAATTTTTCAAAGCGCGATATCATCAATCAAAATATTTAATGAAAAAGCATCCGAACGATTCAATGCTCCTAAACTATGTGACAGCCTGTTAAGGGGTTGAGCGGTATACGAAAAATATTTACTCCATATAATAATCCCGCGAGTCTCGTTTTATTAGAGATCTTGAAACCCTGCCGAAGCAGAATTGCTAATTATCATCTCGACCGATAATCAAGTTTCCTGTCGTATTTTTAATCTGTTATGTATTTTAACGGAAGGGGTAAATATGGAGCAAGGAGATAATTCACCGGTAAAAATTATGGATCAGATAATTAGCTATAATTTGACGTAGATGTGCATTAAAGGTATCATGAGAAATTTGCCTTAAGCATCGGCAATCGTATTTTGTATGAATGGAGCAAAAAAGGGGAGAGAATACGTGAAAAATACGTCTCTGATTTCATGGAATCTTGAAGCAAAAAGCGCTTTTCTTCAGACTTAACAGTGCTGAAATCTCTTTCTTCTCAGTCTTCTCTCTTTCTATAGAAAGTTTCAATTGAAGTTGATTATTATAGGTTTATAAACACTGAATGAAAGCTTGGTTGTGTTATGAGAATGATGCGCACTGCAAAAGTAGCTCCGTTTCAACACGCGTTTTTTCCCCGATTGAAAAACAAAACAACTAATGAAATCAAATACTTCATTTTCTTAACTTCGGAGGCAGTAATCTCGTAACCGATTGGTCTAGGCAAAAATGACATGAAGAGGACATTAAGGAGGGTTAAATAGATTTTTGATTATATTTATTGAGTCTATACTATAGTATTCGGTCGCATATTCCCATAAAAGTGGCTAAAAATAAAAATGAAAAAGCTGTGACATCCTTACCCCCGAACGCCTTGGGATCCCAATGTCAAGCCTGAAAATGGAAAATACAAAGAAAAATACATAAAGTCAATTTTATATCTACGGTCAAAGTGTAAAACCTCATGTCTCCGTTTGCGATGTCGCAGAGTTCCACGTCATGTTTTATTTTTTTCTTTGGAAAGCTAATCGACTTAATTTCTTGCCACTTTTCTTCATTTTTCTTCTGTATTTCCAGAATGACTCGTAAACATTTAAAGCTAAATGGTTGTCTTACTTCACTTCGAATAAACCAATTAGGAGCGTAGATTCTGAATTGCTGCAATAGAAATTGCAACTTTAGCCATCGATATGGTTAAAGAAAATGCAGTTGTAGACAAATTGAACATATTTATGCCAAAAGGAACTGAATCAGTGAGGACTAAAACACACCAACTCGGTTGCTCAAAAATGCTCGATTTTCATTGAAGACAGTCAATTTTTGTGAAGGTCATTGAAGTTAGCTCATCTGTTCCAACTTTGACTCATGAAGTGTCTCTGATTACTTGTCTTTGGGCACCAAAAATCTTTTTTCAGACTAACTTATCCACTTTCTGTGCAATTTTGTGTGCGTCTTGATAATTTTCATTTTTTCGAGTTAGTGTGTTTTCGTTCTAACTGATTCAACTATGTCTCACGCAAATCCTATGCACACAGTTCCTTTTAGCATAAATTGAATTCAATTCAATTGAAGAGAAAAAAAGTACTTTTTCAGAAATTTGAAGAGAAACGCCACAGCTTCTAAAAAATCATTTTTCGCACAAAATTTTACGAAAAAAATCTAATATTGACCAAAATAATCGAGCCTTAAATTGTTCTCCGTCCACGTAGGTCAAACTAATACAGGTTATATTATTCTTATAAGGGTCACGAGCTTCTTCTATAAAATTTTCTCAAATATGAAAAAAAAACCGTCTATAATTTATTTATTTATTTATTATTTATTTGACCAAATAATCGAGCCCTAAATTGTTCTCCGTCCACGTAGGTCAAACTACTACAGGTTATATTATTCTTATGAGGGCCACGAGCTTCTTCAATAAAATTTTCTTAAATACGAAAAAAAAACCCGTCGATGATTTCCTCGGATTATAACGCGAGACGATCCGATGATCCCAATGCGTGCCCCCTCGCATGATAATCGCTGCTCCCATCCAGCGGCCAACACCAGCGAGACGTCACGTCGGCGAACAACACGGCCCCGGCCGTATTATGATCGACAGGAGTGAACCCAAGCCGAAAGATCACGGCGGGGGGAGGGGAGGGGGGGAGAATATATTCCGTATTATGATTGTGAACTGAGAAAGAATCGGGGGGCAGCCATCCATACCAATTAGTGCTGCGTTAATCCAATTTGGATTGATGCTCCCCGGGGGGCTGGGGGCGGGGGGCAGGGGGAGGGGGCGACGTGTGCCTTTTTGTTGCAGATTCGCGGCCATTATGAAACAAACACGGTAAATATCGGCCCCCGCCCCGCTCTCCACCCGACCGCGCCGTTTTTGTCGCTCTTCTGACGTAGAAGCGTAACTTTACATTGGGATGAGCCCTATTGGGCATACCATTCCGTGCTCTTCAGGGCTCAAGTTGAGGTGGAGGGACGCCCTTACGTTGGAGGAGTGACGCCTTTCAGGAGCCGTTTACGCTTCGGAGCGGTGATCTGTTTGCCTCATCACACCATGGGTGGTAGATTAGTTGTTCTTAATTCGCTTATTAAAGTAAATAGTGCCGGAGAACTACCGGCTTTACTATGCTCCTCTGCCAACCACCACGGTTCACAATGCGTCGTTTTCCGGACGAGGAAACCTAACTATATTCCGAGGTTGCAATTCGGATTTCGGATCAGTAGCCAAGGTACGAATTTAAGCATGCCGATAAATGTTTTGAACCAAAATTTCAGGTAGAACGCAATTCGCGTAGGAATGATTACTGAAATTGATTCTTAACAAAGATATTAACGTTTTTTCAATGCATAAATTCAAGCTTTCGGCTCACAATTTTGGATCGGTGGCGCAAATTGCTCGACTCCTCCGGAGATGGATTTCCCAGAAGAAAATATAATAATGGACCATCTATACTATAAGCTCCAAGACCTCCTAATTTTGCGAAACTGGTAACGCTTAGTTCCAGCGTTCTACCGGGCCGATTTTCATGATTTTTGCGGCTATCGACGGGCAATTGTCTCTAGATACGCTAACTCTTTTCAGATTTTCAAAATATGGCCCAGGTTTTTTTATATTACGTGGTAAAGTTGCGAATTCTCCCATTTAAACAATGTAAATTTATACTTTTTGTCATAGTTCGTTTGAGCGTTCTACCGGGCCGATTTCCATGATTTTTGCGTAAATCGAGAGGTAATAGGCCCTAGATGAGCTTGCTGTAATCAGATTTTGGAAAAAGGACCCAGGTTTTTTTAAAATCACGTTATAAAAGTGAGTGAGTTTACAGAATGCTCCGGTACTGCTACCGCTATGCGCGGGAGGATGCGCAGTGGTCGAGGAGGTTGCGCAGTAGCTGTGCAGCCTGCGCATCAGCTCTACACCTATCTACACAAGATTCGCGCCGGCATGCCCATGATGTGCGGTGGCCGAGTCGTCTAGGACGTCGAATGCGTCCACTTGACTTCGATGTGGGTTCGATCCCCGACTCATTAAATCTTAATTATTTCCTGACTGTCATTGTTCATTGTATTACTGCAATATTTCACCAAGCAGTCATTCCAAAACGCGACCTTTTAATTTTAAAGTAATGTTAAGTATAAAGTTTAAAATTAAAGTATATCTCATATCGTAATTTTTTAGGGTAAAAATAAAACTAACACTGATTGGAGGGTAAAAATAGGGCCGCGAAGCGGCCCATTGATGGCGCGGAGCGCCTTCAGGGGGTTGGGCCGCGTAGCGGCCAGGGGGCGTAGCCTCCTAGTATAAAGATACACACCAACAAAGAAAGAATGCTGATTTAACAATATGAATGTAAAAAAAGTGTGTGACAACTCACAAAACGCTGAATTAACCGCCACAGCGGTTAGTTTTACATCTTGACATATTGCTAAAGTCACGTTCGGACTGGCCATAAGGCCAATCTGCCAGTGGCAGATACGTCCCCTTGGCGCGCCAAAAACGCGCCCCTCTGACAGATAAAATGAGAAGAAGATCTACAAAATAAGAAGATAAAAAAAATACGACCGAGAATATATGCGAAAAATGTCTTAAATGAACGGAAGAAGAGAGAGATAGGAGTAAAGAAAGGTGATTTTACGCATGATAGTGGTGAAAAGAGGTCCAAGAACTACTTTCTGAAGCGTAAACACTTTTCTGTGAAATTCTCACATTTTTGTTGACATACAGGCGATTTATCATACCCCTCCTTCATTCGCAACGTGTAACTCCCTTAAAGGCGATGGTCGGTTCGATTTTTAGACATACGCACCCTTTATAGCCCTCTTGAGAGACCTTTAAATATCCTTCCTTTTCAAAATGACAATTGATTTGGACATATAATGGCATATCTCGAGCAAATTTAACCTTAATTTATCTCGAAATTCAAAAATAAGAGACATCTAACGTGTAAACGCGATGCAACAATTCACGCAACATGGATGTCCACATTGCATATGAAAAATGTAAGACGCGATGGCGTGAGTCGTAAACTCGCAACGCTCTACTCTATGCAACTAGTTCGAAGCACCATTACGAATAAGACAAACGCAAACAAACACACTATGGAAACAAAGCTAGGGAAAGGATGCGCGCTAGCGACGGCGCAGAGATACAACTATTCGTACTTGATGGATGTCCGTGCTGCGTCTGAAAAATTGAAGGCGCGATGACGCGAAGCGTGAGCTCTCAATGCTCTTATATGCTGTCGATAAGGTGTGGCTCAGATTCGAGAGAAAAGTTTAAAAGAGAAGCCCGAATACATCTCTCCTACCTTCGGCTGTGTTGATACTCGTTCTTTCTTCTTTTTTCAGGTTCTTGTCTGATTCTTTTTTAGGATGGATTTGCAGACCCACGTCTTATGATTGGCTCGGTTATTTTTGAAATAATGGGGCTTGGGTGCGTCTAGTGGCTTTCATTCTTTATGTTTTATTTAATTTCAGAAGTCTGCCGGTTACTTCAATACGTTCAATTTTGCAAGTTTTACTCTGTATGATTAATAAACTTTGAACCTAAAAAAAGCGCAAACTTATGCTGCTTTGCCAAAATTTTCTGAATTCCCTCTCCTCGTAGGGGATGCTCTACCAAGAAATATCACATTGCGCCCCTTTAACCACCCAAGGGTCTACGCCCTCAGATGCGAGCCACTCCGACCCTGGCTAAAGTAACTGCTGTAGCAGTTAATCCAACATTTTGTGAGTTGTTGCACACTATTTTACATCCAGAATGTTAAATCAGCATTCTTTCTTTTTTTTGGTGTGTATCTTAAAATGGTCCACTTATATTTTCTGCCGGAAAATTAATCTCCAAGGGAGTTGAGCAATTTGCGCCACCGATCCAAAATCGTGAGCCAACCGTTTCCGCATTTAGGATAAACGTACAGTTTCGGTGTCCTTGCCCCCTTCGAGACGAGAACTTGGCCTATCAAAGGGAAAAAGGGTTGAAATCATGATGAATCACACCAAAAAAAGAAAGAATGCTGATTTAACAATATGAATGTAAAAAAAGTGTGTGACAACTCACAAAACGCTGAATTAACCGCCACAGTAGTTAGTTTTACATCTTGACGTAGCTAAAGTAACTGCTGTAGCGGTTAATTCAGCACTTTGTGAGTTGTTGCACACTATTTTACATCCAGAATGTTAAATCAGCATTCTTTTTTTTTTCGGTTCAATGTGGACCAAGGGCTCAGTATTTTTGGCTCATCACCGCGTCTAGAGACAAATTACTGGCATAGGTATTGTTTATCAATTCGTTCTTTCCCGAAATTCGAAATTCATCTCCAAGGGAGTTGAGCAATTTGTGCCACCGATCCAAAATCGTGAGCCAAACGCTTCCGCATTTAGAGTAAACGTATATTTTCGGTGTCCTCGCCCTTTTCTCGATACGAGAACTTGGCCCATCAAAGGGCAAAGGGTTGAAATCATCGGCAGTGCGAGAATTATGAGCTAGAAACGGGAATTAAAGGCAGCGCTCGATTGGGAGATCGAAGGGCGAGACAATGGGTGCGATGCGAATGCACCAGAGACCGGGCGCAGAAGCAGGGCAATCACACAGACGAGCGAGCCGCCTCGAATTAAACACCATCCAAGCGAGTCGCTCTCGCTTCATCCAAAGTTGGAAAAACCATCCATGAAACTCGGCTATTGTTATCGCGTCGATATTCACTTAGAATCCTCCCTCGAAATCAACATTGCCCAATTTCTTCCGGGACTAGACAAAAATGAAAACATTTTCAGTACTGAGCCGCAGGGAGCGCTTATTCACTTCAACCTGCCTCTAGAACTCTAGTGCAAGGAGAAAAAAACTTCGTGCGTGGGACCTGAAGTTGAGGTCATATGGATCTCTGAAGTTTTAGGATGCGTGATACGAAAACTTGAGGTCCAGCTGCCGAAGTTCGGGTCAAACACCTGAAGTACTTCGGAGCATAACGAAGGGTTCGGGTGAGACATCTGAAGTACTCCGGTGCATACCGAAGTACCTCAGATGTCTGACCCGAACTTCGGCAGCTGGACCACAAGTTTTCGGATGTGTGACCCGGAAACTTCAGAGATCCGTATAACCTCAACTTCGGGTCCCACTGTATACACTGTGTGTACACTGAAAAACCCCGGCCGTGGAAGCCATACTTACGGGCTATATAAACATACCATCCGCGTTCCGGGCTCAGTGGCCGAAACTTCCAGGCGTAGCACCCGGAGTAATCGAAGCTACAGTTCCAGTACCCGGAAGTTTTGGCCCCTGAGCCCGGAACGGACAGTATGTCTATATATCCCGTAACTTTTTTTCAGTATAGTGGCAATTCGTTCAAATGGCGCACCAGCTCAACAACAAGATGACGGAGAGGGGCGGAGGGGCCTAACATGTATAGAATAGATTAATATTAGATTCTTTATTTAATGCTTCTGATGGCAAAGCACGCAGTACAATAATCGTTTTTCGGTAATTTATTTTTTTTATTGGTGGTGTAGTTATCTCAAAATTGATAGTTGAAATTTTGGTGAGCGTGTTCTTTCATCTCAGCGGTGCGCAAAGCACATCTTCTTCGAGAAACATTAAATGCGCTTACATAGAAAAAAGCTGAGCGCTTCTGTAATATAATATAATATTCGGTAACCTATTATTTTCCTTTACCGCGGACCGAGAAAAAAAGAATCGAAGGTGTATCTGTTCACAGGAAAAGTGACCTTCGTCCACAACGGCGAACAACATACCTCATAAGCCTCCAGTTCGTGAGGTGCCAGACATGATACATTCAGATTAACCGTGCAGATTGTAAGTGAATTCCATTTCGCCTTCACTTGACAAGATAGGCAAAACGAGCTTCCGAGAGCTCGAATAGTGGTATTCAAATTCAATATAAAATGAGACCGTTCTTGAGAGGAGGTAACTTATTTGTTGTAGCGCGAGTTTTGTAGAGTTGAATTAAGAGATCGGATGTAGAGATTTCTACGCGAACCTTTCTTTAGTGTCTTTAAGATTTTTCGCGCTATTTCGCTTATTTTTGTTCAAATATTGGACGTATAACGTTGTATTATGTATAATCCGCGGTAATTTCGCACTATGAACAAGGTAAATTAGAATCTTAAATAATTATTTCTCATTATGTTTGAGAACTGCTAACTTTGAACTGCCATGACTTTGCTGAGTTCCATTTTTTTTTTTTTTTTTTTGACCTCCCCTCTTCAGGGCAGAATTTGATATACTTGCAGTTAACTTTTGCCTTTCAAATCTTGAGAGGATCATCCGCACCCGGCGTATCGACATGTAGCGCGTGTATGCGTTAACACCTGCATTTACGTAAACATCGGTTAGGCAGACCCTGATATTGGACTCAGTCCGGCAAAATCCTCAACGGTTGCGAGGAATATGATATCAAGTATCAAACAGTTTTCAGCAACAAATGCAAAAAAGTAATCTCCTCAGGAATGCCACATCTATCGTTTGGAACACGCGTTCTCGGCTGTCTTCCTTATATAATTCAGTGTTGTTTATTGTTTTCATCTTTTTTCATCTTTCAAAACCTGACATTTTCGCTTTGCTATTATTTTTTCGGCATCTGCTCGCAGAGAAACTAACTTTTATAAATTAAAGTTAATATTTTCTATTCTCCAATTCGTGGTTAGAGAGCATAGAACCCTAAATATACGATGCAAATGATTCGGGCTTCCCAGCATGAACGGTCTGTAGACCACATGTCTAAAATATGACACTCGATCTTCGATTTGTTAAAGCCGTCTAACTACCCTATTTGTCACTTTTTGTCATTGTCATATACGGAGTTCTACCTAGCTGATCTCTTCGATTTTTTGCCAATATTTCCTAGATGAGTACACTGTATCCAAATTTTTGAAGAATATAACCAAAAATTGTATCCAATCCGCGGAGCGCCCCCTCAAAATACGAAGCTCTTGTAAAGTATTTGGGAAAGGAGAACTGGAAATTTAGAAGGGTACATTTCCGTTTTCGGGAAAACCCACGCTGAAGTATTATTTTCAGAAGAACTTTGACAGAGGTCGAACCCACATAGGTAAATCCGGTAGTAATCACTCACAATTTTACAAGCCATCGAAAAATGCTCATCAATATGCACCCACTACCCACTACCGAGACTTAATTTTCCCGGAGCAACGTCATCTCTGGTGCAAAACCCCTAGTATTTTTTTTATTGATTTACGATTAAAATCGACAACTTAGTAGGCTCCTGTTTACTCCAATAATGATCGCCGGATCGTTCGCACTTATTGTTTACGTTTTTATTTTTTCCTCGAACAAACTAGCACTAAGCAGATTATAAAATGTGAGAAGCGAGGGGATGAACGATGGAAAAACGAAGTGCGGCTCGTGCCTTGTGCTCAAGTGCTACTTGAGCCCCAGCCGCGACAGTCATTGCTGAGAGCGATATTCTTCGCTTCGTTGGCGTAAGGGCTTAACTTCGTTCCCGAATGAGCCCTCGAGAGCACAGAGTTGTATGAGACTTAGGGCTCATGTTAAGGAGCAGTTGCATTCGTCCATCAGCGCAGCCATGGATTCTGGGATTCGCAGTGTGGGGTCTGCTTTGTTAGCGGCACCACAATACTACTTGAGCCATGTTTTCATATCAGCTGAGCACCTTTCTAGTCGGCTGTACCTCGCAGGGGTGCCCCTCGCGAACCGGTGTAATATTTTCGGGGTGCTTGAGACGCAAGAATAAACATTTTGGATCGGATATCATACTTGGATCATCCTCGATCGACAGCTTGAACTAGAAACTTCGAGGATTTGGACATTTTTATGCTGAAAATAAATAAGCGCTAATTAATATATTCAAAAGAAACCATGAAGCAGGTATAAATCTCATGCATATAGTTCATTTTGATTGAATTTATCTGAACATAACCCTCAGGCCAAAGTATCACAAGCGACATGCGACAGTTAAAAATTTCCGACGCCATTGTATTTTTTTTTTTTTTTTTTTTTTTTTTCAGAGAAATTCTTCAACAAAGCTGTCCAAAAACACCGAATTTTCTCTGTGCTGCCGATAAAATTCAGTTAAATTTTCAAACAGATTCAACCAACAATTTCTCTGCGAAAAAAGGAAATGGTGGCGAAAATTTTGAAAGGTAGCATGACGCTTGTAATACTTTGACCGGAAGGTGACGACTTATTCTTCAGGACACCACAGAGAGTCTTTCGTCGAATTTTTTAACACAACTCAACAAAAATTGGACTTCATTTTGCAATTTGGAACCATAATCTCTGGCTCATCTGTAAAAACACTTATGTGCACAGGGAAAATGAGGATAGATACGTTGTTTTTAAACCGGGCTAGAATTTATAGTTCCAAATTGCAAAATGTAGTCCAACTGATCCACTGAAAATTTTGCCTTCGTCTGCAGCCCTCTTTATGTATGATCATTGATATGAATTATGAGACGAAAGTGAACCGCCATCAGTTTCACATTATTGTATTTCAAGAAAAGACTCTTCGGCAACGTGTGGGTTACGCGAGGTTATCCGAGCTCCAAATATCAAGAGTCGCTTTGGAGGATTCCAGACGCTGATCTCTTCAATTCAGTGAATCTCTCCGCGAACGGAAAGGAGAAAAGCGCTGAAAATACTCTTATCCGTAGATTGACACTCCAAGAGCTAGCGCGCGATTCGTCGCCAAGACTGGAGGAAGAATCGAGAAGAAGGGGACCGGGAAAACTCCCGAAAAGTTTAATTAGAATCTCATTCAGAGAGGAATCGGCTGGGGTACGGCAAGAAAGTTGTGATTGTCATTCGTGGCGAATCGTTTCCCCACCCTCTCCGCAGTTGCCACTCCTCCGAAGAAGAAATCTTACTCAGAGTTGAAGAAACACTCGATGGCTAAAGTCGAAAAAAGCACAATTAAATTGCGGTGTTTCAAAATTGCCATATCGTCACTTTCCGGCCGAAGTACCACAAGCGCCATGCGAAATTTCAAAATCTCCACCGCTATTTCATTTTTTGCAGAGAAATTTTTGGTGGAATCTGTTTGAAATATTTCGCTGAATTTTATCGGTAGCACAAAGGTAATTCAGTGAAATTATCAAACACACCGAAAAAAAAGGTGCTGAAGTAACATCCTGGATGTTGAAAAAATGTGCGACAACTCTTGGATGTTATCATTACCACTCTGGCTGTTAAAGTTTCATCCTAGGATGTTACTTTTACATCCTATCATGCTACGTTAACTGCTACGGGATGTTACTACAGCATCTGTTTTTTTCGATCAGCTTCATTGAACAATTTCTCTGTAAAAAAATAAAATGGATGCAGAAATTTTGAGACTTCGCATGGCGCTTGCGATATTTTGGCCGGAAGCGGACGATATGTTCTTCATTTTCTCATGGAAAAAAAACGAATCAAAATCATTCCGATGGGCTTTCTGACCTCCTAAATTTGGATTTTTTTGTCACAATTCGCTCTACCGTTCTACAGAGCCGATTTCTATTATCCTCGCGGCTACAGGCTGGTGACAGTCTCTTCGTGAGTCCGCTCGATTCAGATTTTGGAAATATGACCCAAGTTATTGTATATTGCGTGATAAAGTTTGGCATTCTCCTATTTTATGAATTTAGATATTCATTTTTTGTCACAGTTTACTCTAAAGATCTACCGGACCGATTCTCATTATTTTTCCGGTATCGATATGAGATAGTCCCTGAATGAACCCTGATATAGATAGAATTTGTTCTCAGTGTGAGCTTTCGATTCAAAAATAAGTGCTGAATCCCAAAAATTTAGTACGCCTAGTTGTTGTCTAAACATTTTGAGTAAGTCTCGTAAATATGTGGTGATTGTTCAGCAATTTAGCAAAGCTAGCAAATTTTCAAATTTAGGTCGTTCCCGAATTGATTTATCCCAATCCTCCGGAAAGGACCAAAATGTTCTCAACGAGAAATATTCAATGAGAGCTCCTTTCGATTCAAATAGCACTCAATCTCGATGTGAGCTTTCCATTTTACGATTATGGCTCAACCCTTGAAAGATGCACTGAAAAAGTTAAGGGCAATGTAGACATACACCGAAAAAAAATTGAAGTTGATTTAACATCCTGGATGTAAAAAAAAGGGTGCAAGAACTTATAAAATGCTGAACTACCCACCATAGCAGTTAGTTTTACATCTTGGCATTGCTAAAGTAACTGCTGTAGCGGGTAATGGAGCATTGTTTGAGTTCTCGCACGCTTTTTTTTACACCCAGAATATAAAATCAAATTAACTTTTTTTCGGTGAACCGTCCGTTCCGGGCTTAGAGGCCGAAAGTTCCGGGTGCTTGAGCCGTAGTTTCGACTGCTCCGGGTGCTACGCCCGAAAATGTCGGCTTCTGAGCCCGGAACGTGGACGGCATGTCTATGTAGCCCATAAGTACGGCTTCCACGGCCGAAGTTTTTTTCTTTCAGTGTGAGACTTGGCAACGGCGAATTTAATCTCTCTTCTCTTCGCCACCTTCCCGGAGGTTTTCTTGGAGTAACTTTTAAGATTGGCTTTCCGCCATTATTCTTCGGGAGCATTACCCAATCCGCTCTCCGGTCGTCGTCTCACCTCCGGGGGGTGGGGGGCGGGGGAGGGGGTGGAAAACACGCGAGGTATTAAGGATAAAGAAACAGGTAGGAGCACGTGAAGAATAGAAAGCTCGGAATTAACAAGAAATACAGGTGAACGTGAGGAAAAGAAAGGCAACGCTCCTGCCAGAAATGACAAGTAGCAGTCGCGTATTCGAGCTGAGCTCCGCCGCTGTGCGATGTGATTTGGATGTTTATTCGCTCCCTGTATAGCTAGAGTCATATGGGCCTGTTTCTGGGGCGTCATTCAGCCAAATCTTAGAGGAGGGCATTTGTTCAGAAGAGGCAAAGTTTGCTTAAAAGGAGGGCAAAACTCCAGAAAATTTCTTACAGTGCCAATAATTTATCAAACTCCACCATATAAAGCGCCCTGGAAAAAGCAACGTTTCCGTAAAGTAAGAGGAGGTGGAGAATAGTATAACGCGTACGTATCCTCTGGAAATTCGTCGCTTGGCTGGCATAAGGGTGTAAGTACACATTGAGGTGAGCCTGGAAAAGCATTGAATTTTATTGACGACAGGGTTCATTGCAGAGTGTAGTTACGAACTTATAAACCATGGGTTTGTTGTTTACATTGGTCGTTAGGAGCCTCGTGGTAAGCTGAGATCAATCAGAGAGTAACACAGACATTGAAATTCTCTCCTAACATAAAGGTGCACTCATTTCCATGGGATCCAGGGTCCACAATCTCTTCGTAAATATGCTCCTCTCAACTCAACACATCCGTTGCAATATGGCCTCAAACCGGTCTTTTACCTTTAATATTTCTTAAAGACGTTCAAATATTTCGCTGAAGTTCTTCAGGTGATTATACCGAAAATTTGACTAAGAGACTTTTAACGTCGAAATAGCTTATTAAGAACGTCCCAAAAGGATATTGAAAAGAAAAATGATTTTCCATATTTATTCGGGACGTACTCATCACTGGAAAAAAAAAACACATTGGATCTGGAGTCCAGACTCTTAAAAACATCGACAAGAAAGAGGACTCTTGATTCAATCAGAATCTAGCTTGAATCGAGAACCAGGCCTCTTAATTTAAGCGGATTTCATTTTGATTCAAGCAAAAATCCGATCGAATCAAGAGTATTTTTTCTTGTCAATGTTTTCAAGAGTCTGGACTCTACATCCAATGTGTTTTTTTTTCCAGTGATGGAGTTATCTCAGACTGTTTGTAAGTCATGTATTGTGTCCATATACCTGACATTCTGCAAAGTATTGTGATGCACGGAAATTCTATCAAAATGTCCTAAAATCCAGAATTTTAACCGATTATTTTCCAAATCACGTAAGCGTCAATTTCTATTTTGGGGGTAGAGGGGTTGTTTTTTCTTCGTTTTCTCTGGTATAATCAATCAAGAACATACATCTTTTGGTTTTCGAAAATTTTCAACAATACAAAAAGAACGGTTTTGTTTGTTTTTCTCGCATTCGCAATTTTGGCGCTTATGTGATTTGGAAAATAATCGCGGTTCAATTATCAATGAATTGATCGGCTATCGAATCGCTCTTTGAAGTATCGAAGGAAACCGTCACACCACGCCTTAAAAACCGTCACACGGGAATGGTGAGAGTCGCTCCCAAAGATAATTTTACAATTGAGGAGCTTTCCGGAAAAAGGGCACACAGCAAAAAATTGCGTTTGAAAGAAATGCATTTGAAGTTTCGATCATTACTCTATGGCCACTGACATTGACTTTCGTTCGAAATCGGGAGTCCAAGCTGCGATAAAAGGTACCACCAGTGGCCAGAAATTGATGATGAAAACTCAAAATGCATTTTTCTCAAACGCTATTTTTTGCCATGTGCCCTTTTTCCGGAAAGCTCCTCAATTTCAGAAACCGTTAACACAATGTCTCTGAAATCCTCTTTTTCCGCCAGGTCGCCGATATATACCTCGAGCTGTCCACAGTTAAATTTAAAAAAAAAAAAAAAAAAAAAAAAAAAAAAAAAAACTGAACTCTGCTGATTTGACCATGGCTGCTCTGTTAGCGCGTGAACCTCAGCGGCTGTTGACTCGGATTTCCCCGGGGACCAGGCGGCTCATTTAAAATGCAACCGATGCACAACGGCATGGCATTGGTTCCTTCCCTATTCCCCGTGCCCCGGTCCCCGTTCCCCGTTGGTCCGCTTCCCTTTATTCCTGATCGCTCCAGACACATTTTCCACCTCGACGAACACCTCATAACTTTTCAGCGCCGTGACGCGGGATGTGTTGCGCGCTCTGAATTATGCATCGAACCGACTCTAACTTCTCGCTTCGTTTTTTTCTCGTCCTCTCTTTCGCTCCCCGGAGTGGGGTTGAACTTCGATGAATCGGATAATGGGGGTATCGGATAAGTTTGAGCCAATCAAGTGTTGGAAACATCTTCGTAACTGAATCTGGCGAATATGATGTCTGCTGTTTACATGTTTTCCGTGCAAAAGTTGCTGCGAAACCTGACTGGTAATAACTGGTCAGGGCACACGGTGTGAATCAGTGATGAGTACATGAGGACAAGGTGGCATGCTTCTCCATCGTTGGTCAAAAAAGAGACAGAAGTAGAGGAGGGGGAGAGAGAGAGTGGGAGAAATGAAGGAGCGGCCTTACGATTAATTAATCAAATCTCTTCAGAAAAATTAGTACGTATGCACAATGGCTCTACTATATTGCCGTGCTTGGGAAAAACGCCGTATGAACCCTCAGGAGTTGCCAAATTTCCATTGAAGAAACACGAATTTCCTGGTAAATTTATGAATATTTTCCTTCCAATTTTTCAGATAATTTTTTGTGCAATTTTAAATAGAGTTCCTGAGAATTTCAAGGAAAAATAATCATAACTTTTTATAAAAATGGACAGTTTACCGAAGGAAATTTGGCAACTCTCGAATGTTCATACGGCGTTCCTCCTTAGCACAGCAGTATACGGTAGAAGAGTAGGAGCACGAAAGTAAAATGGACCACTGGACAAGGTACGAGGTTAAACATTCTGATACATGTTCTGTAACCAGATTTTCGAGTATAACACGATTCTTTCATTAAAAATTACCGAAATCAACTCCTAAGTAAGATGTTGACGTTTTTATTTCACATTGGTTGGAGAAAATTGCCCGGTCACAAGAAATTCAATACTCTGAGTGACTCCAATTGCGTACTACAACGGTTTCGGTAGCATTCTCAATCAAACAATGTTCATTCCTCAGCACAAACTAGTTGTCCAGGAGAGAAAATATTTCTCTCCTCTTCATGGAGTTGTTGTTTCCGAGAGAAATGTTTTCTCTCCCGAGCAACTAGTTGGTGCTTAGGAGAGAAATGTTTTCCTTCCCGAGCAACTAGTTGGTGTTTAAGACAGAAATGTTTTCTCTCCCAAGCAACTAGTTCGTGCCTAGAAGAGAAATGTTTCCTCTCCTAAGCAACTAGTTAGTGCTCAGGAAACATCCCTCTCATAACAAGAAACTTCCTTCTCGGGAGAAGATACTTTTCGGTGTCGGAGTGCTGATCTCCGCTGTCGATTATAAATGTATTATTCTGTGAGGGTGAAAACTCTTCCCCTTAAAGAAGGGGCCATCTTTTTGGGGGTAGCGATTCCTTTTCGTGGGGGCAATCGATGTCATGGAGAAGATACAAATGTCTATGCGGAGAGGAGCATCCCCCGGCAACGGTATTGTGGTTTCCCAATAATAATATCGTTCTGTGAGAGAAGGGTTTTCTTCCAGAAAATGAAAGTTTTGTCTCCGGAGAGGAGATTTTCCTCTGCGGAGAGGAAACATCCGTCTTTGGAGAGGAAAGTTTTGGTTAAAAAACATGTTTTAGAATGCTTAACTTCTTAACCTTGTCTAGTGGTCCATTGTTTCATTCCGCATTTAAGGGGGCCAGAGTTTAAAATAGGGATTTTCATTGTCGGATCGGAATTTTTGAAGAATATATTGAAAAAGTGTCACAGACAGGGTAAACACGGACTAATCCGTAGTTCTTCGATTGCTCTCCACATGCTTGAGGAAAAAGCGTTGTCTCAGCGCTCAATCGCTCTGTTTCGGTAGGCGCCTGCATACAACTATTCGACCTTAGCGGATGTCCTTGTTGCGTAGAAAAATTTGAAGGCGCACCGCCTATCCTCATTATCACAGCAATGCGTTGCACTTGACTGTGCATCCGACAATATTCCGAATTGCGTTTCTTAACTTAAAATCAGAGTATTTGAAAAACTAGTCATCAGAACCTACCAGAGCTAAGTAACACTAGCGTGTTCGATGGTTACGGTAAAAAAAACCACCACACAATTTTTTTTCTCTTTTATACAAAAATTATAAATGTACGTATAAAGAGTTTCCGTTACCATAAATTTTCTCGTTTTTGAGGGCTACTTTTTAAGAGCATTTTTTTATAAAAAGAAAAAAAGTGTATTTACTATCTGATGATGCTTGTTATTCAATTTCCACCTCAGTACATCTATGCTCCACCTCATGATACAAGTATCTAAAAAAAATTGACTGTCATCAAATTATCGGTGCTACTGAACCAACGAAACAAATCCAAAGGACTGGGAGCAAGGCGAAGAGGTAAGAGCATCGCCGCGATGAAATGAGGAACTTGCACTGCCCTCTGTCGACAGAATCGCGGAACATCTGGTGCATCTATTTCAGACGTTCTTTCACAGCTAGCGCCAGCAGTTATAACCCTCCCTTGGCTTTTGCACCCCATCTCGCACAGATGGCAGCATCATATCCTATTTGGCCGTGGTAACAGTCAAGGCGCTGAATACCGGAAAGAGGGGGGAAGGGGGGCAAACTCCCGGTTTTGGTGTTATAAAAATGTCCAGGGCTAATCTATTATAGAGATGAAACAAATGGGTAATTTTTCTAAAATAATCCGGTCAGACTTTGCAAAACCGTAGAGAATATTTTGTAAAAGTTTCAAGGAAATGTGTTTGGTAAATGCATTTTCTTACCTTGCAATTATTGAATCATTTTTTTGAACGTCATCCAATGAAGCTGCAAATCGTGAATCAAATGGAGATGCCTGGCAAGATGAAATGCTTGACATTTTTTCTTTCCTCCTGTGCTAAATCGTAAAGAGGCAATTATGAAGGAAACATTTTTTTTTTTTTCAATTCTCGAAAATATTCTGAAATCCACGCGGAATTTATTTGAAATTCTGTTGTTACATTTTGAAAGGGATTCGGATAGTCCTCAGTGACGAAAAATTTAAAAAAATGCCAAGTTTTTAAAAATAGGGCTTGAAAAAATGTATTAGTGCATCGAAGAATTGATGCGAATTAAATAAAAATAATAATTTGATAAAAAATGAGAAAAACTTCTTAATCAAAAACTCACTACGATACAAGATCACTGTGTAGATAGTAAACTCTGGGAAGCGTCTCTAAATAATAATAGCTTTAGTGCTTTTTCTCAAAATTTGACGCGAAAAATAATTCTTACAACGAAGGGTACGTAAACTGATAAGTATGACATAAGTGTTTGAAAATCATACCATTTTCATCTTATCATTGATCCCTCTGATCATCAACGTTGATATCTCACGTTGATATTTCCTTTAGAAGTTGACTTTAACGCATGTCGCTGTGAAATTCGCTTTCCTCGTAAAAACTTCAAAGAAAGAATGGAGTTTTAATCCACTCCTCGTTTACACCTTTCAACTCAATAATTTGCAGTGACAAAATGTTCGTTGCAAATGTTGCAAAAATAGTACATGAAGCAATTTCAAGTATCCTTTAACCTATGTCAACTCATTTTCCTAATTAAACAGTTGGTAAAAATTTCAATGTTACATTGGCTCCCACTATGTTTCTACAACTGCTATGAAATTTTATGAAATCAAGGGTGAGGCCTCTCATGGCTCGAAGAAAATAATCATTCTTCCTAATGTTCAAAATGGATTCTATGTCTTCCCTACTTTACTGGACTACTAGACTACTCTTTTAAGTAGACCCTGTTTTTTAAATGTTATTTTACTGGTTACAATTATTTCGCTCCCTGTATCACAGCGCAGATTGCGGGTTTTGATAGTACATACTTTAATTACAATAATAATC
Organism: Bemisia tabaci; assembly: GCF_918797505.1. Classification (NCBI taxonomy): domain Eukaryota; kingdom Metazoa; phylum Arthropoda; class Insecta; order Hemiptera; family Aleyrodidae; genus Bemisia; species Bemisia tabaci. The sequence continues at coordinate 12,229,723 of NC_092796.1, forward strand.
ACGCTCTATACAGTAATTGGTGATGACTAGTAAAGGTAAAAGACAAGTAAGTTCAAAAGATAACTATGGCGTTATATCTATAATTATGACAGTGATCATGCAAAGGATAAATCATCTGGTATTTTGCTTTCATCATCAGATTCATTTTCGGATCGAATTTGAAGAATATATTGAAAAAGTATCACTGACAGCAGAAGGTAAACACGAGCTGAACCGTAGATCTTCGATTTTTCTTCCGAATGCTTGAAGAAAAAGCAGTGTCTATCAGTTTCGCTGCGCTCAGACGGTGCGTTTCGGTAGGCGCCAGGATACAACTATTCGACCTCAGCGGATGTCCGTGTTGCGTCCGAAAATTCGAAGGCGCACCGCCCATCCTTAAAATCAACAGCAACGCCAACGCGCTCTCCGCGCACACTTGATGTGCATCCGACAATGTTTTGAATTGAAAGTGTCAATACGAAATCAATGTAACTGAAAACTTACCATCAGAGACGAACAGGACTAAATAACATTAGAGAATTCAACATATATCGATGGTTAAGGTCAATAAATTGTTGAACTTCCATTGCAAGGTTTAAAATATCCGATTATTATGCTTCATTTCTTAGAAAGAAACTAACCCGAATATCTTCTTGTGATTCTCACGAGTATGATTGCATTCAACAATGTTACCGGAACCACAAGAATTGCTACCACAGCGGTAACATCGTGATAACGACTTGAATCGTCCGTGGAACCTGGCATCCACTCATCCACCATTAGCATCATAAATGCAAGGATTCTCTTCAGTCATGTTGCACTTTCTTGCGTACCAGTTTCACAAAAATTTTCTTGGTGCAGGTAGGACATTGTACTTAGAAGGAAAGTTAGCAAACTTGCACCGACTATAACAATGTTTGAAAGTTCATAACCAATAGCAAGGGGACTCAGAATTCCATATATGAGATATTTTGTACAGTTTACCCATATTTCTCACATTTTGAAGTTACTTAAATGAGAAAAAAAATTCAGTTATAAAAGAGTTAAAAAATTAAACTTGCTGTGCGAGGTTAAAGGGTGGGATTGGTTTCATCTCCATTCTGCAATGCATTAGCTGAACCTTTCTTACTAACTGATGTGTCAGTTTCGCAATTCATAGAATCGCGTTTTGGTGGCGTACGTTTATACTATACATTTGCAACAAATAATAATATCTGTTCAAACACCAAGTTCATGAGTCCGATATAAACGGAAATATTGGCCCTCAAAGAACACGATGCATGATTTCATCAACCTTCTTCAATCAGTAATACCTACTGGTTGCTCTCGACGTAAAACACAAACGAAACCAAATTGGAAGAAACACGGTATGTACAACCACGATGGGTAATAATATATGCCATTTTTGATGGGCGATACCTCCATTCAGATCTTATATATTTTTGCTAATCTATACTAGTTTTAACAAAATCAAAACACGATCAGTGACTACCACAACTAATGACATCGGAGGATTGTTTCCATTTTGTTTCACCCGAAATGATTCATACAAGAACTACCATTGTATGATAGATTCCTGAAGAGGAATGATAGAGGAAATTTTAATTCCTGCATCTGCTATATATAGTCACAACCCGGCGCAGTTGATGCGGCAACGTTTCTGAAGACTCGCTCGCGGTTTGATATCATTAATTGTAGCGGAACCAGTTGTGACATGTGTTTGTATTTACCGTCTTTTGACAGTGTCGGTACACTCAAAAGAGGTTAGAACAACCGAAATGGGTTACCAAACATTTCATTCGTCTTTATATCACTCCATCCCCCTAATCGGTTCATTTTGACAATATTTATTTACTTCCCTCTTCTCCTCCTCCTCTCCTATGTTATTCTCCTTCTGTTCTTCTTTCTCTCCTTTTTTCTCATTTTTTCTTCCTCCTCTCCTTCTTAATTCCTTTTCGGCCCTATTGTTTACCACGTCCTTAGTCAAACGAAATTAATTACTAATGAATGACTCAATTTTAGCCTTTATTAGAATTTTTTTTTTTCTTCGAAGTCAGCTTTACATCGATGAGTATAGTCGGGGTATGCATAATTGCATTTTTCTAATTCCGACGTTGGATATACCTTCGCGCAAGATTTCTGTTTAGAAGAATATCAATAATCCTGTGAATTTCTTAGCTCATTCAAAAATATTTCGTAAGAATTACTTGGCATGATATTTGGGTTGATTTTTTTTGAAAATTTTAAACATAACGGACATTTTTAAATCTTGCAATGAAAGTGATGGTTTTTTGACCGTAACCATCGAACACTCTAGTGTTAGTTAGCTCTGGTAGGTTCTGATGACACGTTTTTCTAACACACTGTTTTTAAGTTAAGAAACGCAATTCGGAACATTGTCGGATACACAGTCAAGTGCACGCGAAAATGCATGCTGGCATTGCTGTGATTTTGAGGATAGACGGTGCGCCTTCAAATTTTTCTACACAACACGGACATCCGTTAAGGTCGAATAGTTGTATGCAGGCGCCTACCGAAACAAAGCGATTGAGCGCAGAGACAACGCTTTTTCTTCAAGCATATGAAGAACAATCGAAGAACTACGGATCAGTCCGTGTTTACCTTCTGCTGTCTGTGACACTTTTTTAATATATTCTTCAAAAATTCCGATCCGAAAATTAATCTGACGATGGCAATACAAAAAACAAGATGATTAATTCTATGCATGATCACTGTTGTAATAGTAGATACCTCCATAGTTATGTTTTGAACTTACTAGTCTTTTGTCTTGATACTAGTCATCACCAATAACTATATTGAGTGTGAGGTAAAAGAAATCGTCTACTGCACGAAGGAGTTAAATTACTGTTTCAGGAAAGTGACCTATTAAAACTAGAGATTATTTAAAAACATAAATCATACAGAATTTTAATGCAACTACGTCAATTCAAACGTTTCCTTCTAAACCATGAGGCTCCATAAATATTTATGCAAATTAATATATTTTTCTTAATAAGAGACACTTTTCTCAAAACGACTTCATGCACTAGTATCTTTGATTTGTTTATTTCGCCCTTTACTGTTTTCTGTTTTGCGGTAATTAAATAACTGGGTAAAATATGAACGAACCAGCTCTTTGCACTTGAAAAATAATACTTTTTTGTGTCCTCATTGCATAAGAGATCGAGTCAACTTTGACTATATGTCAATATATTTGATGCCATTTGACTTCAAAATAACTATAACTGTGGTAATTCTAATTGAACTAACTTTTACAATAGAGGAACTATACTATTTCTGATTCATCTAAATCACCAAGATATACCCACTGACACAGGGGGACTGATTGCACTTATGTTGTTTTTGAAATGAGCCAGTGACAGTAGTTCCTTATTAGAAAATGTTGTCCCATTCACTCGAAACTAGTATATCTCTAAGTATTTCTAGTATGTCTCTAAGATGGGACCTCTTTAGCCTCGCTCTCTACTAGTCAATTGACTCTACTTACCGTCAATACGGGAACAGAATATCATCATTATAATAATGTAAAGAAGCCTCATTTTTTTATTTTTAGAAAAGGTTGCCAATACCTAAATCAGGAAGTACCAAAATCAGCAAAGGAAATTCAGTGATTTTCCCCTCCACACCTATATCTCTATGGAGTCATTTGTTTTTGAGAATCCCTGGGCCCATGATAAAGTTTCCGATTCTGATGAAAACTTTCCACCCGTGCCATAGGGCGAAGAACGGCAGTAACGGCACCCCGAGACAGAGGATGTTGCCAGATAGTGCTAAAAAGCACTAATTAACCCCCATTCAAACTCATGTAAAATATCCGTTTTATACACGAGCCTAGCAACTTTGGAGAGGCGTGGTGCGGTATGGACCGAGGTAACGCACCTGTTCCCATTTAGTTCCGGCTCCCTCCACAAAGGAGCGCCCTTGTCGCTTATAATTAGTCTGTAAATGATGTTGAACGCTATTACTCCGCGCTTGCCTTTGATCTCTCTTACGTGAAAGATTTTTTAATTGGTAACTCTTCCCTATTGTCTTCACCCGAACGCCGCCGCCCTGGCCTTCCTCCCTCAATCTGTCTCATTTGTTGCTTTTTTCCGGTTCCTGCTCACGGCTGCCTAAACGCGATGCGAGGGCCTTCCAGATATCTTTTGATAAACCCTCCTGGTCGTGGACCGAGTCATGAACCTTGTTGCAAGGTATTGACGTTAAAGCGCATGCGCTAATTTGAATCGGTCACTTACAAAGGTGCTCAAGCGCCGGATAAGGTGGCGTGGCGTGAATTGCGATGTATCGATTGTTCTGCCATTTAAACCTATGGTAAAGAATCGATTATTAAAGTGTTCGCTGCGAACACTCTGTTTATCGATCCTTTTCCATAGGTTTAAATGGCATAACAATCGATATATCGCAAAGCACGCCACGCCACTGGCCGGATATAAAAACACGAAGAAAACAGTGAAAACTGTATGGACGAACCCGTTTTAAATTGTAGATTAATTAATAATGTGATTAAAAAATGCATCGCTTTAATATTTTACAGCTCTGAGATTTATAAGGGGCCAATTAAAGCAGCTAATAACATTTTTTCCAGATTCTCATTTTTGCCGCTTGAGCCCTTTTGTAACTGACCGATTGAAAAAAACTATGATTATACAATTATTTAGGTAGTGGTGCGTTACTTCATTACGTGCTATTACTTTATTGTAGACTAAAATATTTGATTGGTCTTGCGAAACGAGAATATCATGTAGGTTTGTTAAATTATTCATTAAGGGTGACCCAATGATCAGGATGAGTGATGACGTAATCTATTGGGATAATTTGGCCGCTCGCATACATATAATGTTACGAGCGAGCGGCTAAAGTAGTAATGATGAGTTTAGAATAAAACCATTACCGATTGAATGTCAAACATCGAAGCATGCTTTAATTTTAGTATTAAGTCCTCATTTCGACTCGCGCAGTTGTCAGATTGGATAATTTACTAGAGCTCCAGAAAAAAAATTTCATTAGTCGGTACGTTGGTACTCACCACGAGTTGCATTTAAACATTCTGCCGCGTGCTAAGGAAAAACGCCTTATGAGCATTCGAGAGTTGCCAACTTTCATCTCAGAAAATCTTTATTTTTGAGGTAAGTTAGGAATATATTTTCTTGAAATTTTTAAACTTTTTAGATCAAATTATGAACGAAACCCCGTGAAAAATCGGAAGTGAAATGATCACAAATTTTCCTGAAAATTCTTAATTCGTTAATTAAGGAAATTTGACAACGCCTGGTGGTTCATACGGCGTTCTTCCTTAGCACGGCAGCATTGCTGAGGGTAAAATAAGTTTTTGGTGAGATTATTGTACATTGTTGTTGATGCTAAAAGGATAGCTATGTCATTCATTAAAATCATCTAAAAATCACAGTGACTCTATGGTGGATTTCAATATTTCGTCACCTTCCGGGCAAAGTATCACAAGCGCCATGCGACGCTTCAAAATTTCCGCCGCCATTTTATTTTATTACAGAGAAATTGTTGGTTGAATCTGTTTGAAAATTTCACTGAATTTTATCGGCATCGCAAAGAAAATTCAGTGAAATTTTCGGACAGCTTCGTTGAACAATTTCTCTGTAAAAAAATAAAACGGCGGCGGAATTTTTGAAACGTCGCATGGCGCTTGTGATACTTTGCCCGGAAGGTGACGATTTACCGCTTGTAGACAGGACAATTGGACCGTGTTTATCAGAAAGGAACCAAGCCACATGCCAAATTTAAGTGGGCGATTTCATTTTTTACGAGAGAACGATTGTGCGGATTCGTTAGAAAATTTTAAGAAATTTTCTTTGTGCTATGGAGAAAATTCGCTGAAATTTGCACAAAAATCCGCACAACCGTTTTCATGTAAAAAATTAAATTGCCCATTTAAATTTGGCAATAGCTGATGATGTGGCTTGGTTCCTTTCTGTTTAACGCGGTCCAATTGAACGTATTTATGCCAAAAGGAACTATGTCCATCACAAACCCTATGCACATAGTTCTTTTTAGCATAAATACACATAAATGCATAGAGCAATAGCGTGGCGTACTTTTCGATGTATCAATTAAACAATTTAGTCCATATTGCAGGCGATCTTACTTATTGAGCGACAATTCTAAATGGTGACGTGCTGGTCACCGTGATTTTTGAACAAATAAGAAGCAGCTCCCTTATCGTAGCCCCTCCAACATTTTGTGAGAGCTTCATACACACGAGCGAATTGGACAAAGACAACAGAGACCAGTATGTCGTAATTCGCCTCATATGGCAACGCTGTCTTTTATCCCAACATCCACCCCTCGCAGCCGCTGGATCTCTTGCTCGTCGGCTGACGGCCCGGTCGGGTTGTAGATTACACTGTTTTCATTTCATTAAAATCATATTAGCTCCGTTAAATAAATGTAAATTATCGAATGAATAAACACAGCTTTATAATTTTGCCCTGCCATTGGTCGTGATTGGTCCCTAGCCGTTCCGCGCGTAGCCTCTATGCCAGCTCGCGGGACTAGTCCAAGCTTTTTTTTTTTCGGAACCGAATATGATTAGAGACAAAAGCCCTTCCGACTGATTCGGATGAATCGGAGGGAAAAAGTCGAATAAATTAACTGATCGTTCAGCTGTTTAAATTCCCGTAATTTTTGGTGGCTCGACCCCCGGAGAGATTATCCAAACATTTGATAATCGGTTTGTATTGATGGTTTAATGACAGCCCATCAGTCGATTCATTCTCGGTATTTTAAAACATCGTATGCCCTCCAACCCCTCTCCTCCCATCCTCTTTCAAAGGCAAAACTTTAATCCGGCCCAATCGGTCAAATCATTAAAAATGTTAATATTTTGAACTTTTAAGGATGTTAAACGCTCGGCTAGGCGGGAGCGCTTTTTGTTTTCGACCAAAGGGTGTTTATGAGAGAATATTTCACGAAAAAAACAATAAAACCACTCTTTAACTGCCTCGTTTCAAATTTTCGAAGATATACGCTTTCAAACTTTTCAGCTTATGTCTGACTTCTCCTATTGATTCTCTGATTGATTGACGATTTGAGAGTTATTACGTCTTGGATTTTTAATTGCCTCCCTCATAACACTTACTAGTTGAAAAAAATGTGCACGTTTTTCACCTCAAAACTCCTCTAATTGCTGAGCACTTCCTAATATCCTCATATCAAAGATTTTCGATTGTTTCCATCTCTAATTGTCTTGATGAAATGGTGTGATGTGAAGCGGATAAAATGGTATTGTAATTTAAACCAGTTGGATGGACTGAAGTTCTGTCAAAAATGCGAACTTTTGCCAAATATTGAGCAAATTTTCCTATGCAAACTAGGATCATGGTTGAGGAATAGATAATTCAGCAAGGACCTAGAAGTTTCTTAACGCAATCAATCAAAAGCATAATGGGGCACGGCACAGTAGTCATGAACACAACCGAAGAAAGGAGAGACCTATTCGGGCCTTATTTTTTAACTTTTCTCCCGAATTTGATCGACAACTCATTGACTGCATGGAGTTGAGAAATGCTAGTTCACGCCTAGCGCTGTCGCGCCTACAAATTTGTAGACGCAATGCGGACATCCATCAAGCACGAATAGTTGTATCTCTGCGCCGTCAACAAGACGCCTCTTTTCCTTCGCTCTGCTCCGTGCTTGATGGATGATGGCATTTCATCAAGCACGAATAGTTGTACCTCTGCGCTGTTATCAGCGTGCGTTGAGATGTCTCTAATTTGTGAAATTTGAGAAAAGTTGTGGTTACGTTTGCTTAGTGTATACTATGATGTGTCCAAATCAATTATCATTTTGAAAAAAAAAATGTTTGGCGGTCACCCAAGCGCCTTAAAGGGTGCGCGGCAAATAATCGGTATTTTGAGGGAAGTTGTGCCGTGTATAAGGTTTTTTTTTCTTTTCTTTTCTTTTTTTTATGAATACCTTTAAAAATATCAAGCCTGGTCAAATTGACCCGAGTCCCTCCTCTGAAAAAGTTAATATAGCGGATGAGAAGCAGGGGCAGGGGGCAAAAAAAAGCCAATATGTTACCAAAAAGGTGACCTTTTTTCTTCTTTTTTTCTTTCTTTTGAATGAGTATATCTTCAAAAACATTGAAATAACATAGAAAATACTTCAAAAACATCAAAATCGATGAATTAAAAACTGGTCGATTTGACCCGCTTTGAAACTTTGCGTAAAATAGAGTCATGGGCATTTAAGGGTTTATTCAGGTGGATTGTACCATGAGTTGACAAACATTACGATAACGGATGAATTTTCCTATAATATCAGTTTTTCCCAGTCTTTGTGGTTAAAACTGATCTGTTGCGTCTAGAGGCATATTTTAGTTGTTTGTTCCCAAAAAATCTCATCCTTGAAAACTTTTTAAAAAAGCTGAAAATGTCAGAACGCGGAGTACTTCGATAATAAGGAAGATACACAATTCGATTCGCTCAATTGAACGATTAATATTTGTGCTCCGATACTTTTGGCTTTAATTGGACGTATGTCTGCCAAACGAAACTTTGTGGGTTACAACGGGACCCTTGTTATGCATGCATTCTTATGCGTCTTATGCGTCTTAATGCACATAGTTCCGTTTGGCAGAAATGCGTTCAATTTAGGTTGGTAAAATAGATTAACAAACCCCATTTTCTTAAATTCTCACCTCTGTTCTGGATCCACCTTAATAGCGTCCAGCTATGGTGTGCCATTATTTGGCAACTGTGGGAAATTGGCGGGCCTCATCGGGAAGGGGGTAGGACAGTCGGCAGAGTTAAGACTCGGAGTTTATAAGATTAGATAGAATGTTTTCCTGGGTGTTATTGTGTGACTGCAAAGCGAGCCGACAGGGGAGGGCGCTAAAAAGGCGCCCGTATTAAAAGGGTGTGCAACCCGCGTTGCCACCAACCCTGAAACGCTCCCCTCGACCATAATCCAAAAAACTATTTAAAACGAAAATCGACAACATCGCGCGAGGAGCTGAACCTTGCGACGTTGCCCCATCGTGCACCAATACCGCACCGGCGCACAGTAGATCGAGTCAATTAGAGAGTCTGGACATGAAATTTTTGACTAAAACTGCAAGTTTTAATGTTTATTTCGTCACATTTTAAACTTTAAGGGGTGTTTCTGAAAGAGAATTTTACAAGAAAACCAATGAAACTACTTTTAAAACCTCAAAGTTGTCTCTGAACGGAGTTAACAGCGTTTGAAGTTTTCAAATTTTGTCCGACCTCTCATGTTCACTGTGCGGCGGGACGGATGTCCGCAATCCATCACCGATGCTCGGCAGCGTTGCGCGACATCGTTGTCGGATTTGGCGATTAATTTTAGGTTTTGCGAGGGGTGGAAGGTGTCGGGGGTGACGATCCGGCGGGTGCGCCGCCGGCAGTGACGCCCGGGAACGGAAGCTAAAGGAGATTAGGAAACAATTGAAAACCAATTAACAATTTATCAGCTGACGGTGATTTGGACGACCCTGCAGGGTCCTCCCTCCCCCTCCCCTGGAATCGCTATCCGCCTACCGTCGCGTTGCTTAAATGCGCCTTCGAGTAAGCGGCCTACACCCTTTACAGCTGCCGCCGTTCTCGGGGTCCCGTCCCGGCCCTGGCTTCCGTGCCGTGCATTATCGAGCAAGTGTCTTCGACTCGCATTGCCCGTAAGACCACCATCGTAATGGAGATTATTTTCTGCGGCTATGCTGCGGTCTGATTGTTCGAATTAGACAAAGCTATAGACAACGAAGACAAAGGGAGTATGGAGCGATCGTATTGGTTGAAATGGGTAGTTCTAATCTATTAAGGAGGTAAATGAAAAATGATGAACTATAACTATTTGGTCTCTCGTAGGTTGCCGTTAGTTAGTCTATTACCTACGTCCTCCATCCATTGTAACTACCCGCTTCCACCAATAGGATCCCTCAATTTCCATTTTGTTTTCTTTGTCAATCGCTTTCTCTATCAATATCAACAATCAGCCCGCCGAAATGGGTATTTGAGGTTTCGATTATTTTAAAATGGATGTATTTCTATCAAGCGGAACTAAGCGCCCATTTGAGTTCCTTTTGAGGAATTTAGAATCCCGGATAGCGCGTTCTGTCGAACGACCTAAGCGCCATGGAAAAGCATTGCTAATATAGGGCGGAATAAGCCGGACGCCCGATTCCGCCGCCAATCCAACCCCCCCTCTACCTTCCTCACCCTATGGCGCTTAGGTCTGTTTGATAGAAATATGTCCAAATAAGCTTAAGTTCTCTAGCCTCGTTTTAATCGATCAGGTGACATCGAGCGCTTCTTGCTTTCAGCCTGCTAATAGCATACTAGTAGTGCTGCGGCACGGTGTATTGATGCCGCACAAACTTCAACGCCAAGATGTCCGATGAAAGTTGCCTCAAATTTTGAACGAAGAAAAGATCGCTTAACTATTTAGTTTTTTTCACAGGAAACCATCATGGAGAACATAAATGTTGAGCTTTATTTTGTCGTTACTTATTGGTCTTGCATTCGAAGAATTTTCTCAGTTCCCGGTTAATTTTTCCTCTTCACAGAAGGAAGAGCACGGGGTTGTTGAACAATATGGGCATTTCCAATGAGCTGTGGTAGTACCACAATAAATTGGGTTATACTATCCCAAATGTTGCGATACTACCCCAACTTGATTTGCGGAACTACCACAATCAATTTAAAATAGAGAACTACCTCGATAGTTGTTGTAACCAACAGGATAGTTGAGTCGTCTATCACAGTGGTTATCATAACTAACGCACTGTGGCAGTGTAGCTGGCGCCTTTCTCACCAGTTGATGGTTGCGGTAACAATATTTATTTTTTATTTTTATTTTATTTATTTTTTTTTTCAGTATACGCTTATCCATAATCATTGAGCACGACGATACGTTTTGAGGACTGCAATATTACTCGGTAAATAAGTTCTTTTGCAAAAACAAATTGAAATTTTCAAATTTATAGATTAATTTTTGTCGAGTCTGCATCTGCTTGATATTTTAAGGTGAGTCTTTCTTCATGACCGCATGGAAACGCGACAAATGGCAGGAACTTAATTTTCTTCACACCTAATTTTAAACTAATGTAATCACTGCGCCCCGTTACGTTCACGAACCGGAATTACGTTGCATCATTTTTACGAGAAAAGTTTGATAATATCTCGGTAAAAGGTCTCCGAACCGCACTTAAAGATCGAAAGCGGCGAGCTGAAATTAAGGAGCGGTAGTAAAAGAAATGGAAGCACCGGTTCTGAAAATTGCGAACATACTTTGTCAGAGGACGAGTCGAGAGGCGGGGAAGTTTTTAAAAAATCTTGAATTAACTGTGTTACAAGAGGCTGCGGGGACGATTGCCTCGTTAAGCGCGGTTTTTCGCCTTTTTATTTCCGCTCATAATCTGCTCGCTGAATACAATCTAATAAAAGCTTTCAGAGACCTCAACCTTTTTGATGTAGTTACCGGAAATGGGCTATAAACATAATTTACTCCTGTTGGTCTCCTAAGTTTATCCGTCGCTGCTCCGGTATCCTACACTTTCCACCATTTGCTATTTTTCAGATATACTTTCTAGAGGCAATGTTTTTTCGACATCGCTTTCCATTTTAACACCTTAGCGTTGTGGATAGACATATGATGAGCATTTTCGTGTTAAAAGGAACTTTATACAAATAAAATAGATCAGAGGGAACTAATGGAACTATGAATGCAGCCTGCAAATCTTTTGCACACAATTTCTTTATTTATTCGATTCATTTGTAAATACATCCTTCTGTTTAACAAAAATTCACGAGTCAACGGAAGCTTGAAAGCTTCCACCAAGTAACCCTACCTTTCCTGTTCTATAAAATCATGCAAATGGAACACTTGGACAACAGTTTGAAATTAGGAACCATTCTTTTTGGCTCATCGTTAAGGACATCTGCAGCATTGAGATATGAGAGTACACAGATTGAATAACCCGAAAATATGAACATGACGATTAAAAATGGGTAAAACATCCTGTTTTTTAGTGTGTCAATATTTTAGCATTGTTTTACCCATGTTTTTATTCTTCGTTACATAGAGGAACTGAAATGTCATGTGCTTTTTCTCAGTGAGCGAGAAATAGAGGCTCCTTGAAAAAATGCTGTCCCACTTATCCTCAAACTTAAGTATAACTTCATGTCAGCTATTTGTATTATTAGAAGAAACCCCTAGTAAAGTCCCAAGTAGATTTCAATGTAAAGACCATTTTGTTCTACAGGCGTTTAACCATCATTGGAGACCTTCGGAACGCTAATAATTTATCAGGTTTTTCAAAAAACTTAGGGTATATTTTTTGAGGTTTTGGCTAGCTATTAGGATGTTAAGGATCTGGGATCTTTAATTTTAATAAAACGATCGAATTTTTTAAAAAAAAACATTAAAGCTGTTATATTAAAACTTTAAAATATTTTTAAAAAAACGCTTTCACTGAGAGATTATATGTTGGACGCGTTTCGGTGGCTACCCGGGCCACCATCATCAGCTGACATCGGACATCTGGCACTGACATTGGTTGGTTGTTATTGTTGGTTGTACGTTTATTTGGTGCTTTTAACAATTGAGCCATTAACACCTTAGAGGAGAGATCATAATATAGTACAGAATTTAAAAATTTAAAAGGTAGGGGTCACAAAAAGGTAGTGCAAAATTAAAAGTTAGGACAAGGGAAGAATACATTAAATTTGGAGATTAATTCGTTTGAATAGACAGGGATTTCATGAAAATACTTTGAAAGGATGGTATGGAGATCAGAAAGTAGAGGAAAAATTTTTAATCTTAACATCTGGGATCTTTTTGGGAAAATACGATTCTTTTGTCTTATTTTTGCGGAACGAAAAGTCAATGACTAAAAACTACAGAATGCACCTTTGGATTCGCTCGGTTTATGGTACGCACCATAGAAACAGATATATTTGGTTACATTGTAACCGTCAAGGGTCTTTTTTCCGTGTGGACAGTCGTATTAACCCGCCCTAAATTATCACTCCCCGAAAAATACCCTATCGAGTCGCGTGCGGAGAACCAGCGATTTCATCCATGCATATCCCTTGGGAGAGATCATCGCTCCTCCGACGTAAGGTCGCGAATCTCGATTTCGACATAAGCCCTGGAGAGCATGAAGTTATATGGACAACAGGGCTCACCAGGAAACCGAGGTACGCCCTTACGTTAGGAGGGCGACGAAATTGGAAGAGGAGAGGCAGAGCCAGAGGCGCGCAAACACCATCTTTTTCAATTTTCCGCGGCGCGCTGCGCTGCACGCTGCGTTTTTCGCCGTGAGCAGTGACAACTGATACGGCGGACCCCTCCGCCTCCCCCGGCGATCAGAGCACATGTTTGGCATTACGCGCCCCTTGCAAATAGACCCTGAAAACGGAACGGCAAGAAGTCCCGACTCGCCGAGCACTTGGTAGTAATTACGTTCGAGCGAGTTTCCGCACGGCGATTTGGCGCCCACCCATCCGGCCGCTATTAATTCATTACACCGCCCGCTACCGATCACGCGAATTGGAGGCTCGTACGTGCTAAAATAATAAATGCATGGGATAACATAAGTAATGAGAAGAGATTAACGAATGTATTTTTAGTCGTCGGATGTGTTGATGCCGCCTATAAAATTTAGCATTTGGAAAAATTTTCGCCTTATTATGAAACATTAACTCCTAAATGCCCGGATAGTGGTATCGCTAAATCAGCCTATAAACGGAAGTGGGCGTTTGATGTGACCGTTTACTGGAAAAATGGTCTAAGCCTATGGAAGTAGGAATTTTAGTTGGTTGAGTGAGTTCTGTCGAGTCGGTTGGAAAAATTGCACAGAAAATAGTATCACAATCCCAACTATACTCTTAGCTGTTTTTGGCGCCAGATATTGGAGTAGTTGCACAAGCCAGAGGAATGTTTAAGTGATCTCGAAGTATGTTTCGATCGCTGCTCACCGCACTGTTTTTGACGCAATGCGTGAAGTATTCATGCAGTCTTGTAGGCGCTATGAGTTTCACGCCAACCGTTGCTGACCGCATTACGTTTGACGCAATGCGTGAAGTATTCATGGAGTCTTGTAGGCGCTAATATGTGATTTATGCTGACCGGCGCGCCGAGGGCTTCTCCTTTCCATCTTAAGTCCTCGTCATCGTTGCACTCTGCGCCGCGCTGCTCCAGTCCACACGCGGAGAAAAAAAACTCGTGCGTGGGACCCGAAGTTTAGGTCATATGGATCTCTGAAGTTTTCAGATTGAGCATCTGAACACTTTAGGTCTAGCTGCCGAGGTTCGGATCACACATCTGAAACTTCAGTTCTTACATCTGAAGTACTTCGGTTCTCACATCCAAAGTACTTCGGTTCTCACATCCGAAGTACTTCGGTTCTCACATTTGAAGTACTTCAGATGTAAGAACTGAAGTTTCAGATGTATGATCCGAACCTCGGCAGCTAGACCTAAAGTGTTCAGATGCTCAATCTGAAAACTTCAGAGATCCATATGACCTAAACTTCGGGTCCCACGCACGAGTTTTTTTTCTCCGTGCAAATTGCGTGTTTGGTTTCTCTCTCAACTAAACTAATGAAAATGTTCTGAATACAAAATGGTATGTTTCTTTTTGCAAAAATAAATTGGTGAAATTTTGAAAAATTGCAATGAAGATACGTGGTTTTGCACTTCGGCCATCGATATTAAGATTTGACACTCTGAGGAATCGCGGCTAGGAAAGACTTATGAGCGTTCCGCGGGAAGGGGGAGATGGAGGGCGAAGTTGAGCCGTAGTTTAATGAGGCAATTTTGTCGCTTTTGCTGCCTGTAATGGAGCCATTTGAGCCCGCGATCCAGGAGAGAGAGTGTCCCAAGGGTGGTCATTAAACCATCCAAGAGGCAGCTCCTCTTTACACCCCTTCGTCCCCTCCCTTTATTCGTAAGGACGCCCCACCACAACGTAACCAATTATCAGGGCGGCAAGTAGTTGCTAAGATGATGAGTAATTTATTCGGGCGAAGGCCGCTGGTTAGTCCGTGGAAACTGAGACTCGCAGATACGCTTGCTCACGCACAAGTTCGTGGAGCTTCATTTAAAGCTCAAAACTAAAAAAAAATTGAATGTATGCACAGTGAATAATGGCCGTGTTCATGGTTAGGGACCGTCCTTAAATTACGTAACGCTCTGGGGTGAGGGGGGAGGGGAGAGCGTTACGCCATTTTGTTTTTAAGTGGTAAAGGATAGGGATTTAAGTCAAAAAAATGTCATAAGGGGTAGGGGGAGAGGAAAGACCCTATTCTATAGTTTGCCCATCGTTTCCCCCCTAAACGATATAACAAACACCCGATAACCAATAGGAGTGCTCCATTTTCCCTTCGTTTTCTTTGTCAATCGCTCCGTCTATTAATAAATCGTATTCGATACATAGAACGGGTGAGATTGTATCGATATCGATTGGTTCAAAACATAAACATAGCCTCAAAAGTTAATTGAGTAATCGGACGGAACGGGTTTTTTTGTGATAGATTTTTTATTCGTGTGAGCACTAATCGGCCGAAAGTAGTAAAATTGCTGCGAAATTTCTTATTTTCAACTTTTCTGATAAATAATATCCTAACATTTTGGTTTGAGGTTATGTTCTATTGTTATGAACCAAACAATACATCGAATCACTAACGATCCATTGAAATATTCAGCCCGCAAGCCTCTTTGTCTGACGCCTGGCGTTTGCCCGTTTGAGAAAACTGAAAAGCGGGATTTTCAATTAAATCAGAAGGAACTGAGCGCTAACTCGTGAGCCGTGGACATGTGACAAGAACCTTGTGCACAGGGCTCATGAGTTAAAGAGTCCCGCCCCCGCCACCCATCTCCCCGTCGTGGCTCTACGTAGTTGTCACTGACGTCACTGGCGCTTTTAAATTCCCATTTAATCTTATGGCCCGAGCACTAACGAGCACACCCTATCTTCCCACTTGCACATCGTTTATTTCACACAGGTACGTCAAAATGAACTAATAAAGCAGTCGAATTTCAAGGATGACGGTCGGACCGACGAAGATATATTTTCACGGCAGTGAGAAGGTCCGATGGAAGAATCAGGGTCAATGTTAGGTTCGGAGGGGCTAGAACGGAAGGACTTATCCGGACCGGAGGGTTTGTGTCGGGTGTAAAAATAAACGAAAAACCAACATATGTATAACAAATAGCGGGCTCCGTACTTTAATGTGGATGATGAGGACACGTGGTCGGCGGGATTTTTGTGTCATCACTTACGGACGCGTGATACGATTACGAGGGGAGGGCGGGACCCCGCTGCGCCAAGCTGGGGCGCTCCGCTAACTCGGCTCCATAGACCGATATCGCCGTTGTCAAGTTTATAAGTCAAATCTGTTAGTGATTTTTGACGACAGTCCGTCAGGGTTGGGGTTGATAAGTATCACGAAACTTCATTAAATGAAATTTCATAATTAAACACTGAAAAAAAATTTACGGAGCTTTCTAGACATACCGTTCGTTCCAGGCTCAGAGGGGGGCATCGTTCCGGGTGCTGGAGCCATAGCCTCGATTGCTTTGGCTGCCGGGCCCGCAACGAATGGTATGTCTATGGCACATCCCCGAAACTTTTAGCTTTGAGTTAACGCATGGCCTCAAAAATATCGGAAGATTGAGTTGAAGGAGGATTTTATGGGACCTCTAATCTACCAATTTAAAAAACTTGGTTCCTTCTCGAACCCCTTAAAATCCCACTTTAACGGCCCATCAGTTTTCTATATTTGTGGGACCATGGCGGGTGAATTCGCCGCTATATATTCTACTAAAAGGCTCATTTTTATGAGTTTTCGTGAGTTATTTTCCATAATCGCCATTACTCGCCAAAATTCTCGGAAAACTATGATTTTCCTGACAAGATCGATAGATAATTATTGGGATAAGGATACGTATATCGAACAGGTCGTTCGATAAAGAATCGATAATCGAGCCACTGGATACAAATTTATAAAATCGGAGTAGCCAAGACCCTTCCTCAGTGTGTAGCGGGGTTTGCACGGAGGAAGTAAGAGCTGGAAAAAAATGCGAAAATTAAAACATTATAAAAATAGCTGGAGTGGGTGGGTCTAGATAAACGTTGGTGTTAGGATTTCCTATCAAACATGTGTCAAACATTAAGCAAATTTGGATGTTCTTCATCTACAGCATAGCGCCAAACGATGCTAGAGAGGATTTCCGGAGGTTACGACCAGCCAGCGTGTCGCTACCAACAACGTTGCCACATTTACAATGAAAATTATCATATCATGATCGTATAAATCTTCTCCCCCTTTTTAGACTGATCAATAGCTGCGGATTGTGGTATCGATGTGCACGTCACATATAGCTGTATAGAAGGTTCATGGTCCAAGGTATACCTAAGTGATTTTGCAGAAAAATGAATATGAGTTGCCAGTGTAGTTTGGAGTGTTTTCAAGTCATTATGTGGGACATACTCAAAGGAAAAGGGTCCTTTAAAATACGTTAACATCCGTCGATTACTGCAAAAAAAAATATAAAAATCTCGCAAACCGTTGCGAATCACACTCAAGCATGATTTTAATCGTTTGAAAGCATTTTCTGCATTTTATCCCTTGCTTCAATTTTTTTTAAATATAGTGGGGACAATCTTTTGGAAACAATATAAACAGTATCTGAAACAGATTGATAGATCCCGTTTTTAAGACCATTTTTCTTTTTGCTCTGTATGCATGGACTACAGTATTCCAGCTCAACGCACACGGAAAATAGAAAAGTTATCTGAAAGTGCTCAAAAAGTTTGAAAATTTGCTTGCTTTAAGTTCTCAGGTTTATGTTCTATATTTTAAATCTCTCACTATGGGTAAAATATTTTATCGGTTACGAAGGAAAAAGTGACCACGGAGGCGGTAGTATAGAAAATGCGTGACGCAGAGACGCAAATTGTGCACATTTGAGTGTATTGTAGACGTATTTGATATTTATCTTTGGTGATTTTTGTACGCTTTCACATAAGCATACGTACGTATAATTAGAGTTCGAATCGTATAATCTCCTAATAAAATTTTTGAAATTTTTTGGCCTTGATCAGGCTCAGACTGGCCATAAGGCCAATCTGCCATTGGCAGATACGCCCCCTTGGCGCGCTAAAAACGCGCCCTTCTGACGATAGCAAAATAAGAAGAGAAAAAAAATTATGACCGAGAATATATCCGGAAAATTTCTTAAATGAACGGAAAAAGAGAGAGTTAGGAGTGAAGAGAGGTGCTTTTACGCATAGTGGTGAACAGAGGTCCAAGAACTACTTTCTGAAGCGTAAACACTTTTCTGTGAAATTGCCACCTTTTTATTGACATACAGGCGCTTTATCGTCCTCCTCCTTCATTCTCTATGTGTAACTCCCGTAGAAACGATAACCGGTTCGATTTTTAGACATACGCACACTTAATAGACCTCATGAGAAACCTTTAAACATATTTCTTCCTTTTCAAAATGACTATTGATTTGGACATATCATAGCATATCCCAGGCAAACTCAACTTTAATTTATTTCGAAATTCAAAAGTAAGAGACATCTAAAGTGTAAACGCGATACAACTATTCTCGCAAGATGGATGTCCACATTGCACAAATTTACAAAATTACAGAAATATAAGACGCGATGGCGTGAGTCGTGAACACGCAATGCTCTGCTCTAGAGTAAAGCAACATTACACATAAGACAAACGGAAACAAACACAACATGGAAATAGAGCGAGGGAAAGATGCGCGTTAACGACGGCGCAGAGACACAACTATTCGTACTTGATGGACGTCCGTGTTGCATCTGAAAAATTGAAGGCGCGATGCCGCGAAGCGTGAGTTCTCAATGCTTTGCTATGTGCTGCCAATGAGGTGTCGCTCAGATTCGGGAGAAAAGTTAAAAAAGAGGCCCGAATACGTCTTTCTTGTCGTCGGCTGTGTTGATACTCGTTCTTTCCTCTTTTTTCAGGTTCTTGCCTGATTCTTTTTTAGGATGGATTTTTAGACCCACGTCTCAAGCTCGTGTAACCGCAGCACTGACACGGTTCTTGTGGAAATAATGGTGCTTGGATGCGTCCAATGGCTTTAATTTGTCTTATTTTCTTTAATTTCAGAAGTCTGTCGGTTATTCTAATAAGTTCAATTTTACAATTTTTACTCTGTACGATTAATAAACTTTGAACCTGAAAATAGCGTAAACTTGTGCTGCTTTGCCAAAATTTTCTGAACCCCTCTCCACGAAGGGGATGCCTCATCAGGAAATATTACATTACGCTCCTTTAACCAGCCAAGGGTCTACGCCCTCAGATGCGAGCCAGTCCGACCCTGGCCTTGATCTTTCCCTAGAATAGTATGTACCCAACACGGTTTACCATTCTATCAAAATAGTACTGTCGTTATTCTATAGTTACTCGGTCCGAAAGTCACACCGCTGGAGTCCTCAGTTACGTGCAATGTTTTTTTTTTTTTTTTTGGTAAATTTATTAACAAGTACTGTGGCATTGCCATTATGTAGCATCACCTTTCTCACAGTAACATTACGGTAAACTTAATATTTTTTATTTTTCATTTTATTCCCCCGACCAAAAAAATCAACAAAATCGACGGCTCACTACATTGTGGATCCCTGTGTAACATATAGACCGCGTAACGTAGAATGACCATAATTTTTTTTTTCTCCGTGTGACTTCAGAGTCACTGAGCTTCATCGTGCAGAAAAAGTGAGTTTTATAGACGGAATAACAACTCTTCAATGGGTTATAAAGATGAAAAGCTATATGTGAAAGACCTTCCTTGCCCGCTTAAATATTCAAAATAACGATCGTTATTGCAAACTGAGGCATTAACTTGGGAGGGCGCAATAGAGAGGGGGTGGGGGGTATGACCCAGGAAAAAGTCCCGGTGAAAGAATCAGAGCTCGAAGACAATCTCTCGTGGGAGGATTGAGTAACCGACCACAAGTGTCTCTTCATTCGATCGCTGCCAAATTGCCGGGAATTTAGCGAGAAATCCTATCTGAACGATTTAAACTGTGAACAGCAGTTCTGCCGTGCTAAGGAAGAACGCCGTATGAATATTTGGGAGTTGCCAAATTTCCGTTGATGAAGCATATTTTTGACGGCATTCAAGCATATTTTTCCTTGAAATTTTCAGACATTTAAGATTGATTTGCGTACAAAATTGTCTGAAAATTTTGGAAAAAAATATTCACTATTTTCCCAGTAAATTTGGGTTTTATCGAAAGAAACTTGGCAACGTCTGAAGGCTCATACGGCGTTCTTCTTTAGCACGGCAGAGTTGTTCTTCTATCATATCAGAAACTCTTATCCAATTTTACAGTAACACCTCCATTCCTCAATTCCGGTGAGGAATACGTCTCTACCCTTAACTCAATATAAATATACAAATTGATAAGTGAGTGCTTTAGTCTCCTGAAAACAGAATTGCGAAACTTAAAATTGGAGAAAAATGATGAGTAAATGAAAAAATGGAACCAATTGATGGAAAAGTCGCATGCCATTCTGACACAAAATATGGCGTCTATCGAATCACCTTAACTAAATAAAATAACCAAATTTTCAACTCTCAAACTATCAACTATCAACTATCAAAATTCAAACTATCAAAATTTCCAACAATGACAAAAATGATTGTAATATACCTATAATGTAATGAAATATACACGCTCTAATCATTTAATTTGTATTACCTTTATGTTATGTACCTACATGTTATACTATTTTTATAATAAATTTTGCCAACATGCTTTTCAATTCAGTCTACAACATTTCATTCCGACGTGGCAATAATGATTTATAATGCCCCTAAACATTAAAATGAATTACAATAGTAATGCCGCATTATAATGTCGTATTATACATCGCAACGATTCATGTCCTACTGATTATTGATTATTGTAAGATGAATTCTGTTTTCTCTGATTGTATGTTTCATACGTGCGAAGCAAGTACGGGTCACTAGAAACGTGGTTCGTACGGGTGGCTGATGAAATTGATCTTCGAATACCTTTTGATGAGCTAGGGAAATGGAACCATCTGCATCTCATGGACAATAAATAGTTGCCGTAATTAAGGCCATCCCGTGATTAAGGTGCCGTGATTTAAGTCATAAATTCTTCATCTAATTCTTGATTCATCTCCAAAATGTCTGCTAAAGCTTTCATGCGCTTCTCCTTGTATGCATGAATGAGCAAATTGGGTATCGAACAAGCGGACACTTTTTGAAAATTTAGATGATTCTGGACAATATCGTACAGAAGTCCACGAGCTGCAGATAGAACCATTACCTCTAGCTCATCAAAAGTTATTCGAAGATCATTCAACAACCTCTTTGACAAGTTGCAAAAACTTTTCGTTAACAATAGTGTCACACGGTACTAGGAATATTTACTATTTAACGAACCTTATATTTCCCTGACTCAGTCCTAAATTATAGAAGTATGCGTTACTTTTCCAGCAATCCAAAAAAACAATTATACAAAAAACCAATACCTACACTTTCAGATATAAAAATGCAAATTTTTTGCAGCCTCGCTAAACGACTTATCAACCAGAGATTTTTTAGGAAGCGGACCTCCAAAGAGCTTTCAAAATTAAAAGTATACAACAAGTGATAATGCCATGTATTCGCCATATCAAAGCCCAATACACATTTATACACCGGCTACGTAAATCTGCTAAGTTACAAAACATGAATCGACAGTTGTCGGATTGTACATCAATGACAAAATGTGTCTAGGCCCTCATTCTTGACTACAACTACTGCCCCCAGAGCCGCTCTCCGACGCCAATGCGTTGGAGCTTCCTGCTTGTTTATTCATTTCGAACGAAGTCTCCTTTCCCTGTGAACGTTCACATTTAAAAGTTTTGCAATAATATTGTGACTTTCTAAAAGACCTCTCAGTTACAATACGAATAACAAATCTTATGCATCACGGATGGTTGTATTTAATAAAGACCGAGATAAGCGGAACAAATCCCGAGGGAAAGTTTCAGGAAGCAGCTTTTTGCAGTTCGCAACGAGGAAGGGTTTAAATCTCGTTGATAAAAACCACCGGCTTCATGAAATCCGCGAAATTAAGCCTGTAAGATGATATAATCCTCCGATAAAGATGGATGAGGAGGGCTCCGAAAACATTTCGAGGAGAGTTTCGAAGTCGGGGGCGGGGGTAGGTGAGAAGAGCGCCGCGCGCCGCGCCATGAGAGAAGGAGTAGCTATCAAAAATCGCGTTTCGTTAACCCTTCTACAATCGCGAACACTTGTTCGCAGCGGGAGGTGATTAAAACTGCAATTGACACTCTTCCCCTCCGCCACCCCTTTTAATTGACTCTACCCCGCGCTGGGGTAACATTTATGGAGGCGGAGGACCAGGGAGAAAGGGCTAAGTTTCCGTTTTGACCAACATTCGGCACGAATTCGTGAAGGACATATAAAATGAACATAGACTATTTTGTTGCGTCTAACTTCAAAATTGCTGTAAAATGGACGTAAAAAATAACGTATGCGCAAATAAATCATATAGCCCGTAAAAGCCGTTAGGTATATATATTATATATATACGTTAGGGGCCGTTAAAGTATTACGTAACGCACTTTTTCCAATTTTTTACTCCCCCCTCCCCCCTCATACCTTGTAACGCACCCGCGATGCAGCCCTACGCCATCCCCTTTTGAATTACGTAACGCTGGCCTGACACCCCCCACCATTTTCAAAAAAATCAAGAAATCGCTGAGGAAACAGCTTGAGAAAACAGCTCGAGAAAAATTCGGGTTAATTTTTTAGACATTTCACACCACACGCGTTGCATTGGCTGGGTCATGCGCCATAAGACGGAAAAATATTTCAGTTTATAAAAATTGCCGTTTCGTTGTTTTCCATTCAAAAAATAAAGTATGACAGGAAGTCTGCAGCATCGCAAAGTGGGATACGTGATTGCGGACTCACGCCGTCGAAATGTGCGGTTTGCCTGTTTCCGGGTCAGATGCAGCAGGGTGCGTCGTCGTATAAACGTTTCGTGCTTTGATTTCTTAAAGCTACTTTATCCCTACTTTAATTTGTGTATCCATTTCTATTTAATCTTCCTCTCAATAGATATTTGTTTAGTATAACCGCAACTAGCTTCCGTTTGATCACTCTTGAGACAATGTATTTCAAATGCGATTAGATTGCGAACGATAGCGCAGCGCGGAAGGTCAACGGGCGATCCGCGGAGGGAGATTGGATCTAGACGCTTGAACTTGGGAAATTAAACGTTTAATGGGTGGCAGGGGCCGGTGGTATATTGTTGACAGATGCTTGGCGAAATGGCATGAAACGATTTAACGGCTTTGAAGTGGTCGCGGCCAATAATGACGCAAATATGAGTCGTGGCGCGCGGCGATTATGATTCGTGTTAGTTCCACCGCGCCTCGCGCTCCGGCCACGGAAGGGGATGAACAAGCTCCGTTGTTGCCGTTTCCGCTGTCGTAACAGGAACAATGTATTTTAAACACCCCGTGCTAACAATGTAAGAGAATGTAATCATAAGTCGATTTCGGGATTATTTCGCCTTCAAAACTCGAGTAGACAAAGTGAGCGGCTTGGGAGTGGTTATAGTTGCTTGCCGTATACCGTCCGAGTTCGATCAGAGATTTTAAAACATTACAACGAAAATGCACATTTTCGACCTCCAGCTTGTATCTTAATAGGGAGAATATGGTCGCTGCGGTGTCCACCTCTGATTGGCTCAGCCATCTTAGGCTAAATGGAGCCTTCTATAGGACCCAAAACTGGCAGACACTGGAAAAAAAACACATTCGATCTAGAGTCCAGACTCTTGAAAACATTGACAAGAAAAAATACTCTTGATTCAATCGGATTTTTGCTTGAATCAAAACGAAATCCGCTTAAATTAAGAGGCTTGGTTCTTGATTTAAGCTAGATTCTGATTGAATCAAGAGTACTTTTTCTTGACGATGTTTTTAATAGTCTGGACTCTAGACCCAATGTGTTTTTTTTCCAGTGTAAGAGAAAGTAATCATAAGTCAATTTCGGGATTGTTTCGCCTTCAAAACTCGAGTAGACAAAGTGAGCGGCTTGGGAGCAGTAATAGTTGCTTGCCGTATATCGTCCGAGCTCAATCAGAGATTTTTAAACATTACAACGAAAATGCACATTTTCGACCTCCAGCTAGTGTACCTTAATAGGGAGAGTATGGTCACTGCCATGTCCACCTCTGATTGGCTCAGCAATCTTCTGCTGAATGGAGCCTTCTAAGACCCAAAACTGCCGGACGGTGTAAGTGAATGTAAATACAAAATGTCTGAAAATGTAGTTTCATTTGCATATCACACCGAGAATGTTAATCAGATGCACCATTGCGACGTATTTACATAGTTTTACGGTTAATCGTGCATTTCAAGAAAAATCATCTTGGGTGTAGTACAGTGGGAAAAAAAACACATTGGATCTAGAGTCCAGACTCTTAAAAACATCGACAAGAAAAAATACTCTTGATTCAATCAGATTTAAGCTTAAATCAAGGACCAAGCCTCTTAATTTGAGCGGATTTCCTTTTGATTTAAGCTTAAATCTGATTGAATCAAGAGTCCTTCTTCTTGTCAATGTTTTCAAGAGTCTGGACTCTAGATCCAATGTGTGTGTTTTTTTTTTCCAGTGTAAGGTTGGCAGCAAGTGCGGTTGGTGAAAACCGTCAAAAGTAGGCAATGACCCCCCTCTCACATCTTCAAAACAAAAAAAGCTACCGCCATTTTTGGGTCCTAAGCCCCTCCATGGGGCCCAGTGGCCGCCCTCTCCCTGAAAAGGTACTCTACCTCCAGCCGGCATCAGTACAAAAGAGTCCGCGAGTCAAAATTTTCTGTGGCAGAAAATGAGGTTGAAATTTATAGTAAGATTCCCATGTCTGTTAGTAAAAATCATCTTTAGCTTGTCCACAGACTGAAAGCCATCTTCCTGCTTATACTGAAAGTCTCCACGCTTGTAGCCTTTACGTGGAGTTGCAACGCTTTGTATGGACCACTGAGTTAGGAGGATTTTACTGAACATGAAAGGGGCCATCTAGCGCTGACGCGATGTTCATCTTCAACTTTCAAAGGTTCTTTGAGCTTAGAGGGTTGATTTAAGAAACAAAATTTGAGATTTAAGTATTAGGTACATCAGAAGGAGTCAAACAACATTCTTTGCAATCCCGAAATTGATTTTCTACATGAGCTGATATGATGCCCATATGGTACTTAACTTGCACATGTTGTCCGATGTTTCTTCCATGATGACGGCCAAGGTGTTGCGTGCGTCACCCTTTGACAGATCAACGTCAAGATGAGGAAAGCATTTTGTTGCAGCACTTGGAATGGCCAAAATCTAGCATCGCTCAAATTAAGCTTTTTTTCAGCCAACATAATATACTGATTTTCAACGGTTCTTCGTTTTACTACAGAATTGTTCAAAATATTGAAGTCTCAATGTTGTTTGGCTAGCTTCCATTGCGCTCATTCTTATGTGCGCTGTGCTCTAAGCTCTAGCATGCAGCTTAACTTTTGGATGCCACTATTCGCGCTCGACGATTGTGCGCGTTGCATGACAAAATCTTGAAGGCGCACTGGTTTCAATCGCACTTGCCTGTTTGTGCGATCTTACGCGATGGCGCCACCCTGGGCCTTGTCAAATCACCATAGATTAGGGGTCCACCCCCGGGCAGCTTCGCGGTCTATCCCTACGTAGTGCTTCGCTCCTCAGGCGCTACGCGTTACTCTTATGATTTTCTATTATAGAGTAAGATTTCTGGATGCCAATTGGACTGCATTTTGCAATTTGGACCTATAAATTCTGGCTCATCTGAAAAAACACTTATGTGCATAGGGAAACTAATGGCACATACGTTGTTTTAAAACTGGGCCGGAATTTATAGGTCCAAATTGCAAAATGTAGTCCAATTCGTGATCAACTATCATCCGTTAGGTTTTGCACGGCAATATATTGAGAAGGCACTTGTTTAGTGTTCTTATCTTACTATAATGATGTATAATAAAAAATCATAAGAGTAAAGCGTAACGCATAACGCCTGAGGCGCGAAGCGCTTGAGAAGGTAGGACCACGCAGTGGTCCAGGGGCGTACCCTCTAATAATGCATTATTTTCGGGCTCCGGTACGTCGATTTTTCTCCTCTCTCTCTTTCTCAGTTCCATGGAAGATTTTGTATACTTCAGAATCCTCAAAAATCAGCTAAAATCCTAGAACTGTGGGAGGGTTACAGTTATTGGTCAGGCACTTACCTTTCAGTCTCAGGTACTCAGATTGCCGAAAAAACTTAGGCGGATCGGATCTACCCAGAAATTGGGACCCACCCGCAAAATTATACTCTGTAATATAAGATCATGGGAGTAACACGCGACGGGCAACGCATATCGTCACCTTCCAGCCAAAGTATCGCAAGCACCATGCCACGTTTCAAAATTTCCGCCGCCATTTTATTTTGTTACAGAGAAATTGCTCAACGAAGCTGTCCGAAAATTTCACTGAATTTTCTTTGTGCTGCCAATAAAATTCAGTGACATGTTCGAACAGATTCAACCAACGATTTCTCTGTAAAAAAATATAAAAGCAGCGGAAATTTTGAAACGTCGCACCGCGCTGGGGATACTTTGACCGGAAAATGACGACATAACGCCTGAGACGCGAGGCACTTCCGGGGGTTAGACCACGAAGTGGTCAGTGGGTCCCCTAGTCCCTAGTCTACACTAATAGAGCCCCGGTAAATGCAAGTCTCCACCTGCCACCGAGAGGCTATTCGAAGATCTAATTGTGCGGTAGTGCAAGGGGCAGTCAACCCCAAACCTGGCACCGATGGAGCGAGCCGATCGTATAGATG
Source organism: Bemisia tabaci (assembly GCF_918797505.1). NCBI lineage: Eukaryota > Metazoa > Arthropoda > Insecta > Hemiptera > Aleyrodidae > Bemisia > Bemisia tabaci. The sequence continues at coordinate 12,256,642 of NC_092796.1, forward strand.
GGTGGGCGGGGGTGGTGGGGGCGAGTCTGTTTGGGATATCTAATTTGCGCAACTTTATCCGGATTCGAGCGCGGCATTCATATTGTAATTTTTCGGCGGCGCGAGAAATCTCGGCTCTCGAGGCAGCGGCGCGGCGGGTGACTTTCCGATAATAATTACCATATAGATGACGAGCGCCCTTCCCTCATCCCTCGCCGCGCCCCTCGGACTCTCGCGGCCGCGGCGGGAGGGGCGGAAGGTTAATTGGGCGCCGAACCACCCGAGCATCCCGGGTGCATTCGTGCGTGCTACATCTAACTGAGCTCGAAGCGTTGCAAACTGATTCTTACGCGATTAATGACATCACCGGCTCCGAGCCGCGCTGCCAATTTTCGTGACGATTTTATTGCATCCGGGACGGACGCGCAACTCGAGTACCCATACGAGGGTAGTATGCAGTGGCGTGGCGTGCTTTGCGATTTATCGATTGTTCTGTGATTTAAACCTATGGTAAAGAATCGATTATTAAGACGTTCGCTGCAAACACCCTGTTTATCGATCCTTTTCCATAGGTTTAAATGGCATAACAATCGATATATCGCAAAACACGCCACGCCACTGGTAGTATGGGTCACAGTGGAGTGGCGTGCTTTGTGATATATCGATTTATCTGCCATTTAAACCTATGGAAAAGGATCGATAAACAGGGTGTTCGCGACGAACACCTTAATAATCGATTCTTTAGCATAGCTGCAAGTGGGGAAGTATCGATAGTCGACCATTCACGTTTCGCCACTGATGAGTCAGTTGATAGCCACAGATTCTAGTTTTGATTTTTTAAACGGTTTCTGGCGAGGTCAAACTGGCGTTCGATATATCGCATCAATTGAGTGAAAAATGTCGGCAAATTTTGAATGTATAGCCAAGAAATGAACAAAAGGGTCTGCGCATGAGCCTATAAGGAATCATACTAAACAAAACATTTGGCAAAATCCAGAGTGATAGCAGGATCCTGTTTGCGAAAAAACCTCGCGTACGATACAGTTCGTAGCCCTTCTAACATAAGGGCGCATCTCTTTGTCCGGGTGAGCTCTGTTTTATATACGAATCAATGCTTTCTGGGGCTCATGAATAAATCGAGATACGTCCTAGCGTCAGAGAAACGACGAGTTATCGATTTCTGTATCGAATGCGAGGTTTTTTTTCCAAACAGAGCCCTGCTTTAATTTATTTGACTTTTGCCAATTTTTTTTTTTTATCTAAACTGATTTTTTAGGCTCGTGCACCGAAGCAGTCGTCTTTTTTCCGCCAAGAATAAAAACTCTGCACAGATTTTTTTGAGCGATGGGGTGTATCGCATTCAAATTCGACCACACCAAAAATCCAGATGAATAACCTTACATATCACTAAAAATTAATCAGATCTGCCGGACTCCTATTCCTAATTTAACAGAGATATCACCCTTCGAAAAACACGATGTATGACGTCATTCTACTTACTGCCGCGTTACGCATTTAATGCATTTATTTATGAGCCGTGGTTAGCATATCGACGGTGAAACTACCAGACCACGTATCTCGTTTGCGGTGTTTAAAAATCTCCACTCTCATTTTATTTTTTTTAAGAAGAACGATTCAATATTATTACTTGAAATTTTCACAGAATTTTCTTCGCACTGAGTGGAAAAATTACAGAAGTTTTCAAGAATCAACATTGAGAAGTTTCCTCTTTAAAAAATAAAGTATGACAGGAAGTTTGCGACGCCGCAAACCGAGGTACGTGGTTTGGTAGTTTCACCGTCGATATACTCCATGCGTCTCGGGGCTCATCCCAGAATGCACTTACTCTTCTTTTTCCGTAGCACAGCGGCACAGTCACGATTTCGTAAATTCGAGGTATTTGGTTCATCCAATTTTGTACTTACCAGCATAATTCACAATCGGACAAACTAATACAGCTGTTGTATACCTAACGCGTCAATTTCTGGAAATAACGCAATTTGCCAAGAACTTCATGGAATCATTCAAGAGATGCATCGATGATTCCTATATTATTTTCAGTTCCCATTCATGGCATGCAAAGCTAGCGTTTTAAATGGGTATTCAACGCAACTGTCAACCGTTGGTAGATTAACATTTTGCGGTGGAATATGATAGCTAACACTAGCCGGTGTAAACTCAACACGGGATTCCTTACTGAGGCGGTTCTGATTTTTATGATTAGAATCAGTTCGAGTCATATTCCCAATTTTTTAATGGACCTCCCGAGGTGAATGCACATTGAATCGTTGCAATCGTTGCTCAAACAGCAGCAAACAACATTTATATATCTTTGACTCAACTGATAAGTTTGGAAAGTTCGTATTAGATGAATTTCATTTGAAAAAAGCGCATGATATTTGATTGAAAAAATCTACCCAAAAAAACTCCGATCCACGGTAGCTGCTTTGATAGTAATACTGATGTTTTGTACTTGGAACCCTACGTCAATAATACTGATCGGCATGAACATTTTCCACGAAAAGACTGACGTTGAATTATCGCAAGAGGGTTAGGTTTTGTTTTGCAATTATTGCAAACTTATTACAGAAAATTCCCAAATACCATTTTTAACCGGCTAATAATATCTTCTCTTTGTACATGGCTATGAGTTGTTGGCTCTGGCAGATAAAACTATATATTGTTTTCCCTACGCACAAATATCTACTAGTGTCAAGATTTAAATGTGAATTCCTTTTCATTGTGTGTGTGAGGTTATAAGTGATTAAACTCTCAAGACAAGTTTTTCCAAATATTCCGCTCTCTCCCAATACTTCTTGTTCGTGAAGATTTTAAGAAAAAAAAATCAGCACATTAAGGAAACTTGTCCAGTATTGTAAAGTAAGTCTAGTGCGCAATTCATCTGGAATATACATAATTATGATGGTCTTCCAGCGATATGTACGGACATTGCAGTCGACGATCGCGGAAAACATTTAGTTACCTCGATACGATTGTGTAAAAAAAATGGAATCATTGTCACCATGTCAATTAATCAAGTTACCGCACCACGAATTAATTTAATTTAATTCATTCCTGAATGAAATTGAAACAAAAAACCCACAGGATCAATTTTCTTGGCAATATATACATATATTATTCCTATGTATAATCAAACCCATGTCGTAAGTATTTTCCACGATCTTCGAGGGGTCTTAAAACTCAGGAAACCGAATTAGCTCTGATACCTGATCGGAAACTGCCGATGGCTTTCTGGAATTAAAGGAAGTTATTTCCGGGAAGGAAAGGAGCTGGGCCATTATTCGTTCATAACTAAGCCCGAAGATTGTGTGTAGTATGGTTGGATCACGTATTACGTTTCCATCGAAAGGAGTGATTTTATACCTCATGTTACCCTCACTCCACCATTGTAAAACACTGTTACCAGAGTGTGAACAAATACTTGCATGGGTATAATTCCCATTATTGTTTAACGAATAAGACGCTAATGTGACAACGCCGCAGAAAATTAAAACGAGGGCAAGCTTAACGTTGATCCCTTAGGCGATGTAGATATTGTCTCATCACTCAGTCCAAATAGATTCAAAAAATTGAAGTAATATTTTCATCACAGCGGTGCTTTGACTTTGGCCTATATTGCTTACGGCAATTTTGACTATAATTCGATACCCTAAGAATCCAAGGGACATATCGGTAAAAAATCCACCCCAAATTTTCACATTAGTAACATATCTGATTACCGCACTTGTATCGACTTTTTGTGATCATATAGGAGAATTTCGCTCCGATGCGTATAGTCCAACTTTTCAGAAATCAGGTGAAATGACACGAGATGATGCATTACTCTATTGACAAAGTCTATGATTGGAGCTCTCTAGCCCGGCGCACACGGATCTAGTCAATAGGAGAGGTCGGACAAAATTCGGAATCTTCAAAAACTTAAAACTCCGTATATACAAAACTTTGAGGTTGTATAAGTGGTTCCATTGGTTTTTCCGTGAAATCTTCCTGAAGAAGCACCCGTTAAAAGTTGAAACGTGACAAAATAAACATCAAAACCTACAATTTTAGTTAAAAATTGTATGTCCAACTTCTCTGATTGACTCGATCCATTGTGCGGCTGTCAGCAAAGGAATAAATAATGAATACAACAATCCGTTTGTTTTAATTCGTGTTAACTGATTTTCGAGTGCAATTAATCTAGATGGTTTTTTTTACATTTTTACAGTTTCTTAACTACATGGTTTAATTTACAATCTTTCATTTACAGTTTTTGTGTATCAATTAACATAGGTTTCGTTTTAAATAAAATCAATAACATTTCATAAATAAAAAATCAATAACAGGTGTCTGGAGTAAAATTGCAATTTTTTTCAGAGAAATAACGAAATATCCAATGGTCTAATCGACTAGAATTTGGAGACGAAGATCTCAGCATTCCAGAATAATCAATATAGAATTTATGAGAAATGAATCAATAATTAGAGCGCATGAGAAGAAATGGATGAATCATGTGTAATGATTGAATTTCTTCGGTGAAACAAAAATTATTGCACAAGCACGGAAAATTCGTAGATTTTACATTATTTTATTATCATTTCACAGGCAAGAGAGAAAAAAGAAAAGAGGGGGAGAGAGAGCGAGAGAGAAAAACTGTGTAGTTCAAAGAAGTCTCTACTCTGTGAGATACCATTTATCGGCGTAATCATTCTGCACCTTCGTGCGATGAAATGAAATCCATTTCGCCTTCATTTTGACAGGATAGGTAAACCGGGCTCTTCAGAGCTCTTGTTGTGATATCAGAATTTAGTGAAACTGTGAGACTCCTCCAATAAAAGCTCCGCTAACTCTCACTTCGAAAACTCTCGTTAGTGTCCAAATATTAAGGAAAATTGTTGAGCACTTTAAATGCGAATAAATTGCCAATTGAGCACGTTCAACGAGAAAATTTGCCCGAGGCATCTCAAAATATACGAAACTAAGCATCTTTGCCTCAACATTGATGGACTAAAATCACCAATTGAGCTATTATTCGTTTTTGCCCCTCAATTCATATCAATAGGCTTGATCACCAGCTGCAGTATGTTAAATAATCGCTTCAGATGATTTTCGGAAAAAGAGAGGCCCACAACGTGTGGAACTAAAATTTTTCTTTAAAATATAAAATGTTTCAGAAAATTTGCTCCAACAATTAAGCGTTTATTCTAGAAGGTTGAAAGAGTGACAGAAAAAGATTTGACGGTTTTTCCGGGGAGAGATGTTTAAAACGCGCAGTAAAAAGTGAATAACCTATCTACATTGATTCAATAATTTATATAAAATATATACAATTATTATGAAAGCGAGCCAAATACATAATCAATCCATAAAGCATTTTATCACCTCAATTTCTTATTCAATGGTCCGGAAGAAATCAAGCTACACTATACTGTTACCTAGTAATATATAGAGCGTTTGTATTTTTCAAAGTCAAACCATTTTGTCCCGAAATAGTCATTTTCTCGGTCTATGTCCATTGTCCAGTGACTGACCGCGTGAAATCTGTGCCACGAAAGCTTTTTTATTTGACGAAGTGTATTCAAAAGATTCGTATAGCGTAAAAAAATTATAGACTCTCATAAGTTTCTCTTATCTATGGTGCAGCTTTTGTTGGTATTCTTTTCAAGTTCCTTTAATTTGAGCATTCATAATCAATAATTAGCTTTTGAATCCAAACAATTCACACATCTTAGGAATAAATGAGGAAAATAACTCATGCACCACATTATTTTTTATTATTACCAGAATAATTTTTGGAACCTCAATAACCATTTTTTCTTTGAAATTCGGGTCTTTTTTGAAGGAGAACTTACTTTGCGGATTGATTTCGAGAGAGGCAAATGATGATTATATTTACAACATCGGTTATAAACGATATGAGAAGAATTTTGCTGAATTTCCAATAGTCATAGGTTTTTATTAGAAGGGTATAAGTTTATTTAAAAATTCAGATGATCCCTTGATTACACCGCTCCTGACAGGGTGGGAAATAGAAAACTTGACGGACCGGCCTTATACGCTTCTAGGAGCCGGTGCTAGATTTTCTGGTGGTGATAACCACGCATCTGGTAAATCTCCGGGCACTGGCTACTAGATTTTCTGATAAGCATCCGCGGTTAGACATCTGGTATAGTCACTACCAGGCATATTTTCTGTTTAGCCTCGTACCTATACTGCCGTGCTAAAGAAAAGCGCCGTATGAACATTCGAGAATTGCCAAATTTTCTTCTATAAAATCTTTATTCTTGAGGATAGTTGTGAATATTTTTCCGAGAAATTTTCAAGAACTTAAGATAAAATTGCGAGGAAAATTACCTGCAAAATTGGAAGAAATTTTTTTACAAATTTTCCCAAACATTAATGATTTACCAACGGAAATTTGGCAACGCCTGAAGGCTCATACGGCGTTTTTCCTTAGCACGGCTGTATAGAAATGCCCATCTATAAATGGACCACGTTTAGCAGAGAGGAACCAAGCCACGTCAGCTAGTGCCAAAGTTAAGCGGGTAGTTTAATTTTTTACAAGCAAACTTTTGTGCGGATTCATTTGAAAATTTAAGGAATTTGCTATAACTTGCAAAATAACATTGCTAATTCACTAAAATTTGCAAAAAAAAATCGGCACAACCGTTTTCATGTAAAATATCAAATTGCCCGATTAAACTGGGCAATAGCTTTTGTGGCTTGGTTCCTCTCTGCTTCACGTGGTCCAAATGTGTGACCTTTTATTAAGGAGCAGCAACCTAGCCCTTGATTAAAAGGGACCATGATTGACCATAAGGGACCTTGATGGAAGTCTCCAACTTCTCCTTCCTGTTTCAGTTTCAAGAGGAGTGTCCGTGGCCGAGACTGGAGTGGTGGGCGCCCAGGTGGTGGAAGTAGGCGGCGGCGGCGACCGCGCCGTAGGTCTGGTTGGCGGAGGCGGCAGCCGCGAAGGAGGCCGACGAGGGGTAGTGGTGGGCCGCCGAGTAGGCCAGCGGGTGGAAGAAAGGAGGCCCCGTCGTCGACTGAGAGGGCGCCACCGTCGGGCTGTTCACGTCCATCCCCGGGTTCTGCTTCTTCCACTTGGTCCGCCGGTTCTGGAACCAGATTTTCACCTGCACAACCAACACGATCATCAGCGAGACGGTATCGGAACTGTTTTGATTAAAGGCTTAAAAAAAATGGTTTGGTTTCTTGGGCGGAACTTTTGGAAAAGAGGCCACCTCATGACGGTTCCACTTACTCAGAGCCGATTGTAAGACCTCTAGTCAGGTGCTTGTTAAATGATTGGTTTGAGCTGACCAGAGGTTGACCAGAGTATAACACTCCCAGTTTTCTTCAGGTCAAATCCCGATCAGCTCTTGTTCTCTATCGCAAACCAGTAGTTAGGCTGATTAGGGCCGATTGTAAGACCTCTGGTCAGGTGCTTGTCAAAGTGGTGGTTTGAGCTGACCAGAGCTTGACTAGAGGTAGGAGTGTATGACTCCCGGTTTTGTCAGGTCAAGTCCCAGTAAGCCTTAGTTCTCTCTCGCAAACCAGTAGTTAGGCTGATTAGCAGATTGACTGTTGGTCAGAGTCTGACCACTGGCTTGGTAACCAGAGGTTGACAAGACATCTTTTAAACGGCCAACAGTCGCTTAGTCCCCTGCGGCAGTGCCATATTTTCTGAATTCTCCCTCTATCGGAAATCTCACCAAGAATTTACCTAACCATATAGGTATACAATTTATTGGTACTATATGATCTCACAATGAAAACTTTTTATTGTTTCCTGAACTTTTGGGAATATTATCGAAGTACAAAAAATACCCTGCGTTCTGACAATGTAGGGGTGACAACGCCTTCGAAGCTATCATGCAGTCAACAGTTTATACGTATTTCTACCAAACATTCCTACCTAGTTTGGGCCCCGTCTCTTAGGTTTTTTCTTTTTTTTTTTTTTTTTTGCTCCGGCAATAATGCAACATTTTTTTTGATGAGTGCTTGAGGCATGAATCATAATTTCATGATTTCTCTATTCTAAATCTCACCTGTGTCTCTGTGAGGCTGAGGCTGAGGGCGAGGTTGAGCCTCTCGCAGACGGAGAGGTATCGGGTGGTCTTGAACTTGTTCTCGAGGGCGACGAGCTGCTCGTAGGTGAAGGCGGTGCGGGCGCGCCGGGGCTTCCCGCCGCTGGAGCCCTTGGAGTCGCCCGGCCCGGACGCGCCACCCCCGCCCTTGTGCGAGGGCGACTTCTTCTTCGGCTTCCCACCCCCGCTCCCGGGCGTGTCTGGGTGTCCTCCACCCTCCCGCTCCTCGCTCCCGTCCGAGAGCCCGCCGTCGCCCAGGGACTCCTCCTCGTCGTCCACCAGCGAGTCCGAGAAAGGCCGCGAGATGTCCCCGCCTGAAACACTCAAATTCATCCGGTCAAAGAGTGATTCATACAAATTTTTACGAAGCAGCCTATAAGACAATGGTAACATGAAAAAAGTGCACTGGAAAAAAAAATACATTTGATCTAGAGTCCAGACTCTTGAAAACATTGACAAGAAAAAATACTCTTGATTCAATCGGATTTTTGCTTGAATCAAAACGAAATCCGCTTAAAATAAGAGGCTTGGTTCTTGATTTAAGCTGGATTCTCATTGAATCAAGAGTATTTTTTCTTGTCGATGTTTTTAAGAGTCTGGTCTCTAGATCCAATGTGTTTTTTTACCAGTGGGGGTAAAACGGGAAGCAATGCTAATAATTCAACACTAAAAACCCGAGACGTTTTGACACAAAACTGAGTCATTTTCAGTCGAAAAATACGTTAAAAATTCAAGAGAGAAAAAACCACATTGGATCTAGAGTCCAGACTCTTGAAAACATTGACAAGAAAAAGGACTCTTGATTCAATAAGATTTCAGCTTAAATCAAAAGGAAATCCGCTCAAATTAAGAGACTTGCTTCTTGATTTAGGCTTAAATCTGATTGAATCAAGAGTTTTTTTTTTTTTTTTCTTGTCGATGTTTTTAAGAATCTGGACTCTAGATCTAATGTGTATTTTTTCCCAAGGCGAGACGTTTTGACTCAAAACTGAGTCATTTTCAGTCGGAAAATAAATGAAAAATTAAAGCATATCGAATAAAAAGCCTGAGAGCTACATGTTGGTGGCCGAGATTTGAGGAAAACAAAAACTAGCATGTGACCTCAGGTTTTTCTTCGATATTTTTTTAATTTAATTTAATTTTCGACTGAAAATAACTCTGATGGTCGGATAAGACCTTGATTAGGAAAATAAGGGATGGAGGTGGGGGTAGGCTAGCAGAGCTGTTGCAAACTTCGGTTACAGCAAATACAAGAGCTGCTTATTAAAGAAAATGGATGATCACTGTGATCACGTTGGTAAGCAAATGCAATCTGCTTCGGTTTTCACCGGTCACGAAACAGTTTCCTGAGAAAATTAATCATAATAAATACCAATTATTTTTCAGGGTGAGTAGAGGGGAAGGGCAATGATTGTGGAAACCGGAGGATCGTTAACGATCTCCATTTTTGCAAAATGCTGATAAGTGCCCTGCATTTGGAGTTCATCAAAACAAACCTGAAGCGGAATAGTTTTGGGAGAGAGACAACAGAAACAAAGGCCAGGTAATCTTTTAATCTTTTGAACGAACGCTTAGGGGTGACAGGGGTAGCAAGGAGCTCGCAATTAATTAGCGCCCCTGGTGTTAGCTTAGTCAACTATGTAATTGTGCTCTCCTCCTCACCCAATCCCTCTCCATGTTCCGGACTTGACACTTTTCACACCGTTGCCGGCAAATAACAATTAGCGAAAAGGGGAGGGGCTTCCTACTGAAGACTCCTGAATAATTATTTTGATCTAGAGAATATAGTCGATCTATGGATTTTAATTTCATTCATTGCGCCATTCTCTATCAATATGTGTATTGACAAAAGTTGTCAATCATGTGAACCGTAAGCACGGTGTTTTATATATGCCGTACCGTTCGGTTCATATATGGATGTATTTCTGCGAAACGGAACTATGTGCATTATAACGTGAGCCCTGTTATGCATATATTCTTATGGGTCTAAGGGCTCATGTCTTAATGCACATAGTTCTGTTTGACAGAAATACGTTCATATAATCGTACTCCAGGTTTTAGGAACCTTTCCTCAGTCCATTCGACACAGCTTTTTTTCTATCGTTTACCTTATTAGTTTGAAAACTCGGCTGTATGAGCCAAGAATACGGTTTCTAGTCCCGGGAGTGCGATTACACGAGTTGAATAGTGTGGTCGATGTATAAAACTGTGCTATTTTATCTCAGTGGAATATTACATAGTACCCCCTACAATGATTGTACTTAAGCAAAGTCATGGTAAAAACTAGGCCTTTTGTGTAAAAGGGGAGGAAATTCAAAAATCGGCAATCCTGCCTAAAACTTCACAGGTTTTTTTTCATACAGAGAAGAAAAATCAGGGAAACTGCAAGAAATTACTTTGAGTAATTTTCCATCTAAAAAATAAAGAATGGCAGGTAATCTATGACGTTCAAACCAAGATACGTGGTCTAGTAGTTTCACCGTCGATATATCGTCACCTTCTGGACAAAGTATCACAAGCGCCATGCGACATTAAAAAATTTCGCCGCCATTTTATTTTTTTAAGGAGAAATTGTTGGTTGAAGCTGTTCGAAAATGTCCCGGAATTTTATCGGCATCACAAAGAAAATTCACTGAAATTTTCGGACAGCTTCGTTGAGAAATGTCTTTGAAAAAAAAATAATTTTATTTATATTTATTATAATTTGATAGCACCATGCGACGTTTCAAAGTTTCTGCCGCCTTTGAAACGTCGCATAGTGCTTGTGATACTTTGGCCGGAAGGTAACGACAACTTACTCAGCCGGGAAAAGGCGATTTTCAGGAAAAACACTCCGATGGAAAGAATCAATTAAAACACTTTCATCAAAGGGGAATTAAACAATTTGAGAGAATATCCGGAGAGTTGGCAGGGGGGCCCTTTCCTTTGCTCAAATGCTATCGCTGAGTGCGGAAAATAATATACACCCTTCGCCTTCCCTCCCCGTCGCTTAGCGTAATGCTATTAGTATGCTAATTCTATCGTAACAATTTGAAAGCTTAGGAAGATTTCCCGGCGCACTCCGCCCGCTCTCGTGCAAAGCCCTGATATGTTACGCATCGATATGCGATCAAGTTCGATTCATTAACGCTCAATCATAACCATCCACATATGGAGAATCCTCAAAAAATCTGATCCATTTTCCTTGTAATTTGACATTTCTGCTTTACACTAGAAGAGAAGTCAATTCGCGTAACCTTGCTTTGACTGTACTTATGCATAACTCAAAAGTCTAAGAGTTTGATCGTTTTTTTCCTTCTCCTTCCCATATTTTTATTAAATAGACGGATTTCAACGGAAACAGCGTTACTCCATTGCACGCTTCCCAATTTCCTATCATGTTTAATTTTTTGAACAGAGAGCTAAATTACGTAATGCCTTTAAACTCTCTGCGAAATGAAGATTAGGTTTGGTACGGTTAGGTTTAGGACGTACTGGTGCGCATTAGAGTTCAAAAAATTTAATTTTGACTCGAATTTTAATTATTGGTATTTTCTTGGCTTTGTTTCCCCGCGAAATGGTGTGGACCCAGCACCATTTCTCCACCTTGTTATATACAGTTCGGGCCACTTCTTAGTGTTTAATTTTTTCATTGACCCTAGATTATGAAGTATAAATACTTGCAAAATTTCAATTGCTAATTTTTCACTCGATTGAATTTGGAAATTTTCAATATGTTCATCGTGCTTTCCATTCAATTTTAATGTAGGAAGTTAGGAATATATATTTCGGTGATGAATTTCCTGCCCTGTTAAAGGATATTTTGCACCAACTCCTCAGAATAAAGTGCAATATAATTTAAGTCATGATGTGATAGTATATCTCTTACTCAGTTTATCGTTTTCTAAATTAAAATTTATTTTTCAAAAACGCATTTTTTAAAAAAATATTAATATTTGTATTGTTCGATAAAATAAATTGTCTCTTAGCATGTGCTCCTTAATCAAATTGTCCGTCCATACAACAAATCCGATGACTCCTCTCACTCCAGTGGCGCGGCGTGAATTGCGATTTATCGATTGTAATGTCATTAAACCTACGGTAAAGAATCGATTATTAAGGTGATCGCTGCGAACACCCTGTTTATCGATCCTGTTCCTGTGTTCCATAGGTTTAAATGGCATAACAATCGATATATCGCAAAGCACGCCACGCCACGCCACTGCCTCACTCATTCTATGACGACATGCAGGAGGATGACGAGCTGAAGGAGACAACTTGAGTAGCGGTTAAGCCGAAGGTGAAAAGTTGAAACTTATATCAAAGCGGTACCCGCGGAGGGCATGGAGAGAGAACTTTCAAAGACTCGATCATTCCGACTCCGGGTGACGTCTCTGCATCGGCTAATGATGGAACTTCGGAACTTTTCGCTCGTTACGTTTGTCGCGTGAAATCTCTCCGCCGCAAACTTCCATCGCGCATTGAAACATCAATTCACACGCGCGGAACGTCTTCCCCACAATACAAGAAACCGTCGCCGCAACCATTGCTACGAGATCGATGAGGTGTGGCCCCGACAGGGCTGTCACCTCCTTCTTTATCCATAACTTCGCATTATTCAGGGGGTCTAAATCACATGACAGTAAAACACTGGAAAAAAACACATTGGATCTAGAGTCCAGACTCTTAAAAACATCGACAAGAAAAAGTACTCTTGATTCAATCAGAATCTAGCTTAAATCAAGAACCAAGCCGCTTAATTTAAGCGGATTTCGTTTTGATTCAAGCGAAAATCCGATTGAATCAAGAGTATTTTTTCTTGTCAATGATTTCAAGAGTCTGGACTCTAGATCCCATGTGTTTTTTTCCCCAGTGTGGTACGGTAAAAGCTCGCTAAGTCGGAATACGGTGAAGACGAAATGCCGATTAAGTCGAATTTTTTTTCGGCCCCTAGACACGTCCATAAGTTAAATGGAGAATCGGTTAGGACGAATTGCTGCTTAAGTCGAATTTGTTTTCGGTCCCCACACAGTTCGACTTAGCGAGCTTTCACCGATTATAGTAAAATTTTCAAAACGAATCTGTTGAATCGATGATGAGACTGCTAAAATAACTTATCTCGCGATGTTCCGCGTGATGGTTTAGAAATTTTGACCCGATAAAATAAAATACAATCGCATGCAGGAAAAATCGCCCTCGTCACAAAAGAGTAGAGGGACATTTAAACCCATCATAAAAAGCCATTATCTCAACAAAAAATTCTTATCATGATGATAGTTTTTTGTTGTCACACGAAAATGAGTTCTATATGCATGTTTTCCTTTTTACTACAAAAAAAGGATATTCATGACGAGAAAAATTATTGTCGAAGTAATGAATTTTTGTCATGGGTTCAACTTCATGTCTTATTCGCTCTTTTGTGAAAAACACAATATTCCTTGTGAAAATGGTTTATTTTTTCCATGCTGATCGTGGTTTTTTTCCAAAATATCGTTGAATTGCCCGACGTACTTTCTATTATATTTTTCGAAAATGCTGCCCAAAAATGTCGACCAGTAATTTCTTGAAAAAATAAAACATTTTAAACACCGTGATCTAGATTTGTTGTTTGGAGGTTTCATTGTCAAATTGCTATGGTGCACAAGACGCGATAGGTGAAAAGCACTTTTAAGCCATTCGCCATAAAATATTACCTAACTTTCATGTGACTTAATCTTTGGAAAATAGATGTAACAAAAACATCCGTACTGAATATGAGCAAAACACAAACTAAACCGTTTATATTCAACTTTTAAACACTTCTCTATAGCAATTCGACATAAATTGTGTCATTGTGTGCACGTGACAGTGTTTGGGGATGGAAATTCATTTAATACCATTCATATTCAACTTATAGACACTTTTCAATAGCAATTCGTCATAAATTGTGTCACTATGTGCATGTGACAGTGTTTAGGGATGGACATTCATTTAATACCATTCATATTCAACTAAAAGACTCTTTCCCATAGCAACTCGTCATAAATTATGCCACGATGTGCATGTGACAGTGTTTGAGGATGGGCATTCATTTATTGACTTACTATGACAACATGGGAAGGAAGTGACTCCAACAATGGAGATTGTATCCTTGCTCCGATTAGAAACTCGAAGCATTTAAACTTTTGAAAGTCGATGTCGTCTGAAGTTAGGATAGAGTTTGGAGGTAGAGGGGGTGGGTATTGATATTGTCAAAACCGACCTCATTAGGATGTCTATCGCAGCATATGATTCGGCCCCGCGCACAATTATACAGACCCACACACATACAAGCGACTATGGTTGCAAATCAACGGTAAAATAGAGCTTTCCAACACGGTTGCTCTTCTTAGGTCTTATTTGCCGAATAAGGAGAATTTTATCTCGCGGTTCTAAATTATTTTCTCGGCTGGGTATTTTATTTGAGTTGCAGACATCCACTTTGGTGGCATTAAATCCAAACGTTTCAAGCTTACGATTAGATTATTTTGGCGCCACCTTAGGAGGTTATTGTGAAAAAACATCACATGTTTTCACCTTGTATTACGAAAAAAAAACTAGGATAGTCGTAACAACCAGCCACTGGTTGAAAATGCGCCAGCTACCGGGCGGTAGTTGCAACAACTACCGGGTTAGTTGTGTCCCATACTGCACGGTAGTTGGCGCATTTTCAACCAGCCGCTGGTCGTGACGACTTATCCTATTTTTTTTTCGTGATCCTATGTACTTAATTTACCTAGCCAATATTTACTGTAAACTCTTATATCTTGTTCATCAGTTAATCTCCAGTTCCTTTTTCCTCAAAACTTGAAAAAAGAAAACATTTTGCGTTATGCTTTAATCACACCTAGTTGCTTAGTGGCCAATTTTGTTACCCTAAAATTACTTTAAAATAAGTATTGAGGCATGAAGGACTTAGGTCACCGAAACTTTCGTCATCCGAACCAGAATTAACCAAAGTGTCTCTTCCTCGCTGAATAAAAAAACTCCGGCCGTGGAAGCCGTACTTACGGGCTACATAGACATACCGTCCGCGTTCCGGGCTGAGAGGCCGAAATTTTCGGACGCAGCACCCGGGACTGTCGGAGCTACGGCTCCAGCACCTGGAACTTTCAGCCGCTGAGCCCAGAACGACGGTATGTCTACATACTGCCGTGATAAGGAAGAACACCGTATGAGCCTTCAGGCGTTGCCAAATTTCTTTTGATAAAACACGAATTTCCTGGTAAAGTTATGAATATTTTTCTTCCCATTTTTCAGATACTTTTGTTCGCAACTTTACCTAAAGTCCCTGAAAATTTCTAGGAAAAATGTTTATATCTTTCCTCAAAAATGAACATTTCATCGAAGGAAATTTTGCAACTCTCAAATGTTCATACGGCGTTCTTCCTTAGCAAGGCACTACAGCCCGTAACTTTTTTTCAGTGCTCCTCGTGACTTTGAAATTCCGCTGTGAGCGGCAACCGTGTTCATTCCGCGTGTTAAACAACGAACTCGGGACCTCTTAGCTCCTTAGATCCGCCGCTAAGTTGCCGGGAGAAGTGGTGGCGGGGGCGGGGCGTCTGGCGGAGCGGCCTCCCACCGCCCGGAGGTGGAGGCGGACGGAGGAGAGTCGCGAGGTGGAGGTGCGGAGAGAGGGGGAAAGCGGTAATTAATAATAAATTTGCCTTGTTTAAACTTGGAAAGCTTGATGCTTGCGCTTATTTAAACTATTTTGCTCTGCAGCTAATTTCGCCTCCCCCTTCCCCTCCTCGATCTCGAAGCGCGTCTCAGATTCACTCGATGGATGGCTGCTCCTTTGCGTGCAGGAGCACTTCGGATGAGAGGGGGCGGAGAAGGGGAGTTTAGACAAGGGTGTGCCCTTTTTTTCTTTCTCGGTCTCAGTTTGTGTAATGGACAATGTACACGATCGTTGTTGACGATAAACATTTGTTCGGTGGAACATTAGCTTAAGGATTCGCGGTTGGATCTTAATCTCGGCTAGATGAAGTCTCAGGTAACTCACGACTAAACTTTGGAATCGTGGGACTAAAATATCCGAAAATTTGAACCACACTGCTATTTAAAATGATTGGAAAAAGAAGAAGAATCTTAGCACTAACACTTAGTACCAAGATTCTTCTCTCTTTTCTAATCATTTTAGCATGCGGTACTACTCTACCAAAAATGTTCCAACACTCCCTGGTAAAAATTGGCGGTAGGATGTGTGTTCCAAAATACTATAGACCTATAGCCGGCTGCACAATTTCTTATAGCCTTTTAAAGCCGATGGCGATTAAGCAACAGCCAGACGATAAAGTTTATGCTAAACGTTACTATATACGGACACTAGGACTTGGTTAGTTTTTGGACTACCGCTCTCGTTTTGTTCCATAGTATCTTGATTTATTTTGCGAGGAAAGCTCCTTACTTTTGAAGGGTGCCTGTCATTCTTAATATATTGGAGCGCCTTAAATTTCTTATGATACTATGTAATACCATTGGTGTGAAATAGTTGCTTCAGACGCCGTGGCACGCTGCGGCGCGGCGGGCGGGCAGAGAGCGCGAAACGCGCATTGGCGCCCACAAACCTAACAGGGATACTTTACGCATTGCGCAATGCGTGAAGTATCCCTGTTAGGTTTGTAGGCGCCAGTGAGTCGCCGCGCAATGCGTGAAGTATCCCTGTTAGGTTTGTAGGCGCCAGTGAGTCGCCGCGCAATGCGTGAAGTATCCCTGTTAGGTTCGTAGGCGCCAATGCGTCGCCGCTCCGCTTTGTGTTAGGCTCTAATATTTAATCTCGCGGAGTCAGCGTTTTTCAACTCATGATTTTGAAATATTTGCACACGCTGTATGGACCATCTCATTTTAATTGATGAAAAAAAAATATGTTTTAGAGGAAAATATAATGTGTGTTTTGTAAATATTAAGGTAGTTCCGTATCAAATTTAATGATTTCCAAAGCACACGGATTTCTACACGATTTCTTATAGCCTTTTATAGCCAATGGCGATAAAGTGTAAAGCCCGGCGATAGGAACTAATAGCCCGACCGTATACTTTTTTATAGATTCGTATAGCCCGGCTATATGATTTGCTCCGCTTTCTACAGCCAGCTATATGATTTTCAATAGCCTTCTTTAGTCGGCTATAAGAACTCCTATGGTATTTTGAAACGCAGCTCGTATCGCCAATTTTTACCAGGGCTGCTATTTCTTAAAAAGAAAAACTTGAAAGACGCAATTTATCAGTTTCGCCTCTTATAGATCAATATTATTCACGCAAAACAGAAGAATCATGGAATTTTTTGAGAAATGTTCAGTATAGTTTCTCATCCATCAAAACATAGATTAAAATCAGGAATTATTTGACACGTTGCACATGTAGAAACGTGTCGTTAAGGTTTAATTGCTAGTATAATTTAATCCAAAAGGTAAAAAGTATTTAACAGGAAAACCCCAGCCGAAATGTAAGAAAAATAAAAATAAATTGATGTTTTAAATAAATATTGCGATAAAAAAAGGAAAGTAGAAACATTGAAGCCCCAGACGTTGAAATGAAAATTGTTGGCATTCTTCATCAGCAAGAGAACGTCATCGGTCCATTTTTGAACTGGTGTAAAATCCGCACGGTCAGCTACAGGGTGGCTAAGGAGGGAACCAAATCGTAAATTTCACCTAAACGATTTTCTGTTGGGTTATCGTAAAAAAATTAGGAGGCAGTGGGCAGTGATATCGGTTTGAAAGTCGGTTTGAAGGAGCTACTTTCTGGGAAATTTTTGAGAGGCAATCTTTATTTTGATGTAATTTCTTTATCTGAAGAGAAATCTTTCTTATTCTGAAGAGAAAAATTGAGCTAGAATCACTATAGCTCGATTAAACCAACGTAATTAAGAGAATCTTTTACACCTAATATTTTAAAATAAGACAAAAAATTCAAAAATTCCTGTTCCTCTAGGTTCAAATCTTCTTTGTTTCTTAATGCCTTCGTAAAATACACAAATTCTTAACTGTAGATTCCATATAGCTGCACGTAGGACGTTTTGTGGCCTACCTCGAAAATTGTAGGTGTAAAATAGTGATGCCTCCTTTTGTTTAGATACGTCGCACTGAAAACAAAGTTACGGGCTATTTAGACATTCCCTCCGTTCTGGGCTCTGAGGTCGAAAGTTCCGGGTTCTGGAGTCGAAATTTCGACTGTTCCAGGTTTAGAGGCCGGATTGCGGACGGTATATCTAAATAGCCCGTATAAGTACGGCTTCCACGGCCGAAGTTTTATTTTCAGTGCACCAGTGGCATGGCCTGCTTTGCGATATATCGATTGATCTGTCACTTAAACCTACGGAAAAGGATCGATTAACATAGTGTTTGCAACGAACACCTTAATAATCCACTCTTTACTACGGATTCAAATAGGAAAATATCGATAATCGCTCATTCACGCCACGCCACTGCAGTGCACCGGTGTATATTGTCAGCAAAAGTGACGAGATTTCCAT
The DNA here is from genome assembly GCF_918797505.1 of Bemisia tabaci. Lineage (NCBI taxonomy): Eukaryota > Metazoa > Arthropoda > Insecta > Hemiptera > Aleyrodidae > Bemisia > Bemisia tabaci. Next base: position 12,275,184 of record NC_092796.1, read on the forward strand.
GTGATACCAAGAAAATAAAAACGAGCTGCAAATTGGCGCGTATCATTGTTTTTCTAATCTCATCAACCATTAGGCATGATCGACTCGAAATAAGCCGTGACAGGACCCCATCGCACAGTCTCGTTAAATCGTTAATGACGAGCTCTTAATGAGACGGCGAATAACTAATTCAATATCGCTCCAGGGGATGAACGAAGCATTCCAAGCGAAAAGGACTAGAAAGGAGTAGCTGATAAAAGTTCGCCGCGTTGCCGCACGAGAAGAGATGGCGGGGGAACAAATCATTATACCGACATAAAGGTAAACAGGGGTACAGATCCCTGGAGTCGCTTCCCTCCCTTCCATCAGCTGAAGGCGAGGGGTGGAGAACAGAGAGAAGAGAGAGCAAGAAGGGGCTCTTAAGTTGAGACAAGGCTATCGGGTTTTTTTTTTTTTTTTTTTTTTTTTTTTTTTTTTTTTTTTTTACGTGGAGGAAGGTCGCCAGGCTGGGACGAAGAGAGTAAACGGAAAGGAGAGAAGAGGGAAAGAGTTGAAGTGAGATGGAAGGGATTGAGAGAGGTAAATGAAAGTATCATAATTTTCTGAGGGAAGCGTGAAATAACCCGGAGGAATTTTATCACTATTTCAAAGGGTGATTGATACGTGGATCGCATTTAGCAAAAAGGAACCAGCGCAATGACAGTGTTGTAAAAATTTTGCTTCTTCATTTTTGTCTAAAAGATCTCTGAGAATAGCAAAAAGTTTTTGCTTTCCATCAAAAAATTGTTAATTTTAAAGGAAAATAATTGTTTAAATTTTGAAACTGTGCATATATTGAGTATTTTTAAAAGGAAAGAGGAAGTTGCACGATTTTGAAAACATTGTAATCTCACTGGTTCCTTATTGCTAAATGGGATCCAAGTGGGTTTCCGATGGCATTTATAGTTTCATACTCATACTAAAACATCCGGCACAAAATAAATCAAGTCTGTGACTCTGTGTGTAGTATTTTTTTTGAGCTTGGAAGTTGATTTCAGAGAAAACCAGTGCCACCATCGTGTTTCTCGCGAACTTTTACATAAAAATCATCAGTAAAATCGCAAATTCCTCACACGTGCGACATCTCCATTATCAACCTTCAGGCGATTTTATCCGAATTTATATAATCATGAATCTCGGTTTTGTCCTGTCCCCAGTATGAAAAATCAATCGTCATAAAGACACCAGCTGATACCAGTATTATTGCAATTTTATCTACAATTATCATCAGTATTTTCAACTCAAGTATCACTGAAAAGTAGCATCAATAAATACGTGGGTTTATCATACGACATATTGCTTCCTGTGTGCAAGACAGAATGTTGAGCAGCAAGTTTAGAAACCCAGTTTTGGCACATCATTAATTTTGTTCGGAATCAAAAATAGGAAAAGCTATTATTTTGACTTTTAACCATATCCTTTTTTTCTTGATAGAGTTCACCCCAGAAATTAAGCAACGAGTATTCTCAAAATACGCCATGACACCCCTTTAAATAAGTGGGGGAAAATCACACTAATCCGAACTGTATGTAACAAGGTGATGAAGTGGTGCTGGGCCCATACTATTTTGCAGGGAAATCAAAGCCCAAAAGTTCCAAAAATTTCATATAGAGTCAAAATACTTGAGCTCTAATGAGTACCAGTACAAGCACAGTTTAAATAAGAGGTAGATTACCTCAAAGACTACAACTTGGAATAGTGCTGTTTCGATAATCCAGAGCAAAGAGAAGAAGCTAATTAGGAAAAGTGAGCGATTTTTTTTTCGCAAGGCCGCCAATGGAAGGAGCGAAAACGGGCAGGTTGAAAAGGGAGAAAAGAAAATGTAATTACGGCGGAGAGGAGGACCGCCGAGAGAGTGAGAAAATTAAGTGACGGAAAAAGTAGCAGAATGAAACAGACGAAAGAGGAGGACAAAACAATGAGGATGAGCCATCCGGTGCTACCTTCATCAGCGGTCGAGGGGTGGAAAGGGAGGGTGGGGGCCCGGAAAACGGCGCAGCGCGGAGGGATGAAAACACCCTTGTTAAGAACAATGGGGGGGCTACGTCAACAAGTCAAAACGATTGTGGCGTTAAATGCGGTCGTCATAGTTACTAACTCCCACCCACCAGCCAATCGGCGCCGTGCTATTAAATAAACTCTCCCGCTACCCCTCGCCGCCCCCTCCCGCCGCTCCCCTCGTCCCCCGGCGGGCTGCGGATGTGTATTACATTATTAATTTTTGACAGCATAACTGCGGCGGGCAGGGGTTGGAAGGGCCGTGTCTGAACGGAGTAAATGGCTTCTTTTGGGCGCTCGCTGCCTCATTCGACCACCGTTATTGATCTGAGGCTCCGGCCGGAGCGAGGAGTTTTTTGATCTTCCGAAGGCACTCGTCCGCCGAAAAACTCCAGGCTCCGCCTCATCTCGACGGCGAGCTTCCCTTTGATGAAGTAAAAATGCAGCTTCTACGAAGAAGGGGCCCGGATGTGTTACCACATTAAAGCAAGTTTCCACGGAAATACGTTACCGTCGACGGAAAAGTGGACCCTCCTCCACGAAAGCAAAATTTAACAGGAACAATTAAGATGTTGCATGTGTGTGGAATTTGCGATTTGACTGTTGATTCTTGTGCAAAAGTTCGCGAGAAACACGATGATGCCACTGGTTTTCTCTGAAATTAACTCCCAAGCTCAAAAAAAGCTCTCAAGTTGAGGCCAAAATGGAGGGGATATCCCACGCTACCCTGAGAGTCCACCTCTACATCAAGACAAACTCTCCGTGCAAAGATAGGGAGCAAATACATTGACAGAGCTGCCACTTTATTTGGGGACTCCAAAACTGAAAACACGGCAACCCTGCTAATGTATTTGCTCCCTATCTTTGCATGGAGAGTTTGTCTTAATGTAGAGGTGGACTCTCAGGGTAGCCTGGGATATCCCCTCCATTTTGGCCTCAACTTGAGAGCTTTTTTTGAGCTTGGGAGTTGATTTCAGAGGAAACCAGTGGCACCATCATGTTTCTCGCGAACTTTTGCATAAGAATCAACAGTCAAATTGCAGATTCCTCACACATGCAACATCTCCATTGAGGCGTTCACTGGAAAAAAGTCACTTGGATCTGAAGTTCAGATTCTTAAAAGCATCGACATGAAAACGGGCTGCTGCGTAAAAATTTGTATCTATGGCTTTAAAATCTGCTACATCTGTGCGGCGCTATATACCACTATTTCGACACTCGAAAGAACCAAGTTGCCTACTTGATACAATGAAGGCGAGCGTGTACGCGTATACGTTCATCGCTCAACCTCGGCACTTTTTCCATCCCGAGTTTCGCGGCTTTACACGGCGGCGCAACCACTGAAAGCGCGAATTTCGGGGGTGCGGTGTCGGCGACGGCGGTCCGGGGGGCGGGGGGGGGGGGGGGGGGGCGGGGGGGGGGGCGGGGGGGGGCACGGCGGAAAGGAGTGAAAAAGTTCCCGGCCGGGATGATGTACGAGCCAAGTTTCTTTAACTTACACGCCTCAATTATTCACGATCACTCAGCCGCGGTTAAACGATTTATACCGAGTCGAAAACCGCGATCCCTCTCCTCTCCGCGGCAATTTATGACCCGGGGTGGGCCGAGGAGGGGGGGGGGGGGTTATCGCGCCCCGGAATCAGAGGCTGAGTGGGCATTCGCTACAATCACACTCCGTTGAAATATTGTGCCGTGACAGGTTCATTGAAAAAAAAAATGGATTGAGAGCCCCCTTGGTGAGGGGGTATCGCTTCTTCAATGGCCATTTTGTTCTCATTGAATGATACTGGTGGAAAATGGAGGATCTCTTTTAAGGGTTGTGCTGTTCTTAAGCTGTTCTTGGGAATAATATTGTTTCATATTTTTATGGAGGAGTGCTAATTTTTGATAATCGGGTTGTAAACTTGATTTATTATTTTAAAAAACGGTAACTTACAAAATAATGACTGATTGATTGATTTTACTATCTCATTATTTTGCTCCTAAGATATCATGAGCGGTTTTAGAGAATCGATAATAAACCGGCTTGTTTTTTTTATTATTTTGTATGCGAGATCCTGTTTTACACACATTTTTTTCATAACATAAGTTAAACTGTCATTGATTGTAATAGCAACAACTACACGTTTATTTTATTTTTTGTCTCAAAAAGTTAGTGTGCGTCCATTTCATCGATGGGAAATTTTAGGATGTAAGAAAAAAAGAAACATGCATAGTTTCAACTGAAAAATCGATTATCCCGTAAAAAATAAACCGCCTTTGATGAAGTCACAAAAGAATCAATCGAATAGAAACCGGGAGAGCATTTACCTGCCGAACCTACAAAGTGACAAAAGCGCACAGATAACCTCGAGAAAAACAATTTGAGGAGTTTCCTTGTAAAAAATAAAAGATGGCAAGTGTTTCCGGACGTCTGAGGGAATTGTTTCTCTGCAGTTATTTTATCCGACTGATCGGTCACAAAGCTCAGGAACCGATCGCAATAGAGTATTAGAGTCTGGTTGGGTTAAGTTAGGTCACGCAACTAAACTAACTCTCCGGAAAAGCTGGAAGTATCACTCGCATTGAAGGCGCCCAAATCCCGAATTCGTACATACTAAACCTACAACTTCGATCAATAGAACTTTCAAGGCTCCTTATTTATTTCAGTACACTACAGGCAAATGACAGCTATGTTGGAAAGAAAACCGCGTATGGATAATTTGATGTTGCAAAAATTTATAATTCAAAATCTCGGATTTTGAACACAGTCCACTTTAAAGTGTGTTACGTAGGATGTCTCAAATCAATTGCCACGAATGGGAAACAATCATATTTTTCTCTTCTCTTTTCTCACTTGCAGAGAGAATGGTGCACTTCATTTCAATTTCGGGGATCTTGAATTTTTGGCAGATGCATTACAATCGTTCGACTACGCATTCTCGAAATGCGATTTCAATCCATGCAGCGCAGAAAAAAATCGCTGCTTTCCGATCATTTGCGGATCCAGCAAATGCGCCACAATGTCCGTCTCCATTTAAACCTATGGAAATGTATCGATACTTGGAGGGGTCAAGTGCTCAGACAAGAATCGATTATTTAGCATAGGTTTAAATGGAGGAAATCCGGTGTTGCCTAATTGCTGAATCCGCCTCTGTTTCTGATCGGTTCCAGGCTCAAGAGCTTCAAGCTTCCGTAAAGCTCTTAAAACTTAATGTAAACAGACAACTAACATAATTTTGACAAAATTGTATAACCGCTCGTATTTTTCTTTTTGCTTTCGAAGGCCTAAAAAAGTTAATACAGATTTTTGTCGAGAACAACTGGTTTTCGGTAGTATTATTCATTACGCCAAAGAGGATGCAAAATCCGCCAGATCGGATTCAAGTAAATTAAGCTCTTTGAGCCCCGTAAATTGTCGGTAGTGGCTACGCTGATTCGCCCCACAGAGATTGGTGCCACACTACAACTCCGACGGAAAATCCGAGATTGTCCCCACAGAGTGTGGCCTATCATATCACTATCAGAAAGTGGCTATGATTCACCTTCGTGGGACTCTTGGACCCCAACCTCAGCGAGCCCATGCAAAGTGAATTCATATTTCACAGAGAGAGATGAATTGTAACTTCAAGACAATTGTAATTCTTGGCACAAATATTCATCGAGGGTTGTGCAGAACTCATTACGAAAGCTGGTAATTACATATTTCTCATCAAGTCTGAAACTTGCACTTGCATGCTTGTTTACATCAAGTTCATTGAACTCCATGAAGGCTCTCAGTCCAATCAGGAAGCGGCACGGATTTTTTATACTGAAATCAGTCGAAATAAACCGCGTCAAGCAGAAGAGAACCAAGTCACATCAGCTATTGCCAAATTAAATTGGGCAATTTAATATTTTACATGAAAACAGTTGTGCGGATTTCTTTTTTTTTTTTTTTTTTTTTTTTTTTTTTTGCAAGCAGTGAATTTTCTGCATCGTGTGAGGCAAATCGTCAAAATTTTCAAAGGAATCCACACAAACGTTCCCTTCTAAAAAATTAAACTGCCCAGTTGATGTGGCTTGGTTCCTTCCTGCTTAACGCAGTCCAAATGACACTAGTGCCCCTATATCCATACTCAGTAAGCAACAATAATTTCTTGCGATCAATGTCGGGAGAAAACCGTCGAATTTGAAACAGCGGAAGGGGCTTCCACGCGCAGGGCAGGGACCAGGATGAGGAAATGGGGCCAAGCCAAGGCACGAGCAACGGGTCGGTCGGGTCGGGCTGGGGTGGGAAAATTGAGGAAAGGCTGAGAACACGACATTTAAACTGCTACCAATTGTTTTCTGATCCACGGGGCTTAGGCGTCCCCCTCCCCGCCCCCACTCAGCTCTCCCCTACGGCGGAATTTTCAATTGGATTACTTCAAAGCGATTGCGGCTCCGAGGACCCCTCCCTCCTCCCCCGTGTCCGCCCGTCCTCCACGCTTCCCCGTCCCATCAAAGTTAGTTAAACAGATTTATATGTTTCGATTTTATCGCCCACTTGCCCTCATCCGTTAGTGCACGTCGGACGTAAATGGCTCCTTGACCGAGCGACTTGGGTTCACAGGAGAGTGGGCCGCCCCGATTTTCCGCCGGAGTTTCCAGATCAGTGTTTTCTGATGACCGGCTTTGAGGAACGCTCAGCGTGTAAGCCTCCGATACGGCACACAGTGGATCGAGTCAATTGGAGAGGTCTGGCATGAATTTTTGTCAAAACTGCGTCACATTTTAAAGTTCAAAGGGTGTTGCCAGAAGAAAATTTGACGAGGAAACCGATGGAATCATTTCTAGAACCTCAAATTTTTGTATAAACGGAGTTATAGGCGTTTAAAGTTCTCATATTTTGTCGAACCTCTCCTATTGACTCCATCTACTGTGTGGCAGCCTTAATTGTCCACGTTCCGACGTAGGGAAGTTGCCTTTTTCTGACGGGGAAAACTACTGCTTGAATAAATCTGATGCTTGAGGGTTCGACCCCCTTGAAATGATCGAGGAGTAAAGCTTTCATAATTTTGCTACACATCTTTTACACTATTTACATTATTTTTAGATTTTGCTTGAAAGAAGGACAGCATGTTTAATGAGCTTCAAACTTCATTACCGATAAAAACTCAATTGGATGAGCTTTAATAGACGTTCCAGCAGCGTTCGATAAAATCTCAAATTTTGTGACGTGATAGTGCAGTACTTAAATACCCTCTGCTTTTCAGTTTCGTACAAATTTCAAAGTTGAAATAATTAGCGATTCCTAGAGTGAAAAGTGGAATTTGACACGGACAACTAACTTGATGCAACTAAACCCTCTCGGTAAATATATGTCTTGCATACGTAAAAAAATGAAGGCGCGACGGTTTTCTTTAGTATCATGGCTCAGGGAGTGGCGTGAACTCCGGTATCCACTTCCAAGACTCCAAACTACGCGAAATGTACTAGCAGCAAAATAAAAGAGAAGGCAATTTTGACGATGACAGGTTATCTTTTTTTGGAACCAAAAAAAGACTTGGCCGCAGAGGCACAACATTTCAAAGTCCTCGCTTTGCTATCTTCCCTTTATTGCAATAGTTACATTTGTAGGTCAACGCTCAAATTCGCCAAATAATAGGAACTGATGATCAGAAGAGTTGAGCAATTAATTTAGCAATCCCAACCTAATTTGCATGAACTTGTCCAGAAAAGTCCTGGACCCGACATTCAGTAATAATCATTAGACAAATTTTATTTGGTTTTGGGTTCAACAAGTTTCTAATCAATCATCATTTGGCGAGAAAAAGCAGTAATCTCCGAATTTACTTTTGCCCGACTCCATTACACACGGAGACAAAAACCTCGTGCGTGGGACCCGAAGTTTAGGTCATATGGATCTTTGAAGTTTTCGGAATTGAGCATCTGAACACTTTAGGTCTAGCTGTCGAGGTTCAGATCACACATCTGAAACTTCAGTTCTTACATCTGAAGTACTTCAGATGTGAGAACCGAAGTTTTTCGGATTTGAAAAACAAAGTACCTCAGATGTAAGAACTGAAGTTTCAGATGTGTGACCCAAACCTCAGCAGCTGGACCTAAAGTGTTCAGATGCTCAATTCGAAAACTTCAGAGATCCATATGACCTAAACTTCGGGTCCCACGCACGAAATTTTTTTCTCCGTGCATTACTTGACTTTTTATCGCGAGATCTCTAAAATATATCGTCGCTGCCTGGCTGCAGCAAGAAATAACGTAACGAACTAACGACTGAAAGAGTTCACGTGCACAGAGAGTTCAAGGTGTGGTGCAAAGAATCGAAATCACCATTGTTGGAGCGAGAGAGAAAACGGCGGCACACGCGAGGTGCCGCGGGAATCCGGGAAATTAACCGCGGCTCGGAGTTATTTTAAGGCGAAATCGACGGGCCGCGAAACCCGTCCCTTGAATAATAGAGCATTCAATAATCTTCCAAAAAGGTGTAGACGCGCCGCGATATCGCTGCCTTTGAATTTTTCACCGACTTATTGCAGCCGAGCGCTCCGCCCTCCCGAGAGCTTTCCCGGCAACCATTTTTCTTTCCGCCGAGTTTGGGGGTCCCACCGCAGCTTCCGGCTTAGGCCCTCGCCCGTTTAAAAAGTTATTTATCGCTTCGCTTCTCTTGTTGAATACGCTCCCAGGCGGGGCCCGGCGTATAACTCAAGCGCGACTCACCGAAATGTTCCTCAAAATGATTTCTGAATGACTCCGACGAATGCTCCCTGCATTTCCGGATTGGAGAGTCATGTGTGAACAGTTTTTAGAGCGAATAATTTTAATAATCACTCCTGTTTATTTTTTGAGCACTGGATTCCTTTTTTGAATAATCGACGTAAAGACTCCGCACGTTGGTCTATCAAGTTTAGCAAAGAAGAAGGATGCAATCGGAAATGAGTGTATTGAGGTCAACACGTCGATTATATCGATGGATCTTCAGATATACTGATCGATTTCGATAAACCAAGGAATTCGATTCTCTCCTTCTTCCTGTTGTTCTTCTTATTCTTATAATCTTTGCCCCCTTCCCAGTCTTCTTCCTATCCTTTCATTATTCTTGTTCCTTTTCTTCCTTTTTTTCTTGATTTTCTTATTTTTGCTTCCTCTTCATATCTCCTTTATCATCTTCCTTTCTTCTTCTCCTCTTTTTCTTTCTTCCTGTCATTTTCATTCTCATACAATTTCATTCTTCTAAGAACGTAACTATACATTTCAAAGACTAAATTTTTACTTTCAAATCTTTTTTTTTTTTTTTTTTTTTTTTTACTGGAAAACTACTGGACGTTTCTAAATTAAAGTTTCAATGATAGTTTCTCTGATAGTACAAAAAACGAGCACAGTTTTAGACATACATGATGACAAGTCGCATAGTCTTGTTAAATATTGAATTTTAAAGTTGATTTTGCAACATAGGAATGGAGTAACGTTCCTTTGCCTGCCTAATGACGATTTTTGTAACTGCATGTGTAGGTATCCTTATTCCTAACAGCTGCAATTGATGCTGTGCGAATTCCTAGCATCGATATTGATGTAAGTGCCATTGATAGAGCATTTTTTAATTTTAGTTAATCATTTTAAAAAAAAAAAAAAAAAATAAAATAAATAACAAGGCTGACAACAATTGCTTGAGGAGAAGGATATTTTTTTAGCTGGGATTGATTGCGCAACAGCGGGATGCTGGGAAGCAACGTCAGTTAAAGGCGCTGTGTCAGAGCATTCGGAATCGCTGTTTGATGACGACAAAATCAATCATCCAGTGGTAATTGGCCCCGGACACACGCCGTTGCCGCCCCGGACATCTGCATCGGCCGCGGCACCGCCTTTTCGCACCGCAAATACACCGGGGTTTTTTTTTTGTTTTTGTTTTTATCATCATCGCCGCACAAGCACAGCGCACAGTCGCCAAAAACAGGGGAAAAACAGCCGAAAAATGACTCCGTCAATTGCCGCGAAATCGTCAACTTCCGGCCAAAGTATCACAAGCGCCATGAAAAGTTTCAAAATTTCCGCCGCCGTTTTATTTTTAAGAAATTGCTCAACGAAGCTGTCCGAAAATTTCACAGAATGTTTTTGTGTTGCCGATAAATATCAGAGAAATTTTCAAACAGATTCAATCAACAGTTTCTCTGCGTAAAAAATGAAATTGTGGCGGAAATTTTTAAACGTCGCATGGTGCTTGTGATACTTTGACCGGAAGGTGACGCCGGTATATGTAGACATCGCAAATAGAAACTGAATGATTTTGCAAACTGGAGTTCTAATGCACCTTCGTTGACCGATAGATATACACCGTCAAGATTGTAGCGGATTATATAGGTAGTTAAATCTCACCGATTACAAGGATATAAATTATAAGGACATGAAAATTATAACCTGCTGAAATACCATCCACCGTTTCAGGAGTGCGATATATTTCCTCCATATTGCTGAACAACGAAAAAATATATCGATGGATATAGTAAAAAAGTGCACACCTCCGATTGCGACGTTGTGATGCCTCACTTATTTTTCACTCGAAACTGACCATAAGCAAACTGAAAAGCAACCTACGGTACTTTATTAAAATTCGATTTGAATTTTTTCTGTCACCTAAAAATATTCTTAGAAAAGTTTATGGGCATATTTTGGTTATGTTTTAAATATAAAAATAAATGAATAAAACAAAAACGGAGATATTTAAATGTCGCAGTATAGAGGGACATAGTTTTCGACTTGAGCTATCCATATACTAAGATCCATTTTTATTTTATTTTTCTCACTCTCTTCATTTGATAAAAAAATCGCCAGAAAAATGATTGAAAAAATTGTTATCTTAGTGGGAATATTCCTAATAGACACAATTTTAATAGTGGGACGGGACAATCCTATTGATGTTATGTGTGCGTCACATTGCATCCTTCTTCCTCTCCCTGTCCAAAAAAAAAGACCGACAAAAGGACCTATCACCTTAAAAGACTAATGAGGCGGCTGCTAGCGCCTCTTGTGTAAAAATTAAATACAAGCGGTAATCATTCATCCAGTCTGGAAACGGCTCATTCGACCTCGGAGAGTTAGAACTTCTGTGATTATTAGAGCGCCGCCCAACAGACGCCGTCATGTCTCCGACCGCTGCTGCCTCTCAGAATACGCCTCGCTCAAAACCCAAAAATTAGGTTAAAATAAACTGTTTAACAGCTAAAAACGGTCAAACACTAAAAGTTTATGAGCTAAAACTAACTGCAGATAACCTGGCTTGCATTTTGCAAAAAGGAACCAAGAGCATTCCAATGTTGCTACGATTGTGCAACTTACATTATTTGCAATAAAATGTCTGTATCATGCAAAAAATTAAATTTATTAGGGGAATTTTCGTCGTGAATTTATAATTTTTTGGGAATAAAGTTAGTACTTGTTTAGATGATCATTTTATACTTGCAAGGTAAAAATGGTTGCACAATCTTAGCAACACTGGAATGCTCTTGGTTCCTTTTTGCAAAATGCAATCCAACTCAAGTATTTCCAGTGCTAAATTATTTTATTCGTTAATCGAATGCTGCCAATATCCGAGGCCCTATAATTCAAATTAGCAGATTTTTGTCTAACTTACATAAAGTCTCAGAGGTACCCATTAATTTATTTATACAATTTATTGATTCATTTTAAATTATTATTTTGATCAACTCAAGCAAGCTCCTAGGTCTGCGGCCTTGTCTACATTAAAAATATAAGAAAATTGTATATCGACACGAATATGAAAGGAAACAAATCTTATTTTTTTTGCTGGCAAATTATTCATATAATAATCTTAACCATTGACTGTTTTATGAGGAATGATGTTGGAAATTATGAATTTAAATACGAGCTAAACATCTTTTTTATAACTCCATCCTTGTTATTTCTTTCGTTCAGTTTATTTTGGAATGAAAATATAATGAAAAGATACAGATTTGGCGTCCATCACAAGATTTTCACTCATCACAATACTGCTGTCGTAGAGGTCCGAACATAGTCTAGTATTCATTTTAATGATTTGGACAAGAGGTAAATCTCTTGTGTGAGCCCCTACATCTATTAACGATTTAAAAGCTTTTCAGTAAAAAAAATTGAAATAACCTCAAAAAGAAACGATGAGCACTGCCAAAATAAAGTTATAAACAAATATTTTAAAGATGTATGCGTTTAAATTTTGTTTATAAACTTGATAACGACTCACAATCTTAAATAACTAGTGTGTTTTCAAAACAGAAACTTATGAAATTCCGCAGCTATATGCACAGAAATGTGTCAGTAAGTTTGAAGTCGTTAAGAACGAAACTTTTTCAAACCAAAAATTGATGGACGCCAAAATATAGTCAATGATACCTTGTTGAACAATGATACCAATGTTCTTTTGCATTCTTCTTTTTTATTCTGAAAATGTGATAAAATTTCTGGTGCTGTCCCATTAAAATTTTAAGCGAGAAAATATTATTTAAGAAGTATTCAGTATCAACTTTTTTTTTTTTTTTTTTTTTTTTTTTTTTTTTTGAGAAATCTTACCAAAAGTTTGTCTCAACAATTTCTGTGAATATTTTTTCTCTCAAAATATTTGGAGAAAATTTCGGTAAATTTCCATTATTTAGGAATAACTGAAGATTTTTGAAACTTAATAAAGAAGCAAAAAAAGGCAGAAAAGAGAAATGAAAATTTGTGAGTTATGACCCGGGATTTTATTGCCGCTATGCGATCCCTGGGAAACGGAAAGTGCACGCTGGAAGTTGTGTTGGAAGGGGCCGGGCTAACGTTCATAGGGATTAACCTGTGTGTTTTTCTGCGTCTTTTTTCCAACAAATATCACCATTATCATATCAAATAAATGACAATGGCTAAAATGTGGAACCACGTATTTCAGCTTGCGATGCTGCGTTGCAGACTTCCGGCCATATTATTCCGTTGAAAAACTGGTCAACTAAATTTCTTGAAAACACCCTTAATGATATTCCTTCTCCATCAGTAAAATATTCTATACACATTTCAAATAACAGAGTTGACTTGTTTCTATTCGAAAAATGAGGGGCAGAGATTTTGAAACACCGAAATAGAGATACGTGATTTTCCACTTTAGCCATCGATAAGGCCGATCTGACCCCGAAAATATTCGTTTCTTGTCATAATCTTTCTTGTGATCTACTGGGCCGATTTTCATAATTATTGCTATGGCAATTAGCAGGTAAATAACATATGGATGAGTTCTCTCTCTTTGCATTTTTGAAAAATTACCCTAAAAGTATCCTATAACATTGAGTCACGTACCAACAGAGGCGTGTGCGTGTTCCTAGCGGTGCATATGACTCAACATTTAGAGTACTTACCAGTCTTCTGTCTATCAGAAGGTATCCACGTCGAGCAAACTGCCTTTTATCAAACAACACCGGAACGGAAAAGATGAATTGGACGGTTTATGCAAAAAGAAACCATGCATGTGAAAATGAAATATGTCAAAAGGTATTGAGTGCAAAGGATTTTCGTGCTCGATAGTTCCTTTCGGAATTATACATCGTATTATAAATCGAATTATAAATCGGAATTATGAATAGAATATTAAATCGTAAGGGTAGCTGGTCACACTGAGGACTGAGGGTGTCCCGCTATACTGAAACAAAACTCCGGCCGTGGAAGCCGTACTTGAGGGCTATATGGACAATTGGACATACCTTCCGTGTTTCGGGCTCAGAGACCGAAAGTTCCGGGCTTGGCACCCGGAGCAGTCGAAGCTATGGCTACAGCACCCGGAGTTCTCGGCCTCTGGACCCGGAACGGTCGGTATGTCCATATAGCCCACGACTTTTTTTAAGTGCCGGTTCCTCCCCGTACTAGTTCACACGCTTCTCCCATAGCGGCGCGAATTTTCTAGGCGGCTGGACCACAAAGCGGTCAGAGAGGGTAGCCCCCAAGTTGATAATGATGGAGCAATGATACTAACCTGAGTGACTGAACTCGGAGCCGATGTGATCCAAGTGGGGTCGCCAGTGGCAGGGGTTCTGGAAGCGGTGGATGAAGGCGTCCGGTCCCTCCTGCTTGGGCCCGGTGAACTTGTTCGGGTCCAGGATGTTCTCCACGGAGAACGCGAGCCGCCTCTCGCCCGGGCGCCGCTCGCTCGACCCCGAACTCTGGTTCTTCAGGAACGTCTCGTGGTCGCGGGCCGCCTCCTCGTCCGAAGACGCGATCGGACACGAGTCGTCCGCCGAGAAGTCCTCCGCCGACGACCGAACCGGTGATCCCAGCGTCAGCCGCACCGCCAACGAGGACCCCTTCGTCAGATCCACCGGTGAGCCCACCTCGATGTCGCCGTTGACATCGTCGCAGGCCATCTCCTCATCGTCCGGATGACCCTCCGCCGGGTTCTCGGTCATCGGTGAGTTGAGCGTTGAGTCGTTGGCGGGGACCGGTTTGAGGAAGGCCGAGCTCGGGTGGTGGTTCAGGCCGCGCTTCTGCTCGGGGGCTTTCTCCCCCCGGGGGGTTTTCGAGGGGGGCACCGGGGGCACCGGGGGCTCCAGGCCTTTGGGCTCCGGGTACGAGTACTTGGCGAGGTCCGCCTCCGCGTGGTCGTTACTTTCTTGAAGTAATCGCTGCATCATCATCATCGTCATTCTTGAGGGTCGTTTCGCAGGCTCTGGGAGGAAATTTCAGGCATTATAATCACGCGGGCATTCTTACCGATGGCTTCGGTGTACTATCAAAGTCGGTGGAAAGCATTTTTAACATCCGTCTTGCGGTTTTTGATCTGCACAAGATTGTCTTTCAATCAGCTCGAGTATTTTCCGAAAATTACAGGCAGCATTTTGTAATTGCACCAAATTACTCACAAATTCTTGACAAAATCGTTTAGAGCAGATAAAATAAAAACAACAGTTAAGACCTTTAAGGGTTTGAGATAAACCTTATGACCCAGAACCGATTGCACACATTTTTTTCCTCGTTAAACGCGATTTTATCACGGTTTGAACATTGATAAGATAGCATTCCCTGAAGTCAAAATAATATCCGGTAATTATTCAAGCGTCAAATTATGTTACACCGAAATGTCACTTTGAAGAGTCAAGAACCTACCACGCATAAACTTGAACGGCGCTTAAAATGCATTTTTACACGCTTGAATTCAAGTTTTCATTCCTTACATTTCACTTACTGAACAATTAAACTTCCTTTATTGCACTGGGATAACGCGTTCAAAAAAACCTTTTTTTATTCAAAACGTAGGCACGTTGCAAACACATCCGCGAGTGAAAACATTCCACGAGACTAACGCTGTTCTAAAAAACATTCCGTTGATTTTTTAGAACTGAACGAGCACTTCATCACGCATTTTGAACGAAAATGTTAATGTCAGGCATTCAACCGTACATGATTACACACGCACAGATTCCCAGCATTCCTTGTTGGTTTGAATCAATCCCACAATCGAACGTCAATTCCTCGGATAGGAAACCGGCTTGAACTTTGTGAACCTGTTCGTCACGTGTTTAAGCATCCATGAGGCACAAGATGACCATGCGAGTAGGTCTCGGACGCTGATTCGGCGAAAGGACCGCGGGCGAACTGATTCGAGCGAATGGCAGCGGCAACGGAACGTTTAACTAAAGAGCGGGACCAGTCGGAACGAAAATATTATTCGGAATCGCGGCGATATCCGGCGGGCGGGAGGGCGGAGGCGCGTCTAATCCGCGATTGGCTGCTCCGCGGAGGCTCGGCGACTCCTCATTGGGCCGCGGGAGGAGCCGCCCCTCCTCCCCCTGCCAGCCATCCCTCCCGCCGCCACTTAGCGGGGTGTTGATTTCCTGCTCTCCCGTTTCCCGTTTTATTCGCTCCATTCATCCGCGCGCGAGTTTTGGTTGATAATTTCCTCTTAAATAGTTTAATTATGGGATCCCTACGAGGCGTCCCGGCCCCGTCGCACCTTCGTGCCGTCGTTTTTATTTCTCCGCCTTTCTCCCGCCCCCCTCGCCTCTTTCCATCCGCCGGAGTGTGAGTTCCCCTCGTCCCTGGTTCTTTTCTTGGTACTCACAGTCGCTTTTGTCGGTTGCGTTGACAAGAAAAGTTCTTTTTCGCGAACCGAACGTTGGGTGCTCTATACTTTTTTCTTCTTCTTCTTTTTTTTTTTTTTTGTTTTTTTTTTACATAATATTTTATTAGAGAGCATACAAATTGAAACCAATATTGACAGATATTGGCACGAGGGCCTAAGTGAGGCACTTCTTCGGTATGTTGAGATGACAGTTGCGACAGACAAGCCCTTAACGTATTTCCTTTGTTAACACCGCTTGTACAAATTGGCTGATGGTCTGCCAATTATTTGCTGAAGAAAGCATAAAATCAACAACAGTGGAGGGTTCTAATCTATGATGTCTTTATTTCTAAGTCGTAGCGGAGATGATGGCTGCTCTATACTGCCGTGCTAAGGAAAAACGCCGTATGAACCTTCAGGCGTTGTCAAATTTCCTTTCATACGCGCGAATTTCCTGGTAAATTTATTAATGTTTTTTCTCCAATTTTTCAGATAACTTAGTTCACGATTTCACCTAAAGATTCTGAAAATTTAAAGGAAAAATATTCACAACTTTTCTCAAAAATGGACATTTTATCGGAGGAAACTTGGCAAAGTTCGAATTTTCATACGGCGTTCTTCCTTAGCACGGCAGTACAAATGGCCTGAGCTATTCGATTCTTAAACTGAACAGATCGGATTCGATAGCAGTTTGATGTGTCGCTTGGTTCAAGGCAATGGAACATAACATCAAACAAAAATTTCAGGATTCTAGTTGAAAAATGAAATTGAGAAAATTCCTGCTTAAAAACCCTTTGATTTGTAGTTCGGGTTTAAACAACTTTTAAAAAAAAATAGAGTTTAAGTACTTATAGTAGAAGTACGACGGCAAATTGGAGTAAGCGGGGAAGAAAGTACCTATCACAATCCCAACTATACTCCTAGCTAATTTTGGCGCCAGATATTAGAGTGGTTGCGCAAGCCAGAGGTATGATTAAGTTAACTGAAAGTGTAGTTGGATCAACCATACCTCCAGCTGGTGTCCTCACAGTCAGCATTAATGTGGTTGGATTAACTATACCGCTGGTTGGTGCCTTTGCACTTCTAACTAGTGCAACTGCTCATAATTATGACTGGCGCAAAAATCAGGTGGAAATGTATAGTTGAGATTGTGATTTTTTTTTTTTTTTTCAGTGCGCCTTCAATTGCGCGAAGTATGCAGCATACGCTCCTAAGTGTCGAAATAGTAGTATACATGGCGCCTGTGCTAACGAAATACTAAGAACTTCATTCCCAATTCTAAATTTTAAGAAAACAAATTTTGATTTCATCATCACTCGCCCTCTCCGAAAACCCTCAGACTTTCGCGTGAGCGCCTTATTTTATTTTATTATTTGATACTTGAATGGACTTCCAAGGAGGGTCCATACATACACCCACATCTCATAATCCCACACTGTCGCCGTCGTAGTTTTTTACTAGTACCTATATTTTGACTGATATTATAATACAAAATATAGAAAAAGTTTTTTTTTTAATTTTCTTTTTATCTCAAGGAATTTGCGAATAAAGTTGAAAAATCAAAATGGAACTATACGTAACTAATGAACTACTGTAGACTGAAATATTGAGGTAAAAATACCAATCCTTCCGTTCGGATATGTTCCCAGAGTACACCATTGGACGGGTTTTGCTCAAAATTATTAATACCTCAATCTTTTCACAAAGTCCCGGTTTCATTCGCTGTACCCTCTGTTTGAAAAATAAAAACTAATAAGTAATAAAGCATGTGCAGTCGTACAGAAAAAATGTAAGACGCTTGAATACAGTAGTTTCGACGCAAACTACTTACTCTGCAAAAAAGATGCTCATGTTGATAGCAATGTTTTTGAAATAAAGGAAGAGATCGTATCCTTACATTTTGATCGACTCTGATGCATCTGTTCTTGGACTAATAAATTAATTGATGAAAACTTAGTCTGACGTTTCCTATTCTTGTGAGCGTCAAGGAAATGAAATACGGAAGAATTCTTGTAAATATTGTGCTTTCATGTCACAATGAGGGAAAAAAATTTGAACGCAAAAAAGATTGGACCCAATGAATTAAAGACGCGTTTTTTTCGTACTTTATGGCACGGACGGAATCGGCATTTTTTGTCAACTACTACCATTGAATCAGTTGCAACTGTAGCGAGTGTTTTGGAGTCCTTTGAAATTAGCCCGCAGTGCATTTCTGAATATGACTAGTTATTTTTCAGGCAAATTAAGCACGGATTGTTTTACTAGATCGGAAAAGTTTTCTTCATTTGGTAATAGCGTCAACCGCCTTCAATTGCGCGAAGTATGCAGCATGCGCTCCCAAGTGTCGTAATAGTGGTAACAGGCCCCTGCACTGAGAAAATACTGAGATATCGACGGTGCAAGTCGGCAATCACATAACTCGTTTGCGGTGTCTGAAAATCTCCGCAACTATGTTATTTTTTTAAAGGAGAATAAATGGACATGATTCCTTGCAGTTTTTGCAGAATTTTCCTCGCACATAGAAGAAAAATCACGGCAGTTTTAAGGAACTACCGTTGAGTAGTTTTCCGTTTAAAGAATAAAGTATGACAGGAAGTCTGCGACGTCGCAAATCGAGTTATGTGATTGCCGACTTTCACCGTCGATATTCTTAAATTAAGAAACCTGTGAGAACAATAATTCCTGCCATGATTTTAACTATAACTTACCAATTGATAAGTATGGGTAGATCCATCAATTACAGATATAGCCCTGTGGTCACGTGATACGCGTAGTACAACATCCCAGAAACAACCCGTGTTTGAAATACTTTTATTTTTTATTTTAAAAAAAACAAGGTTTTCATCATCCCAAAGAGGTTAACCCACTGAGGTTAACCAAACGCCCCAGTTGTTTTCTAAAAACTTTTGAATTATTTTTCAAATGTTTCCTTAAAATATTTTCCTGAAAGAGTGAACAATATATTTTTCAAAATAAACTTATTTGTGGGCATACTATCAGAAATTAGAGATTTCGTAGAATCAGTGATTTTGACTAGTCCTAATCAAATTTTGGGTAAAGACTGTACAAAACACCTTTTGAATTGCGCACGTGAGAGTCATACACATTCTGAATTCTGTACCAACTTGGAGAGGATATACCGTCCAAGCCAATCGGATAATAGCGTGTATAACCCTTTCGACGAAAATGCTGAGATAGTGTTTCATGTTCCATACTCTGAAACGGGTAGCGCTCCCCATCTACCGGGCGAGGGGTGGTTCAGATAAGGAGCGAAGAGCGAAACAATAGCCAACAAGTGTTATAAAGAAACGAAGGACCGCGAGTAATAAACCGCGAAAATGAGCCGTAATTTAAACGGATCAAACGAGCGACGCACGATACTAGAAATTAAGCGGCGGGCACCGCTCGGTGGGCCAAAGACAAGCTTTTTAGGAACGGTTCGACGGTGAAACTACGAAACCACGTATCTCGTTTGCGGTGTTTAAAAATCTACGCTCACATTTTATTTTTTTGAAGTAGACCAAATCAATATCATGCCTTGAAATTTTTACGGAATTTTCTCCGCACAAAGAGGAAAAATCACAGAAATTTTCAAGGCTGGATGTCAAGTAGTTTTTCATTTAAAAAATAAAGTATGGCAGGAAGTCTGCGACGTCGCAAACCGAGATACGTGGTTTGGTAGTTTCACCGTCGGGTATTGTAATCGATTGGGAATTTTTGGCTGGAGGTCAGACATAGTTCAACAACAAAGAGCAAATGGCAGATTTAGCTGGTTGCAAATCTAATTTTAATTTAAAAATGAATGAACAAAATACCAGGACCTACTTCAGATGGTAATGAAATAAAGCGAAAGAGCATAATTTTTTCTCAAAACAATTTCCGGTGGAACGTTACGTTGAGCGGGTCGACGGTAAAACACTCAAACCGCGCATCTCGTTTGCGGTGTTTAAAAATCGCCACTCCGATTTTATTTTTTTAAAAGAGAATAAAATCAGCATCATTATTTGAAGTTTTCACATAGTTTTTTTTCGCACAGAGGAGAAAAATCATGGATGTTTTTAAGAACTGACGTTGAGTAGTATGCTATTTAGAAAATCAAGTATGATAGGAAGTCTGCAACGTCGTAAACCGAGATACGTGGGTCGGTAGTTTCACCATCGATGTGTGGAATACAAAAATCAACTTATATATAATGTGAAAAAAAAATAAATAATAAACAAGTTATTTAAATGAGATCCATCGCTAAATTGGACGTATGTATGCTGAGAGGAACTATGTTGCACGCAAATCCTATGCACAAAGTTCCTTTTATCATAAACACGTCCAACTATTAGTATGCTCTTCGATGTTTTTAGTGGACTGAATTTTTGTGGTAACTTTGGAAGGATCCTGTGTCAGAGGAGGATAATTTTTCTGCAACAAACTAATAATTGTTTGTCAGATTAGGCTTGTGCCGATGTGCCCATCTACAGAAGAGAGAACTTCAGTTCTAGGAGACAAATTTCTTATTCACGAGCAAATTTTTTGTTAATTGGATTGAAAAATCGGATTTTGAAATGATGGAAATTTCCTCTCTTCCACGTTGTTTTAATACAGTCTTTAAACTTTTTTAATGTGCTCTACTTATAATATTTTTATGTATTTAATTGAGAGTATAGTCGGGCAAATCTTATGGTGAACCTCTTGCGCGTCGCGGCGGATCCGAGGGGATAATCGGGCGATAACGAATCCACGGCGCGGAGAACCCCGTGAAAATTCGACTGTAGCGCCGCATCGCACCGCGGCGCAGGCGAAAAAAACAAGATAGATTAATATTTATAATGAAAGCGGCAGTATCTGCCGCGCTGGTGTAATTTATAAATGATTCATAATCCACGATAATATCCCTATTTACCGGGCCTCGGACCCGGGCGGTCCCTGGCGAGTTGCCGTCATAATAGCGAGCGGCCGCTTCATTACGCCCCGTAATGCGGGACAAGCTATCGAATCCGCCTCCCGCGGGACTCCCGGCCTCGGCCGCCGCGCGCGCGCTCTCTCGAGTGTTGACATAAAACGTTTTTAAATTCAAATAAAAGAAATCCCCGTATGAGTCCTATTGTTTTCTTACGCTCCGACGGGACCACCGCCCGCGGCCCTGAGCCAGCTCCACACCGAAAGCCCTTTTAAAACACTCGCTTTCCGCCGTGCTGAGGAAGAACACCGTATCAACCTTCAGGCGTTGCCAAATTTCCTGCGATGAAACACGAGTTTTCTGGTGAACTTGTGAATAATTTCCTTTCAATTTTTCAGATAGTTTTGCTCGCAATTTCACCTAAAGTCCCAGAGAATTTCAAGTAAAAATGTTCGTATCTTTCCTCAAAAATGAACATTTTATCGAAGGAAACTTGGCAACTCTCGAATGTTCATACGGCGTTCTTCCCTAGCACGGCATTGTTGCCGCCAAGAGAGGGGCAGTCCGGCAACGTCGGCGGATACATATGTATATTCGGCTATTGTTGGTGTCTGGCCATATTTAATGGAAATTGAGTATCAGCTCGCCGCGGCTCACTGGGTGAATAAAAGATGCAATTTGCGGTTTAATTTACCTTAAGTACTTCAACCCCTATTCATTCCGCTCTGTAATTTTTCCCGGGGTTTTCGCTCCGGTTTTTTCGCTCTTTTTTCCCGCTTGTTTTCGCTGTTTCTTTTCGTCCAAGTGTTGACTATTGTCCCGGATGTAGTTTATTAGAGCTAGTGAGTCGGCTTGAAAGGAAATGAGGTAGGTCTTGAAAATTATGACTTTTACTTCGCGCGCTGAATAAACGCTCCAGGTCTGAGGCCTCCTGTCATTACATGCTGTGTAGAGCTACTCTGCCGGGCTATAGAAAAACGCCGTACACTAAAAAAAATTCTCGGCGTTTTTACCAAGGTCCGTTGGTACCTTTACCATCTCACTTTTTTTACCAATTATTGGTAATTTTACCAAGACAGACTGGTAAGCTTACCTAAAAACCGGTATTTTTACTGTTTTTTTCAGGTAAGAATACCACTTTTATTGGTAATCAATTCTCGGTAACTTTGCCATTTTATCTCGGTAATTCTACCACAGTCGACAAAAAATATTGGAGTTTTTACCAAGGTCCAGTAAAATTACCGAGAATGTTCAACAATTTCACCGAGATTTCTCGGTAAAATTACCAATTCCATAAATGGTAATTTTACCAAGAAAAAACTGGGATCAAATAGAACCCTGAATTCTTGGTAATTTTACCCTTTTCTTAGTAAATAGATCGAGATTTTTTTTTTCAGTGTATGAGCCTCCCGACGTTACGTTCTGCGATAAACAGAAAAAACTGTGAATCTTTCCTTTCTATTTTTCGGAGAATTCCGTTTGCAATTGGATAAACAGTATCGAAATGTTGCAAGGACAAATATGTATTACTTTCTTCATAAATATAAATTTGGTTCGGGGAATTTCGGAAAAATTTGAATGCTCATACATCGTTCCTCTGTAGCACGGTAGTAACCTCACCCTGGCCTTAAAGTCTGTGACGATGGATCTCCAACTTAAGAGCTGTAACTTTAACCGCTTTCCCAAAAATGCAGACGGTATATTTTTCAAAAAAAAAAAAAAACACCTAATTATAGTTCTGGGGCCCGGAACGTTCCTTCAGTGTAATTACCTCTAAAGATAAAGAATGCTACCGTAAAATGAAAAAATAAAATAATCAAGAGAAAAATCTAAATCTCTAATAGTAATTCTGAGTTAATAGCCCAAGTTCCAAACTCTATATAATTATTTTAATGTTAAAATTTTAGATCAATCCAGAACTACTTCCTGCAACTTTTGAAAACCCATCTTTATAATACTTCCATAGTTCGAAAAAAATCCATACTATTATTTAAAAATCCTAAGGTTTGTTTGTTTTTTTTTTATTTTTTGTTTGTTTTTTTTCCGCCTTAAATCTCAGGAACTACCCAACTGAATCACTTCGGGTTTGTTTTAAACGTAGGAATCCCACCTGTAGATGTGCAAGTATCCCTTCTTCGATTTTTGGGACCAACGTTGCAAAATTTCACTGGCTTTTAATGGGCGAGTTTTGGGGTGACCACTGGAAAAGTTTTTGCCTTCAATCTCGAAAACTAATCGACCGATTCTGTGGGTTTGTTTTTCATGAATTCTATTGACCTCTAGATGCCAATTTTTGCAGACCCCGCATTGCCATTTTGCCTAAAATATAAACGCTACTTTCAGGAATCAACCCTCAGGTTCGCTTAATGATGACTTATGACCAAATATAATTGATCAAATGGCTTAGCCTAAACTGATGGCCAAATATAATTGATCAAATGGCTTGGCCTAACCTACTTTGTAAAAAACGCGCCTGGCCGCGCCTGGCAAAGTGCGCAACCCCGACATTCATCGGTCACCATAAGCCAATATTGTTTTAATTTTTTTTTCATTCTAACAAGTCGCTCATCATCAAGCGAAAAGTAGCGCTGTCCTCCGAATTTATCATTTTCTTCACACGATTATATTGCTCGGACTGTCAGCACGGTGTCTATCAAATGGACCACGTTTTGCATTAAGGAACCATTATTCCTGGCTCATTTTAGGGACAACATCCATTGGTTTCCCTCTGCAGAAAAATGCGTTTATGGAAGCGCCAGAGATAGTGGTTCTTCATTGCAAACTATAATCCAAGTTTATTTTCTCTGGATCTGAGGCAACGGCATTCTTACACGACGATCAATTTAGAACAACCGATGGATTTGCCTAGAGTCCCTTTATACTGAGAGTCAAGACAACACCCCTCATGGAGTCACAAACGGGAATAAAGATTACAGAAATTGAACGTTTTTTGTTGGTTTTTTGTGATCTTTGATCGGCCCATTCTCAAATTCCTCTCTCCGTTCCTTCTCTCATTCCGTTTGTTCCTTGCCGAACCCGTAATTCCCCGGTCCATTTCAGATGATAATCTTTGCAATCGGTGAAAATGTAATCTTTATTCCCGTTTGTGACACTGTGAAGGCCTAAAATACGGGAACCAATCAGAAATGGATTCACATTGTCTTGACTCTCAGTATAAAGGGACTCTAGATTTGCCGATCTTTAAAAAAAAAGAATAAAAATCTTAGTGGGCACTATAGGAAAAACGGCGACGCCGCAGCGGCGTTAAAAACGGGAAAACAACGTAACGAGATGATCAGGGGGTGGGGGGAAGGGGGTGGCGGTTGGAGCGGTGGAGCTATCGAATCGAGGAATCGGATCGTTTTCGATTTCCCTTGAGCCCGGGCGGAATAATAGAATAGAGGGCGGTCGGGCAGGGGGGAGGGTGCCAACACGAGATGATGACGAGGTGGGACAAAGTAGCAAATTAGGAGGGCTCCACTCGCGACACGATTATAATGAACCGAGTGAACATGTGTGAGCCAGTCCCCAGGGAGGACTTTAGCCTCCTTTAGCGCGAGTTGTAAACGATATCTGCCACTTTTCCTCCGCGCCGCGCCGTAGTCCGCAGCCCCAGCCTCTGGCCCTTTGCGCCTTTGCGAGCTCACGTTCCCACTGCCGCACTATGGTCTGGGGGCGCCGAATTGTGGCCATAAATCAGGAAATGGTCAGATTATCATGCAATTTGGTGTGCTTATGTTTTTAGGGTCGCTGAATTCAAATTTGACCTTAGTTTTACAAAATTCTCAAATCCAAGATGGCGGCGGACCTATAAACCAAAAAACTAGAAAAAAATTCAAACTATGATTCGGATGCCATTTTAAATGACAGTTTAGTGTTTTGAAGGTTGCCAGACTACACTTTTCTAACTCAGTTTTGCAAAAATGAAGCGTTTACCAGAGCAAAAGGCTTAAAAATGAGTATTTTACCCTGGAAAAGATAAGACATTATCGTAATTAAATAAAGTTAGCATTATGTTTTTTAGTCTATTGGTCCTGACTAGAGCATGATAATATTATGGGGGGGGGGGGGTATTAAGCCTAGGTATAGAGTGTTGTCCCCTCCCTGAACAAAAATTTTCTTCCAAAAATTTTCATTTCTGGCGGTTTTTTTTAAATTGCCTAACTCTTTGATCGCCAGACCCTGCTACGAAAAGTTTCGGGACATATTTTAGAACACTTAAAAATTAATAGCCTTGACATTCTTATATTTCTTGGAAGCGGTTCAACCATTCTGCGCTGATTTTTATGGTTACAAATGTTATTATAAATGTTTTAGGTGAATGATAAACTTGAACCATTTCAAAAAATAAATACAAGAAAACGGAACTAAAATTGCTATTAAGGTCTAATATCCGTGCTTGAATTCCTTTCCCCATCAGTCCCTTCACAACAATAAGCTCCCAGTAATATGGCTTGCGATCATCAAGCTCGAGTTGCCTGGGTGGAAGTCAAACTCGGGATCTTCTGATCATAGGGCTAGCACTACAACCATTACACCACAGGAAGGCGAGTTGGTAAATGTGTATGCATATGAAATCTCAAGAATGAAAAAATGACCTCCGTTTTATCCAGTCATCATCACTTCTGTGGAGAAAATATCATTTTGCTCAAAAATGCGTTTTCCCGCAAAAAAACTTCATTTTCCAGAAAACTGGCAACTGCTGGAAGAAAATGGGCATCATTTTCGGATTCAGCAGCCAAAATTACATAAGATCCACCCTTTGTCCAACGCTGACCTTGCCTCATCTCTCTTATCTTGTTGCACAGCGGAATCGGATTACTCACAAAATCACAAAACCGCTGCACTGAAATGACCGAAAAAGGCCTCAGACGCAAAAATACGCAAAAAAACCTATTATTCCCTGTTAGAGGAATATATGAGCTACATTCTGGCACCGATAAGAACGTGTTAGCTCTTGTTACTAATAACTAAAAGTTAAGGTGAAGGTCATTTTTTGCCTAAATTAGGACAAAACTTTGAAGTCTCGTGGTGGTCATAAAATTAATCTTAATACTAAAAACGATTAAACCATCAAAAAGTGCTCCCTTCGAGCTTTCTGTTCCATATTTGATCGAGGATCTATGCCGACTTTTAACAAAACAGCACAAGGTAATATGTGATGACGTTCACCTCGAATTCTCACATTTCTTCATTAACCTCTAAGTCTGTGAAGTTGGCCACCATATATCCGATCTTAAAAACACTTAAAAAAAATTCGATCGGTCATTTCACACTTGCCAAGGGATGTAGATAAGGGCTGCATGCTAGGTTGCCAGATTTCCGCACTTTCAAAAATCGGATTTTTGGCCACGATTTGGCGCTCCCAGACCATAGTGTGCCGTTGCTCCGCAGTCCCGATCCCATCTCCACGTGCATTTCGCTCGGCGGGATGATTATGGATATTGACAGACAAAGCTATAGACATAGCAGAGGTAGGGAGTATGGAGCGATCCTAAAACGGTTGAAATGGTTGGTTCTTATGGACTAGGGGAGAAAATGATGCACTATAACGATAGCGTCTCTCGTGAGTTGCCGTTGGTTAGTCTATTATCTACCTCATTTGTCCATTGCGACCACTCGCTTCCGCCAATAGGATCCCCCCATATCCTTTTCGTTTTCCTTTGTCTATAGCTCTGTCCATTAATTTCAGCAATCAGCACGTTAAAAAGTCCACTCGACAGAGGAATTAAATTCTTAGCCGAAAAACTTATTTGAACTTTGCAGAAAGGACGGTAAAGTCCTCCCGCGTGAATCCAAAGTATCATTCTAAACAAAAAGATGTGGATTTTACCTGACTAATACGTCATTTTGAAAATAGCGTAGATGTATATAAATATCAAATTAAGGTCCTGCGCCCAGCCAACAAACCAAAACCTCGATGAGTCGATGGGCAATTATTAGGCCGCCACTTTGATAATCGGATCAATGTAGAATTTGCATGCAAATTTTTTATTGCTTCATCTGTAAGTGCTTAAAGGGCTGATTTCACAGAATTTTTTATAATTTTTTTTCTATGGGAAATGGTATAAAAATAGATTTAAAAGTGAGAAAATGCATGCACCGCCAAGTGACGTTTCCTGGCATTTCCCATTTATACACATGCATTTTAACGGATTAGATAATTCTGTCATATCTTCTCCAATAATCGTTCAATTCATGGACCAAGGGTCTCCTCGTGTTCAGTTCACTCAGTAGTTTCCACTTAAATACAAAATTCATCAAATTTCAGACACCTGCAAATTCTCTATTCACAGAATGTAGTAACTCTTGTTTTACCATTCAACGGTCACCGAGTAATTTTCGAAGGGCATAAATGGATTTGGTCACCTTCAGGACCGGATTCACCTACTTGCCGCCCATGGGCCGCCTGTATTTTGCCACCCCCTTCTCATTCGTTTTGAAACTGGAGGGCCAGCGGGGAAGGGGTGCATAAGACGCATTTACTCGTGTTGAACACATTTTTTGGGAAAGCCCTGTCAACACTACTAGCAAAAGTTCACGGAACTTTGCGCGAAAGTTAAGTTTCGTAAACCTATCTCTGTGTGGACAAGGCCCTCCATGTTTGGCGCAAAGCGTGAAGCATTCAGACAGTCTTGTAGGCGCTATGCGTTTCACGCCGACCGCTGCTGAACGCACTGTGTTGGACGCAATGCGTGAAGTATTCAAAATATCCGCCACCATGCAATTTTTTTACAGAGAAATTGTTCGACGAAGCTGTTTGAAAATTTCACGGAATTTTTTTGGTGCTGCCGAGAAATTTCGATGAAATTTTCAAACAGCTTCAACTAACAATTTCTTTGTAAAAAATAAAATAGCGGCGGAAATTTTGAAACGTAGCATGGCGTTTGTGATACTTTGATCGAAAGGTGAAGATTTAACAACACATACTTTGCCTGTGTTCAGCGGACAATCGGAGAATCAAGGCTGAATCAAGGAGCATCAAGGATTCGAGGAGTTGAGTTCAACAACGCGTCCTTCCTAACTCCTCGCTTCATCAAATTAGTTGATTTAGTCACGCCCATCGTGTCCGCCCTCCTCCGCGAGACGCCTAACCCGGGCGCGGAACGCCATAGATTAGCCGCGGGTAAAAATAGGCGCAAAAGTACGGGGAAATTACGGAAAGCTCCCGAAAAGCTCTCTCCATTAAGTGCGGGATTCGTCATTAATTTGGTGGTGCGGGTTAATTAAGTAAGACAGAGTCGCAGTTGGTGGCTCCGAAGACGGGAGCGGGTCGAGCTGAACGAAAGTCATTTGTCTCGGGAAGTGTCACCGGCGAGGATCTGACAAGCACGCGCTCGGAGCCGCAGCCTGCCCAAATAGATTTTTAAGTATTTCGAGCTACGCACGGTGGTCCGAACCGCGTAAGATTCCCGTTTTCTGCACGAACGCTGAAGGGGCTCCTCGAAAAAAGAGGAGGAGGGTACGGACAAAAATGATATTGCTGATTTAACAATTTTTGGATTAAAAAAAGAGTCTGACACAGTGTTCGAAACTCACAGGCGCCAACGCGCCAATTGCGCCTAAAAAATCGGCCATGGCGCCTAAAAAATGAAGACTCTGCGCCAACGTGGCCCCTAAAAATTGCCCCCTAAATATCTGAATTTTCATAATAGGTGATTATTCGAAATTTTCAGCACCACAAGTGAAAGCTTTTTCTATTCTTCACGATTTCATCATTTGTGCTTATGTCTTCCCAAAGGTACGACTACTTACTATTTCTCTTACGAAAACATCTTGCGTCTACAGTTTTACTAAATGCGCCGTAATAGATGGGCAAAAAGTAAATTTTGCTCCTAAAAAATCTTCAATGGCGCCTAAAAATCGGGCTTGACGCGCCACATGGCTCCTAAAACTAAAAGGTGAGTTTTGAACACTGCATGGTCTGGTATGTTTCAATGTAGATTTTACAATAAAAAATTAGCGAGGTTAAATTAGCTCTCCGCTATTGTAAAATGTACAGTTGAAACATTTCGGACATATTTTTCAACGATTTAATTGTTACATCAGCAATCCATTTGTCCGTGGGTATCAATAAGGGCCAAAGTCAGCCCACTTTCAGAAGCCCGTAGTTCATAGATCTCTTGCAGCTAACGACAAATACTCTTATCTCTCATAAATACTTGGGTTACGGCTCGCAGTTTTTGGCCTAAAAACGGCGCCTTAAACTTGGACCTGAACGCCGGGTCCAAGTTTAGGAATTGGTGAAACATTGGATTTTTCAAGCGCACCGCTTCAGATTCCATGCTCGATCATAAGATAACAGTTGATGCGCTGTTTGGATATGTTTTCGAGGACCTTTTGAGACATAAGACATGTTTAGATGGTCAATTGGCATCTTTCAGCCTAAAGACGAAAACTTTTTTTTTCTTTCTTAAGGCTTAAAAATATGAGAATGGCCAAAATCCAAATATTTCAGAAAATTATGTTCGTCGTCAATCGGAAAATATCGACCGATCTCGGGATTCTGGGCCCTCATTAATATCCTCCTCTTCATTCAAATTTTTGGAACAACTTCCTTAGTGTATGAGCAGAAAATGCCAATCCTATATTCCTATGCAGTTTGGACTAAACCGTGCAGACGTAAGGATGGAAATCTATGATTCTCAGATAGGGTCGATTTTGTCCCTTATCGGCAACTTCGTCGATCTATTGGGAATGTGAAAAGACTTAAGAACTGCAAGATGAAGTTGAAAGTGAATTGAAATCCAAGTCCCTACCGAACAACACATTGGAACTATAACGTTGATGATGAGAGAGAGCTGGAATAATTTACATAAAATGGTAGTGATAAGAGACCTAAAAATAAGGAACATAATGCTCTAAAAATTCCAGGTGCCAGTGTATCCCTTACGTAGGAGTCGTTTCCAATGATCTCTATGATAATCCGGTGGTCCAGCATCACTTTCTACCCGACCACGCGAGGACTGCTGAATTTGTGATATTGTGAAATCTACATTGAAAAATGTCTGTTTTAAGTGCGAAATTGTTAAATCAGCGACATCAGTTTTTTCCGTGGAGGATCAAATGCGACTGTCAGTCAAGTGCCTACCACTATTTTGATATCCGTGTAATTGAATTGAAGAGAGGAAAGTCAAAAGCTAGAAAACGCAATGAAATGTTGCTAAAATTATGCATAGTGTTAGATGTCTATCACTATAAAATACGAGTAATCTGATCTAATATAATAGATTTATTTGAGGAAATTTTCTTTACATTTTGTTCTTATCTTCGTGACAAAAACTGTTTTCTCCGGGTCACCGGATTCCTGTTAAAGAAGAGGAACAGTTGCCTTATCTTTGTAACACCCGATGGTGCTTATTAGGTCTTGAATTTAATTAGTCTTAATTTGCCTCCGAAGATGTCAGAATATTTTAATATTTGTTACTTAATTTACTTCTTCTCCTTTGAAGGGACGAAAATTGGCTCCAAATCACTCATCTGGTATTTTCTTCGAAATTACTCGAAAACGATGTAAGACTTCATAGTCTGCGTACTTTCAAAATAAGCATCATGTTAATTGAAACCACGGCGATTCTGGCAACGGTGCGTATAATTCATTTGCGCCGATCTGAAATGAACTTGTCGCGAAACGAGGCTTAATTAAAAGGATTTATTCGGGGGCCCGTTCTCGCTTTTAACTTTGAGCCTGTCTTAATTCGTTCATAGCCGCAATATTTGCCGTCTAATTCTCGTCCAATTTTCTTCGTACCCTCTTTCGTTTTCGGCCTCTCTCTCGCTGCGAAGCTCATGAATTACGAGCTCGTGAATTTATGACCGGTGTCAAATAGCATCAGCGCAACAATCTGCCATAGAGGATTGAAAAAACCAAGACTTGTCGGAGAATGGACTTGCTTGTCGATGGCTCTGTACCATAGTTAAGGCAAAAAAACTTAAGAGAGAATATGAGAAAAAAATTTCATGTTTGGGATCCGAAGTTCAGATCATATGGATCTTTGAAGTTTTCCAAATCCAAGAAATATAGGTCGAATTATGGTGTATCCAAGAAATATAGGTCGAATTATGGTGTATCCAAAAAATATAGGTCAAATTATGGGTCAAACATCTGAAGAACATTCGGTACTTAGGTTTGATCTATCATTGAAGGTTCGATCATTTTTTTTTGTTTTGCTCCGTGACTGTAGATCATTACAATATGAAGCAGCCCAAACTCAGGCCAGGCGGATGGGGCGCCCAATTGATCCTTCAGTTAGCCGTATAGGCAACAAAACATCTTAGAAGTTAAAATAGTCGCATCAACAGACTGTCATGTCGCATTTCAACAACCGCAATTACATTTTTCATGATCTCTGGAGTGTAATCCCTTGATTGCACGACTCAGAGTGGTCTTAAACTATGCGTACTATTGAATTAAGATTGTACAATAAATATGAAAAATGTCGAGAGTAAAAAGAATAAACTATGAAAAATTGTCTGCAGTCTATCAGAAAATTGTGCAAGCACAATGTCAAGCTGATATACCGCCAGGGCCGGATTAAGGGGGTGGCCACATGGGCCGCGGCCCATGGCGGCAAATTTTGCGTTTTAACATAAGGTATGAAGGTAATCGGATTCAGAAAAAAATACAAACGAGAAAAGGCGACAAAATCTCTCATTTCCTGAGAGTGCAGCAATTTCGCATTGCGTAAAAAACAGTGCGGTCAGCAGCGGTCGACGTGAAACGCATAGCGCCTACAAGACTGAAGAAATACTTCACGCATTGCGCTAAACACAGTGCGGTCAGCGCGGCGCGGCGGCGGAAGTTAAAATTATCGAAGTGGCTATTCGTCGGTACGGTACCGACGGATAAATGGCTATTCGTCGGTACCGTACCGATGAATAAATGGCTATTCGTCGGTACCGTACCGATGAATAAATAGCTATTCGTCGGTACCGTACTTTGATTTTAGTACGTAAATTATATTAAAGATATGATTTCTTAATGATATTTTGGTGGAAGTTAAGAGCTAAAAATTGGGTGAAAGATGGAAAAAAAAACCCAACACGAGTTGTAAAGAAATATTCTCCAAATTTAATTTATGTATTTAATACTCTCACATAATACTGAAATGTACTACTCTGTCAAATAAATAATCATTATACTGAAATGTACTTCACTGTCAAATGAATCATCATAATACTGAAATGTACTACTCTGTCAAAAGAATCATCAAGAACGCTTCTTTTTTCGGGTGGTGGGGCCTTTAGTTTCATTTGCAGGTGCTTTCTTTCGTTTTCGTTTTTCGGGGGGATTTTCCACAGATTGTCGGTCGGCAACGGTGCGAATAAAGGAACAAAGTTGTCTTGCTGGCAGTTTAGGTCGCCCTCGTGAAATGACTTTACTCTTAAATTTTAGCTTCGTGAAGCTCTCTGCACTGACATTTTCGTCAGATGGAGCAGCAACGTAAACTTTCTCTTCATTTGTTGCATATTTTTCGCGAATGCCACTTCAATTGCACTGATTTAGTTGATGAATGCCACTGTTATGAATTTCTTGAACTGTTTGTTTTTCTAACTGCCAAAACTTCAGGTCCACCAACTCGCGGAAACGAATTCACCTGTCGCCGATGCGGTACCGACGAATAGCCATTTATTCATCGGTACGGTACCGACGAATAGCCATTTATTCATCGGTACGGTACCGACGAATAGCCATTTATTCATCGGTACGGTACCGACGAATAGCCATTTATCCGTCGGTACCAAACCGACGAATAGCCTCATCCTAAAATTATTAAACCACATTTACGTTTGTTCTTTCATAATTTGTTCGTTTATTTCTCATAAATAGAGGGCCTTGTCCACACAGAGATAGGTTTACGGAACTTAACTTTCGCGCAAAGTTCCGTGAAATTCTGCTGGTGGTGTTGAAATAGGGCTTCCGCAAAAAATGTGTCCGACACGAATGAACGCGTCTTATGCACCCTTACCCCTCCGACACGTTCACTTGATGGTTTTCATTGATTGTTCAAAACGAATGAGAAGGGTGCGGCAAAATACAGGCGGCCCATGGGCGGCAAGTAGGTGAATCCGGCCCTGTATACCGCTACAGAAAAAAGGGAAGTGTTAAATCCTAGGTTACTTCTTGTCACGCTGCACAGGGAGACCTCAGTTCTTCCAAAAGTTGTAATATTCAAGTCTAAATCAATCCCGCTAATTCCAGTATCTGTTAATAATACGCACGTTATAAATTTAAGGACCGTACAGCAATGAATTCGGATGGATTCACCTGCGTTGAGTGCGCAAGTGGCGAGATTCTGGAGCAAATAAAGCTCGAATCACCTCCATGAAAATGGTCAATTTAACTTCAAGTTCACATGAATTCATGGGCTTTAAAGTCGAGCTTAAGGAAATGTGCGCTGTGGTTTATCAGTCTTGTCATCGCTTTCTCAGTTTCTGGATATTTGCCTACTCCCGCAAAAAAAGCTTGCTACGTGTTGGCTTTGTGGTCAGCGCGTCAAATTCTAGTCCGATAGGTCCCGGGTTCACATCCCTGCGGTGGCGACCAGTTTTTAAAGAACGGGCGAGTAGATCGGCAGAAACAGATTCCACTCGGCCTCAATCCCTGAAAGTTTGAAAGTCTGGAGTATGGATGTCAAGTGCCGTGGCTGTTTGTCTAGCAACTAGGACCAAAGTTAACCCAAACTAGAGATGTCTCCAAGCTCTAAAAAAATTTAAAAAAAAAAACAATAAAAAATAAAAATAAAATAAAAAATAAAATAAAAAAAATAAGTAAACAATTAAAAAAAATAAATAAAAAATACTCCGGCTAATAATAAAAATATTGTGAAAATAATACAATTTCCAGAAAAAAAATGTATATACAACCACCAAAAATGCATTAAAAAATATAATACTACCTAACTATACTATCATTATAACCGGATCGCATTTAGCAAAAATGAACCAGCGCGATTGGAGTGTTGTAAAAATGTTGCTTCCTCATAATTATCTGAAAAAATCTCCTAAAATAGCAAATATTTTTTGCTTACCACCAAAAACTTGTTAATTATAAAGGAAAATAACTCTGTAAATTTTAATATTGTACACATATTGAGTATTTTTTAAACAAAAGAAGTAGTTGCACGACTTTGAAACACTGTAATCGCACTGATTCCTTTTTGCTAAATGCGATCCAACCTTACTTATTCAAACTTACCTTTACTTATTAAAACTTACTTATCCACCTAAAAAGTGAGGATCTAGGGGGAAAAAAATTAAAATTGAAAATGGGCAGAAGTTGCACCGAAATGAAGTTCTTATGCACACACTGAAAAAAAATTCTCGGCGTTTTTACCAAGGTCCGTTGGTACCTTTACCATCTCACTTTTTTTACCAATTATTGGTAATTTTACCAAGACAGACTGGTAAGCTTACCTAAAAACCGGTATTTTTACTGTTTTTTTAAGGTTAGAATACCACTTTTATTGGTAATCAATTCCCGATAACTTTGCCATTTTATCGCGGTAATTCTACCACAGTCGATAAAAAATATTGGCGTTTTTTTTTTCTAAGGTCCAGTAAAATTACCGAGAAAGTTCAATAATTTTACCGAGATTTCTCGGTAAAATTACCAATTCCATAAAT
The DNA here is from genome assembly GCF_918797505.1 of Bemisia tabaci. Taxonomy (NCBI): domain Eukaryota; kingdom Metazoa; phylum Arthropoda; class Insecta; order Hemiptera; family Aleyrodidae; genus Bemisia; species Bemisia tabaci. The sequence continues at coordinate 12,309,743 of NC_092796.1, forward strand.
GATAATTTTACCAAGAGAAAACTGGGATCAAATAGAATCCTGAATTCTTGATAATTTTATCCTTTTCTTAGTAAAAACACCGAGATTTTTTTTCAGTGCAGTCCAGCGACCCGTCTGGCAGTGGCAATCGAACACCGGCGTAGCCGCCCGCTCTGGCCGGCTGCGGTTCTTGCGGGCGCTCAAAAATAATCCGAGCTAATTCGGCGATTTACCTACAGAGAAACAAAAGCTCGGAACAGCATCCACCGCAGTGTCCACCCCCTCCCTCGCGGGTCGCTCGTTATTTATAGAACAATTTGTCACATCTCTAATGAAGTGGCTGCTGAGTGACGGCTTCCTTAGCTCCCCCTCCTCGCCTTTTCGGGGCTCCCCGGGTTCAAGTTCCCCGTCGATTTTTCTGCTCATTAAACGGTCCCTACCGCGATCGGCCCTCCAGCGTTGCCGATTCTCCCCGGGAATCTGATTTTTATACTACCGTGCTAAGGAAAAACGCCGTATAAAAATTCGAGAGTTGCCAAATTTCCTACGATAAAATGTGTATTTTTGAGGAGGGTTATGAATACTTTACCTTGATATTTTCAGTCACTTTAGATTATAATACAAACACAATTATCTGAGAAATTGGCAGAAAAATATTCAAAAATTTTCCTGAAAATAAGTAATTTGCCAGAGGAAATTTGGCAACGCCTGAAGGTTCGTACGGGGTTTTTCCTTAGCACCGGAGTATGCATCGCCGCGTGCGGGGTGTTCCGGGGAGTCCGGCAATTTTCCGTCGGGGCGACGCGGAGGGGGTGGGCCCGAAACTAACTAGCCATTTCTCACTTCCACCCGATTGAGGGTTTGTCTTCGATTTATGTGTTTGGATAGCGATCGCGCCGCGGGGTCGTCTCATTTTGAGTTGTCGATTGGACGGTGTTAAGAAAAATAAAACGCTGCCTATATTTTGGGCCGTGAGCAATGGAGCGTCGTTATCGAGCACGAGATGAAATACAAATAGAGCTCCTCTGTTTAGCTTCCCTCGATTGATGACCTTGTCACGATGATTAGATTTGATGGTCATCGATGGCACGGAATTTTTTTTGAATCGCTTGCGAGTCTAAAATAACCCATCCGTGACTTAAGAGCGTTGTAGGGTAAGGTAAAGGAGGGGTATATCGATAAGGCGCAAATGGGATGTCGAAGGGATGGGATTGAAGCAGAAATGTTAAGGTGCTCTATGCCCCAAGTGTTGTGATTCGACAGAGCGCAGTGGAGGTTAGGTGTCGCAGAGGGCCAGGGAGTGCTATGAAGCCATAGAGAAAAGAAAGGAGGTGTTTGCATCTTGAGGATTGTGTACCCTGTGACGTAGGTTGGTACAACCTAGTCAGAAAGAATTTAAAGTATGAAAAACGGACCACAACGTCCGATTTTTTTGCTTAAATCAACTCATGATATAATTTCAAACACTTTATGTAGAATGCATTTTTTCCATAAACTACACCGTTTCCAAGAAAATCGATGATAAAAGTCGCCGTACCGACCTACATCATCAAAAAAAAATCCAAGATGCCCGAAATGCAAACACCTCCTTTTTTTCTCTATGCTATAAAGCGACCTATATGCTACCGTGCTAAGGAAGAACGCCGTATGAGCCTTCAGCCGTTGTCAAATTCCCTTCAATATAAAACGAATCAGCGGGGGAAATTTTGGATGGATTTTTTTCAAATTTTTCAGACACTTTTGCTTGCAATTTGATCGAAAATATTTAAAAATTTCAGGGTAAAATATGCATAACTTTCTCCAAAAATTCATGTTTAACCCGGGGAAATATATAGCAACTCTCGAATGTTCATACGGCGTTCCTCCTTGGCACGGCATTATGTTTGTATGTACATCGATAAGGGCATTTTTTGGGCCCACTCTGTATCTGCGATTTTTTGCTCATTGAAGGTCTAAATTTTTTTACGGAACGTATCATGATTTGGTCATTTACGGTCTCTTTTTTGGGTCTAATACTGGCCTAAAGATAAATCGGAGGCCGATTTCGGCGGGAAATGTGAACTTTGCGGGGTTGCAATTGAATGCCGAAATATCCTCAAAATCGCAATTTCGCAAAATCGGCCCTTAGACTCAATATTCAAGCCTGTGTTAAACTTAAAAAGAGACCGGGAATGACCAAATTAAGATGCATTCCGTATAAAATATTTTTTAAAAAATTCCGCCGCTATTTTATTTTTTTACGGAGAAATATTTCAACGAAGCTATCCGAAAATGTCACTGAATTTTCTTTGTGCGGCCGATAAAATTCAGTGAAATTTTCAAATAGATTCAACCAACGATTTCTCCGTAAAAAAATGGAATGGCGGCGGAAATTATATGAAACGTCGCATGGCGCTTGTGATACTTCGACCGGCAGAAGACGAGTTACTTCGCCGTCACTGAAAATTGACATTTTTGGAGGAAAATCATTAAGGGTTAAATTCAATTACCTCATTTTCGAAATACGTTATTCACAAGTCCTCGGGCAAGCGGTCAAAAGACTCAGTTTTAGCGGGAGTTAACAAGGCGGCGCGGCCGGAAGCCAGGGATTTGTTCCCACCCCGGATGACAGCAATTATATTAATTTCCCGGCGGCTAATTACACGATGGGCCATAATGCCGCTTGTGCGCAAGTACACTCGCTTTTTCGGCAAGGAATGCTCCACCATCCATCATCCATCACGCGGGTCCAACGCAGGGCTCCGCCCCGCTCCACATCGAGGACTAATTGGTTGGAAACGTGTTCCCGGTCCCCGCGATTCTATGCCCTCCAGCGAGATCATCGGGTACACCGAAAAAAAAGTGATGCTGATTTAACATTCTGGATGTAAAAGAGTGTGCGAGCACTCACAAAACGCTGAATGGACCACTAGACAAGGTACGAATTCAAGTATTCTGATACGTGTCTCCCATCCAGAATTTCACGTAAAACACGATGCGCACAACGAAAATTAATTAAACCAACTCCTAACGAAGATGTCAACGTTTTTATTTCACATTGGTCACGAGAAATTTGAACTGCCCGCTCACGAGAAACTCAAAGCTCTACATGAGTCAAATCGCGCACTACAACGGTTTCAGCGAGCTCCTCAACCAAGCATTGTTTACCTCCCACTATGTGCTGTTCAAACCATAAGCAATTTGCTATAGCTGAGCCAAAGCGTCAAGATTGAGGTTGCCAGATTTTTATATCGCAGAGACTGTCATGATAACGTTTGGCGCGCGAGGTGAATCACGTAAAGCATTGAGTTTCCATGAGCGGGTGGTTTGAATTCACGCATCAAGAATCATTAAATATCTTCGTAAGAAATTTATTTCGGTAATTTTCGTTGTGCGCATCTTGTTTTACGTGAAATTTCTGTTGAGAAACATGTATCAGAATGCTGAAATTCGTACCTTGTTTAGTGGTCCATTAACCACTACAGCAGTTACTAAACTTTAGCAATTTCAAGATGTAAAACTAACTGCTATGGCGATTAATTCCGCGTTGTGTGAGTTCTCGCACTCTTTAGTAAATCCAGAATGTTAAATCAGCATCCCTTTTTTTTCGGTGCACCTCCAGAGACGATACGAACGAATTTATGCTGAAAGGAGCTATGTGCATAGGGTTTGCGCGCAACATAGTTTCTTTTAGAAAAAATACGTCAGTATGTTTTAGAGAGTCTGCACTGCTCTGCTGTGACAACGAAGCGAAGAGAATCTTGAATGCACAAATGAAGTTTTGAGGAAATGGAACTTTCAGTGTTCGGGCGTTTAAGGGTCGTTTTTTCGTGTTGTCCCTTATCACTAGGCCCTGGTCATTTTAAAATCTCGATACTGACCTCACCGAATCTAAATTTTCAAAAATATACGGAACATTGGATTGTTAAGGAAGGGTGTGAATTTATTCGATCGACTTGAATCGATCGACGTTAACCGATGGACACCGATTTGATCGGCATGAACCGATGGACATGCACCGATTCGATCGATTCATATGGGTTTGTCGATTGATTCACGGAGTTGTCGATTGATTCACGGAGTTGTCGAATGATTCACGGAGTTGTGGATCGGTTTATGTCGATTTATTACCTCATAAAATCTAAATTTTCATGAATATACGGAACTCAGGGTTGTTAGGGAAGGGTATGAATTCGATCGACTTGAATCGATCGAAAAATAAAAACGTGAATCAATCAACGTGAACCGATTAACATCGATTCGGTCGACAAAATTTGATCGATTCATATGGATTTGTCGATCGATTCACGGAGTTGTCGATCGATTCACGGAGTTGTCGATCGATTCACGGAGTTGTCGATCGATTCACGGAGTTGTCGATCATTTCACGGAGTTGTCGACTGATTCACGACGTTGTAGATCGATGCATGGATTTGTCGATTGATTCATGGTTGTTGATCGAATCGACACTGTTTTCTGATAATTTGTCGATGGCATCGGTATCGATCGCTTCAAGTCGATCCCCGAGTTTTTTTTTTAGATTTCGACGATTCGTGTTGATCGGATCCATTCTCTCCGTTGTTAGACCGGAAGGTGAGAAAATACCAGGATATTTTGCTCGGGTTTGATCAGATCCATACTCTCCGTTGCTAGGCCGGAAGGTGAGAAAACACCAGGACATTTTGCTCGGGTTTGCAAACGTGGAGAGTGAGACAGAGAGCGAAAAGGTGAGGGGAGCAGTTTGTCGGACGATTGAGCCTGCTCGTCGATCATTCGGGGCCGCGACGAAAGGCGTCCGCGACTTGCGAGCGGCGAACGTGGACCGCGCGGAGCGCGGCGGGAAATTAGCATGTAAAATGAGTGGTGGAATCGGTGGATGGTGTTTTTCCACGCTCATTAGCCCGGCTCCTAATGGCAATCCGAGCCCGGCCCCGCCGACCGGAACCAATTCAATTACAGCCCAAACTTATTTGTTTAGCCCGCTCCCGAGTCGCGTTTAGATACCTAATAATAATCTCCCGCACTCTGTCAAAAAAAACACCTATCAACACCCCAACGTTGGCACATTTCATCCGATAAAAAATCAAATTCCCAGGGAAACTTGTGAAGTTTTCTGGATGATTCTTTTCAGAAGTTATCGATCACAATTTTATTCGTGTATTTGAAAATGTCGAACGGGAAATTATCATAATTCGTCGTGAATAAAATGTATATTTAATTTGAGAAATTTGACAACGTCTGAAAGTTCATATGACCTTTTTCCTACACAGGGGCAGATATTGGATACCTAATAATAATCTCCCGCGCTAGACCGAAAAACAACCTATCAACACCCCAACGTTGGCACATTTCATCCGATAAAAAATCAAATTCCCAGAGAAACGTGTAAATTTTTCTCAATGATTCTTTTCAGAGGTTATTGATCACAATTCTATTGGTGTATTTGAAAATTTCGAACGGGAAATTATCATAATTCGTCGTCACAAAAATGTATATTTAACTTCGAGAAATTTGGCAACGTCTGAAAGTTCATACGACGTTTTCCTACGCAATGGTAGTAATCGTTGCGCCTCGGTTGTCTTGCCAAAACAAGCGTCTTTGTCGCGTCTTTCGGACGCTCATTTTGAATCATTAGCGGAGAAAGTCTTTTTGGTGCCTCGGAAATAATTCTGCCGCTATAAGGAAAACGGCATAAGTTCATTCGGCCGTTGCTGAATTTTCACTGAATTAAAACCTATTTCTTCACACTTTGTCGATCATTCTCCGTGAATTTTTCACTACTTTACATTAAAAGTGTTATCGAATGTGAACATTTCATAAAAGGAAAGATTTCCAAAGTTCTCAGCCTCAAACATGAATACTATGTTAAGAGAAATTTGGCAACATTCAAAAGTACGTGCAGCTTTCTTTCTCGATAGGACAGTATTCCATGTCTTCATCTCCCGGTTAATTTGGGAAAAGAAACGCCGTTTGACCCCAGGTCCGTGTCAATTTCGGATTTACTCGGTTAGTTTCATTACATTTTACATTTATTTTAAAAAAAAAGAGTCAGATCAAACATGGGTGCAAAAAGTGCTTTATCGGGTGGGAGAAGTGAGAGGGTAGCAAAAAAGGGGTATAAAATGTGAAGGCAGAGGGCATTTTTCAAGGATTCATAAAACGCGTTATTTGTGTAGAGGAGAAAAACTAAGTGCATTACTTTTGACAATGTGAACTTTGAAATGCGATTTTTTCTGCAGAGATAACAGTACACAGCGCCCTCTTCTGTGCGAGGAAAATAGTGAAGTTTCAAGTGGACAGCAATGTGTCCGAAAAATTTAGCCCCCCCCCCCCCTCCAAATCTTCTGTTTCAACCCTCAGCATATTGAGTACCCATGGCTCCTAGAGTGGCCAATTTTTAGCTACTTTAGGGCCTGGTAAAGAGTATGTGTGCTCTTAGACTCAACTGCATCAGAATTGCTCTGATACAGATGCAGGCGACCACTAAAAAAACGCGAGGTTTCATAATGCACTTAATAAATAAATCAATAAATACACTAAAATCATCAGAGGGATGTAATTTTGCGTGACCTACAAGATTTCCGTTTAAAAAATGGGTCCCTGATGTTTTCTTTTAGTTTTAATCTGATGAACTGTAAATATTAACGCACAACTTTTCCTCATCAATTTTGACATGTTTTGAGTGGCTTCAATTTAAGCCTCGTTGCCACCCGTCGTTTTATCGTCAACGAGATGTTAAAATTCTAGTTGGCGATTTTGGGCTCATAGGGCGCGAGTGGCAACCCGCCAAACAACTGAGAAGTTTTATTTTTCATCTTCTTAAATGAAAACTTCATCTGTCATTTTATTAGTAGTTTTGGAGTCAATACCCTCTTATGTGCCTATCATATCGCAAAAAATTAAGTGGAAACCTCAAAATGTTTATTATGCGAGAAAAAATTGAGGAAAAAATCCTGCTTGATTTCTGGAGCACTGAGAGATTTTAGTATCATAATCTTATCGTCTCTTACTAATCTGTAAGAAATTTTATTAAAAAATTGTTTCGTTTTTAAAATAATATATGCTGACCCTTCAATGTCCGAGACTTTTCTACATGCGAAATCTCTGGTGGGATCAAAAATTGACCCGTAATTAAATTAAATGACCCGCGAGAAACGCCTCATTGACAGCATTGAGCGGAGCATTGCGAGTCCACGCCTCGTGCCATCGCGCCTTCAATTTTGCAGATGCTACACGGACATCCATCGAGTACGAATAGTTAGATCTCAGCGCCGTCGTCAACGCGCCTTGAGGTGTCTTGTTAGTGAAATTTAAGAAAAGTTAAGGTTATTAAGTTTGCTCAAAATATTCTACGATGTGTCCAAATCAATAATGATTTTTGAGATGTTTTTATTTTCGTGGTCTTCTAAGCGCTTTCTAGAGCGCAAGTTTAGAAATTGGTATTTTGGCGAAAGTTGTGCATCGTGTCAGAGATTTTTGTTTACCTCTAGAAATCCCTAGAAATCCCCCAAGAAAGACAGTCAGGACAGTCAGGTTGAAGGTCCGGCTTTGGATTTCTAGGGGTAAACAAAAATCCCTGACACGATGCACAACTCTCGCCAAAACACCAATTTCTAAACGTGCGCTTTAGAAAGCGCTTAAGATACCACTAAAGGACAAATATCTCAAAAATGATTGATTTGGACACATCGTAGTATATTTTGAGCAAACATAATAACCTTAACTTTTCTTAAAGTTCAATAATAAGACACCTCGAGGCACGTTGACGACGGCGCAGAGATACAACTATTCGTACTCGATGGATGTCCGTGTAGCATCTGCAAAATTGAAGGCGCGATGGCACGAGGCGTGAACTAGGAATGCTCCGCTCAATGCTGTCAATAAGGCGTCTCTCGGATTCGGTAGAAATATTTAACAACGAGGCCCGATTACGTCTCTCCTATGTTCGGCTGTATCGACACTCGATCTTCTCTTTTTTCTAATTAGATATCTGAGTCTTTTCTAGGATGAGATTGTAGACCTATATATCTAAAGCTCGTATCTACCGGCTCAATACAACCCGCCGGGCAATTTATTTTAGCAAGCCTTGGGTCCATTTGACCCGGCTCGCACATCTAAGGGTTAATAACCCGGGAAACGTGATTTTGGTTACATCATTAATACTAACTTGAAGGCCCGAGTAAGGTTGATAGCGGTGGTCAGATCCAGTTCCTTCGCCAAAAGCTAACTGAATTACTTGATTCATGGGCCCTCTACGTAGAAATTGTAATTTGCATAAGAATTCTCTAGTAGAGAGCTTTAACGCATTTAGTTTTACCTGGATTTTCCTTTTAATTTACGAACCCTCTTAGTGATTTTTGTATCATTCACAGTTGGACGTATCTCTGTCGGACGGAACTATATGCATTATGACGTGAAACCTGTTATGCATATAATATTCTTATGGATTTCAGCGCTCATGTCTTAATGCGCGTAGTATTCCGTTTGGCAGAAATACGTCCAATTAATGTAGGCTTAGCTTGTAAATTTAACGTTTCCTCTCTACTTGCCTTGCAAATTCTAGAAAAATTGAAGAGATGATCGTCAAAAGGACTTAATTTCATTGCAAAGTCTCAAAGTTTTAACTGAATACTTAGATATTTATTTCTTCATTAAAGGGTGTAGGTTTTCGCATTGAAAATTTCACAATATTTTTTATGAATCAATTAATGATTTACGACTTAAATAAAAAATTTGCGATTGTTTTTGAGTAACTGAATCATAGTCTAATGAAACGTTGCAACATTGCAATGCAATCAAGCATCAGTAGTTCTTGTATACCCTTTCAAATGATGGATAAGTATTTACAACAAAATGAGACCCAAGACAATATTCTTCACTCGGACCATTCGCGCATTTCATAACTTCAATAATTGAGGTTCACTGTTCATAGATCACGGTCAGGCTCTAATGACATTTTTGATGTCTAGAATACAATAGTTCCTACCGAATTTACGATCTTTCCCTCGGATAACAATCTCCGTAACTCATAATTTTAAATACTTACATCTACTGTTTTTACGTTTCATTTTAATTTTCTTTTTCCTCCATGACACGTTTTCTTACTCAATTCACCTCGAGCGTTGAAGGCTCGCTCCCCTCACTTTATCATCATGATTTTTCCGTCTTTTATTCTACGGTAGCTCTGATTTTTTTTCTCTGATCCAATCTTTTGAGCGATGTTGCCGCAATCATTAATTATCATCAATCATTAATCTATATCCGCCACCTTCTTTAGGAATAAAAATTGTAGTCTTTATAATTTCGTGTAAGTCTTAAAATAAAATAAACTAAAAAATTTAACAAGTGAATGCACTTTTCATTCCTCATTTTCAGTTATTTATTCAATTCTTTTTAATATTTTGAACACAAAATTTAATTTTTAAAGTTTAATAATGTTTTTTCGACACTATATTCGGTAAAGTTACCTTTGCTCTGACGGCAGAACCTCACGCAAGAGTCTTTTTGAGTGTATCAACTGGAAGGATCATAGAGGGATACGTGATCAGCCTTTCAATTAACAGATTTGTTAGTCGACAAAAATTCAAACTTGTGTAATGCCAGAGCATATGGTGGTTATTTTGTCATCAAATTTTTGTACACATTTTTTAATGGGCTAGCCCGTAAAATTGTAAAATAAAAGAAATAAATATAGTTTCAAGAACTTAGTTCTATTTAAAATGCTTAGCTGTTATATTTACGGCAAAAAATGGCCGATTTATGGAGCAACTTTACGCCTCTATAATGGCCTAAAAATCTGTTAAATTTCTCGAAATTTATTCTTCAGAAAACTTGCGTTTTCTGTTGACACCTCTAGATCCAGTTTCTCAAACCAACCTGATAAACTGTAAACTGAAAATGTTTCCATTCCCTCGCAAAAGTTCGTTTTTCCGTGAACAGTCTCATAGAAGATTTAAATGATTCTGTTTTTAAAATGTGTGTACTTCGACAACAACGGAATGAAAAGCTGAAGTCGCCTTCCCTTTTACGTAATGCTGTTTTATTTTTATCTAAATTGGCCGAAGTGATGGGGAGAAAAGTGGAGGAGAACAGAAAACATTTTAGCGGAAAAAAGTTGCAGGAGGAGGGAGAAAGGGAGGGACGGAAATTACAGAGGGGTCTTCAATTAAATGTCCATTTTTTCAACGCCAGTAATCAAGTCGCAGACTCTCTTTAAATTTTAAGTTTATTCCTCTGTATTTCCTCGAATGTTTACGTAATTTATTAGACTTCTGTGCTTTCGCGTCGACATGACGAAATTGCCTCGCGGTTCATGATCTCGTTTCATCGTTAATGAGAATCTCGATATATATTTTCTTGAAACAACTTCATACATAGAAGAAGAAAAAATATACCATCAATTCAATAGGAATTTTCTGATATTTCCAGCACGTTCAGATTTACTTTTCGTAGAGTTTAAAATAAAGTAAAATAAAATAAAACAAATAAAACGAGATATTTGTATTTTTGGAGCACCATTCTTGTAAACCAATGTTTTTCTTTGTTTCAATATGAAAAACAAAAAAAATTTCCGATTAAAATCGGCAAACTCGGAACTGAGAATTTCTTTCATATTTTTTAAAAATTATAAACAGAATTGAATTGTTAACTCTGAATAATTTGAAAATCAGATATTTGTTAGGGTAATGCAATGTGAAGATATGATGTTCTGTAAACTTTTCGGTGTTGAGTACCTCTGCTCATTACTGAAAGGGTTCCACTAATCAACAGTGATGTGAGCAATAGTAATTGAAAGTTACAAAAAGAAGATACTTGTCAGTCTGAAGCTCTTCAAACAATATAAATGCAAGTGGAGAGTTTTTATGTGGTTTCTAACATAAGAACATGGTGTGATAAAAGCTTCCTTAAAAATCAACGAAGAATATTATGTCTGTAAAAAAGTGGTATCATAAAGTTTGTGTTTACTACATAATTAATAGTATGCATGGTAAGCTCCGATGAAAACTGACAAGCTGAAAAACTTTGAGCAGATAAATTCCTTTACTTACGAGTAAAATTCCTTTTGTGTCCTTCCATCATTTCCTGTAAATCATGTGTTTAAGAGAGGAATTCAAACTCCACATTTCAGCGCGGATACAGCAAATAAGCTTCGTTTTGTTTTCGGAAGTTTCAATTTAGAAAACTGAGGGGAACCAAACCAATATTTGATTCCTACCCCTCTAGTTAATTCTCGGAAGCAGGGTTGTGATTCTCCACAAAGGCAAGGGACCCCGCGGCTGGAATTTATGGGTCACTTCCGGCGCGAAGCTGAGCTCTGATGATTCTGGGTGACCACATCCTCTCAACACTACGGATTCCTGTTAATCGCCCCCGTTAACGGTGATGTCCCCGGTCCCTGCGCGACGCGTCGACACCCCACGTGCTCTCAGCGAATGGCGAAGGGGTTGGAGGATTCTGCCGCGTTAAGGAAATAGCACTGTATGAGCATTCGAGTGTTGCCAAATTGCGTCTCAAAAAATAATTATTTTTGAAGAACACTGAAAAAAATTCTCGGTGTTTTTACCAAGGTCCGTTGGTACCTTTACCATCTCACTTTTTTTACCAATTATTGGTAATTTTACCAAGACAGACTGGTAGGCTTACCTAAAAACCGGTATTTTTACTGTTTTTTCAGGTAAGAATACCACTCTTATTGGTAATCAATTCCCGGTAACTTTGCCATTTTATCTCTGCAATTCTACCACAGTCGATAAAAAATATTGGCGTTTTTACCAAGGTCCAGTAAAATTACCAAGAAAGTTCAATAATTTTACCGAGAAATCTCGGTAAAATTACCAATTCGATAAATGGTAATTTTCCAAAGAAAAAACTGGGATCAAACAGAACCCTGAATTCTTGGTAATTTTACCCTTTTCTTAGTAAATACACCGAGATTTTTTTTCAGTGAACTTCACGAATAATTTCCCTTGAAATTTTCAGGCGCTTTAGATCAAATTATGAGCAGAACCCTCCGAAAAATTCGCAGAAAAATATTTAAAAATTTGCCCGAAACTTCGTGCTTTATCGAGGGAGATTTGGCAGCGCCTGAAGGCTGATACGGCGTTTTTCCTAAGCACGGCAGGATTGTTGTAAGTATCACTCTCATCACTTCGGCCATCTTGAAATAAGAGAGTGGTGGAATATTAGAAAGTGCACACGTGTTCCAGATTCTCTGCAAAAACTACTAATTTTCTGCTTCGACTGTAAAAGTTATCTTTTGAGCTTCAATCGACTTAAATAATGAGCCTCTGAACAAGGTATGGATTGAAGCACTACGCAATGTTCGCCCTTCAACATTTTCAAATCTTGAAATCGATATAAGATATAATATCGAAACAAGATGTAAGTGTTTTCTGCAATTCTAACTTTTGCAACTTTTCTTAATGCCCGTATGAAAATATTTATCGGTGAGGAGGATCGAGTCATTGGATGTTTCGCTGCGGTGGTCATTGAAAACACAAATGTTGCAACGAAAGTCACTCGTCCCTCTGGACATCGTGCTGAACGAAGATGCGTAATACAACTATTTTAACGCCTGAGCCGCTCAAATTGTATCCATCGAGTTGAAGGCGAACTTGATTTCTAACTCCAGTTTCCAGTTACTCAGGCACGACCGCGAGAGCTATGTTCAATATTTTAACTTATGAACTTTGCAACTTGATGAAAACTCTTGTACGTAAAAAAAACACATACGTTTAAAGGGAGGGTTGTGGGTGAATATCTGTGGGTTTAAAAGTCTTGGGTGAAAACGTGTGGGGAATAGTCCCTCAGCTTTGAGAGTAAGTGTAAGAATGAAGATGGTGGACATTCTGTTGCAGTCTAAAAGTGTATACACTTATTTGGCGTGGACTGAGGACTTTAACAAAGTTTGCGGCTGAGGCATAACCAAGTTTTCAGTCACAACCTAACTTCCGTTTGGATAACCGAAGTCTTGGAAATCACTTTAGGTGGAAAAGGACCAGAACATTACGGTGTTTGTTCCAATTACTTAAAAGATATTCAACTAAATGACGATGTTTACATATTCGTCCGTAGGTAAGCTCCTTGTTTCTCTTGGTCTCTATGATGGAAAAGGACCAAAACATTACGGTGTTTGTTCCAATTACTTAAAAGTATTCAACTAAATGACGATGTTTCCATATTCGTCCGTAGGTAAGCTCATTGTTTCTCTTGGTCAAAATAGTTTTTCCCGACTGATTGTTTCTGTATGTCATTTCATTTTTTTTTCTTTGAGATACTTCATATATCATTCCTAGGACTTATTGCCGATTATAGGACATTTCTTCAACGATTTTTTGTCCGCGGAACTGTTTTTTCTAGTAGTTTACGTCCACGCGTTTTTTTTTGGCAAACTATATGCTAAACGTTATTAAATACAGATGCTAGGATTTAGTAAGTTTTTGGACTACCGCTCTCCTTTTGTGCCATAGTATCTTGATTTATTTTGCGAGGGAAGCTCCGTATTCTGAAAGGATGCCTGTCATTCTTAATATGTTGGAGCGCCTTCAATTTCGTATGACACTGTGCAACACCTCCTTTGTGAAATAGTCGTTTGAGGCGGCGCGGCGCGGCGGCCGGCTAGCGCGCATTGGCGCCTACAAACCTAAGAGGATACTTCAAGCGTTGCGCAATGCGTGAAGTAGCCACTTAGGTTTGTAGGCGCAAATGCGTCAAAAGTCTGGAATGCACTCCTAGCTTCACAATTTGCGTAAGGAATTTGCATTTTTTTGAGCTTCCCGCTTCAGAAACGATACACTCGGCACAGGTGGACATTTCCTTAGAGGAATCATTCCATTCAACCCTTGCGTACTAGAATGTTTTGCAATACTCAACATAATCTACACTATCAAGACGAATGTTCATCAACGCGAGGAAAACGTGAATGAAAACACGCTAGATTGTTTACAAATGGTTAGAATTTCGTCCCGCCACATGGGTTTTGGCCAGTTTTGGCGGATTGGCGTCGGCCATGTTGAATATTGTGCAGTATCCTACTGCACAGAGGTTGGGAGGGACGATTCCTCCAACGAAATGTTCACCTGTACCGTAGTATCGTTTTTGAAGCAGGAAGCTCAGAAAAGCGCGAATTTCTCACGCAGATTGTGAAGTTAGGAGTGCATTTCAGACTTTGTTGTTGCGGTTATCGTGATTTTTAAGCCATTTTCTATAAGAACCAACCCTCATTTTTGTCCCAGCAAAAGTTTGCAACAGGCCCATTAATCATGAAGAATTCGTACATGAGGTTAGGGTTTTTTTTTTTTTTTTTTTTTTGTTTGGTTTGAACCAAGAGTTCGATACTACATAGAACGACCCTCTAAATCAGTCTATGATTTAATTTTTCAGGGGTGGATTTGAACGTCCATCGCTCGACCACGACCACCCATCACTCCAGGGTGGGGCACTCGCCGGCGGAAGGGGGGGGATATTGTCGTGAGACGAGGCTGGACGAGGGGGGAGGGGGGCGGGGGGGGGGGCTGTCGCGACGGAGCTGTTAAACATTTCACGAGGCCGCGACTCATCGTCTTGGGCGCTTAATAATTCACAAACTCCCCTAATATCTCGTTTACAGCCCGGACCCAACCCCGTCTTTTAGAATCATTGTATTAATATTTTATCAGCCCCCCCCTCCCGCCCTCGCTCCGCCCTGCCGCGGCACAGCTTCCATCATCGCCGACTCCCGTGGGCGGAGGTGCGGGCGGGGTGGGGGCGGGGGTGGAGGGCCGAGAGGCGTGTTTTTATCTAACTTGTGTCAAAGTCGATGGAGTAACAAATGAGACTCATTTCATAAATCCCGCCCGCCTTCATATTTAATACCGCGCTTCCGCACGCAGCGCCCGCCGCCAGAGAGCGCTCGACACAGGTTGAGATTACTGATTGCCTGGGCGCGAGGTCACCTCGCCAAGGGTTGCCGCACTGCAACCCTGAGTGCAGGTTTGCAAAATCTCGAGTAATTTTATAAAACGAAATCTCACGTTTCGAAATTTTTTGATGGTAAGGGACCATGCCATGACCTTTTTCAGAATTGGGAAGTTTGAAAATTGAAAAATTTTGAAGAGAAAATACATAGTTACCTACACAAATTTCAACTTTCTTAGACGTATATTCTCAATTGATTGTTGTAGTTTGTACACGGACCCGAAGTTTAGGTCATATGGATCTCTGAAGTTTTCGGATTGAGCATCTGAGCACTTTAAGTCTAGCTGTCGAGGTTCGGATCACACATCTGAAACTTCAGTTCTTACATCTGAAATGCTTCAGATGTGAGAACCGAAGATTTTCGGTTGTGAGAACCGAAGTTTTTCGGTTGTGAAAACCGAAGTACTTCAGATGTAGGAACTGAAGTTTCAGATGCGTGATCCAAACCGCAGCAGCTGGACCAAAAGTGTTCAGACGCTCAATCCGAAAACTTCAGAGATCCATATGACCTAAACTTCGGATCCCACGCACGAAGTTTTTTTCTCCGTGTATGCTTAGCGCCCAAGTATATACTATGAGATTTTAAAAGACTTTTTATGACATAAAGACACGTATTTTTTATCTCTCTCCAACTGATGTTCCTTAGCAGGAAAATAATAGTATTGTCAGGAGCCACTCATCATTGAATCTCGGTTATAAACAGTTTAGCGTATTTCAATTACGTAGAGTCGAGTCGGCGACTGGCGACTTTGCAACGCGACTGGCATTGTAGCCGGAAGAGAGCTAATTTGCCCAATCATGTAGAACCTCTTGACTCCAGGTCTTCCGCTCCACAAGAAACGTATGGCGACATGCTTGTCGCAAATATAATTCACCAATGCTTTTAAGAAATGTAAAAATTTAAAGGAATCAAATTCCGCACTCAATTTTGGAGAACAATACATTCAATTACACTCTGGGAGCGGGCAATAGCTAAATATTCTAAAAAAAAAAAACGATTTGACGTTCCTTTTGGGCGTCAGGGCCGCCCAAAATGGGCGTGGCAAAATGGGCGTTAATGGGGTGGCCACATGGGCCGCGGCGCATGGCGGCAAATTTAGGGGGCGGCAAATTTTGCATTTTTTTTAAAAAGTGGGTATAAAAAAAATCGGATTCAGAAAAAAAAATTATCAATGAGAAAAGGGAATAAAATCTCTCTTTCCTGAGAGTATAGTAATTTCTAATTTTGTCGTTTTTTGGTGATACAAGAGACAGTATCTTCAATTAATCGAGTTAAGAGAGGAATTAAAAACGCAATTTGTCCTGAAGCTCAGCACAGAGAGTAATGATGACGAGGACTTGAGATGAAAAGGACAAGCCCTCGGCGCGGCGTGGCAGTCGGTATGTAACACATATTAGCGCCTACAAGACTGCATGAATACTTTACCCATTGCGCCAAACACAGTGCGGTCAGGAGCGGTTGGCGTGAAACGCATAGCGCCTACAAGACTCCAGGAATACTTCACGCATTGCGCCAAACACAGTGCGATCAGCGCGGCGCAGTGGCTGAAGTTAAAATAACCACATTTATGCTTGTTCGTTCTTTACATAATCTGTTCTTTCATAATTTTTTGGTTCATCTCTTATAAATGGAGGACCTTATCCACACAGAGTTAGGTTTATGGAACTTAACTTTCGTGTCAAGTTCCGTGAAATTTTGCTAGTAGTGTTGAAAAGGCTTTCGCAAAAAATGTATTCAACCCGAGTAGGTAAATGTGTCTTATGCACCCTCCCCCTCCGGCACGTTCACTTGATAGTTTTTATTGATGTTTCAAAACGAATGAGAAGGGGGCGGCAAAATACAGGCGATGGGCGGCAAGTAGGTAAATCCGGCCCTGTTGGGCGTGTGTGAAAATTGTTCGGAGAAAATATAGTTGGTTTTTCGAAAGGAAAAAAAAAAGCTACAGAGAGTCAGAAAAGTTGAAAATGGGAAGCATTTGACTAGGCCAGGTCATTCATTTGCTATGCTTTTATAACACCATTGATTTAAAAATATTTTCAATAGACCCGTGAAAGGAAGCTTGGCAAAATCAAAGTATGTTCTCTTGCGTAATATGTAAAATGTGTTTCTATATTTTTCGTAAGTGCATTCCACATTATCCACAATTTCTTTGAAGGTAATAGAAAAACTGCCACTGCATCGGAGCTGAAGATGCTTAAATCAAAAGCAACTTTTTTCCATTCAAAAGGACGCATCGTTCAAATAAACGAACACTTCCTCCTTTGGTTTGAAAACAGATTTTCTTTCATTGTAGCATTCCTCTACATCCTTAAAAGTTTTTGCGACTGCTTTTATGCCTATCCCAGATAGACGCGTAAAGGGGTACCAGACGACATTTCCAGAAATTCTTGATAACATTTGAACTGAAACAACAGAGCGCACAGACTAAACATAATTACGAAATCATATCAATTCACATTTTATTTCCCGCGTCGAGAGGTGTCACTATCAGTCGGCACAAGTGCACACGTCGCCCTCAACAATTGGACGTATTTCTGCCAAACGGAACCATGTGCATTCAGACATGAGCCCTGAGACTCATAAGACTATATGCATAATAGGGTCCACGTCATAATGCACATAGTTCCGTTCGGCAGGAATACGTCCATTCGTCTGCGTGTGATGAATACCAAGGAACTTCTTCAAGATACGCCTTGAAGTTTGGCCTCTCAAATTTTGATAATATTTGCCGAAAATGCTTGATCCTACCAAGTTCGACAGGAGAGCTTTGTCTCCTGTATCCGTTCCTGGGAGCGGTGCGTTACGACTTCCTGCTTTACGACCACATCCGTCGCGATTCCTTCAGGATATCGAGGTCGGGAGAGAGGTGTCGCTTTGTTCGTGCTCCGAACTCAGTTTACGAGTCGCTGACGTCTCCCGAGAAGTCGTGATAGAACATCCATAGTCGGTGATATGGGAGCCCAAAACGAGCTGAGCGCGGATCACGGATTTGAGTTCATGCTAAGAGCAGGGCTGCTGTATCGGGCGTATTTTGAAATTCAGTTGAAAAAGAGGCGAGTACTCGAACGTTACGGCTGTAATTTGACGTTGATATTCGGTAATCCGTTTCTTCTGATTGCGTATAAGCTTACTCCTATCGAGCTCAGATAGGAAGTTTTTGTTGCAGCTTTGAACTCGTTAAATTGAACCGCGTTAAGCAGAAAGGAACCAAGCCACATCAGGTATTGCCACGTTTAATTGGGCACTTTGGGCACCAGGTAGGCGACGGAGAGGGCGTCCAGCCAAATAGTGGGTAGAGGGCATCCGTGAAGAGATGGAGAGATGCCAGCTTCCGGAGGATCTCTACCATGACAGATTCCTGTGGCGAGTAGGCGCCGCAGAGCGCCCTAGCGCGCCGTAAAAGCGGCTTATACATACATATTCATAATTGGGCACTTTAATTTTTTACGTGAAAACGGCTGTGCGTATTTTGGTGGATTATTTCAATGAATTTTTTGCAGTGTGCGAGGCAGATTCCTCAAAATTTTCAAAAAAATCCGCACCAACATTCTCTTGTAAAAAATTCGATTTCCCGGTTATTTTTGGCAATGACTGATGTGACTTGGTTTCTTTCAGCCCAACGCGGTCCAATGGACCAATAGACAAGGTACGAATTTAAGCATTCTAATACATGTTTCTTGACCAGAATTTCACTTAGAATACGATTCGCGCAACGAAAATTACCAAAATCAACTCCTAACAAAGATATTAACGTTTATATTTCACATTGGTTACGAGGAGTTTGAACTGCCCGCTCACAAGAAACTCAAAGCTTTATGTGAGTCAAATCGTGCACTACAACGGTTTCAGCAAACTTCTCAATCAAGCGATGTTCATTTCCCATCATGTGCTGTTCAAACCATAAACAACTTGCAATAGCTGAGCTAAAGCGTCAAGATTAAGGTTGCCAGATTTTTATATCGCAGAGACTGTCATGATAACGTTTAGCGCGCGATGTGAGTCACGTAGAGCATTGAGTTTTCATGAGCGGGTGGTTTGAATTCACGCATCAAGAAACATTAAATATCTTCATACCGAGTTGATTTCGGTAATTTTCGTTGTGCGCATCGTGTTCTACGTGAAATTTTGGTTATGAAACGTGTATCAGAATGCTGAAATTCGTGCCTTGTCTACTGGTCCAATTGACCTCTACACCTCTTGACAGCACACAGTATATATTAGTACGCGTTAAAATCAGTAGATTTAATTTCATGCTTCGGGGAAGATCAAAATCAACGTAAGTCAAATCGGCCACCAAAAGCAAGCATATCATTTGACAAAACATTAATGCTTGGCAACACGCAAAGTTCATTCCCATACTCTGATAAAAGGCACAAGGAGAATTGTCGAGGAAAAGCATGGTGAGAAAATAATTCCATCGTGATTAAGGACACAGGAGGACACAGGAGGGGAAAGTTTCAATCGACAAACGCACAGTGCTAATTCGTAATTTTTCCAGAGCTGAATGTGGAGCTCGTATTTTTACGTGTATCCACCACCACCTTGTTCTACGTGAAATATTAACTAGAAAGCAAGTCCCTTGATCCTCAATTTCTGACTTCCTTGTCCGGTACCCCATTATGGATAACACAGAGGTTTAATTTTTTGTACGGGCTCATTATGGGGTGACAAAAATTCGGAACCTCTTTAATTTCTGGTATGTCAGTCGTGATTTTTAAAAAGAAGTCTTGTTAGTTCCAAAACGGGTGGTATCTCAATTACAACGCCATCCCTAAAAAAGCGATTCGCATCGTTGCCAAGTTGACTTTGGTTAAAAATGTCCCATTTGCACCGCGTTTACCTTCGCGACTGCGTACCTGTTCAAAATTAAGGGTCTCAGCGACGTTTGGCCACTCCTGAGCGGTGAAATTAAAATGAGAGCCAATTAGAGAGCCCAAAACGGAGGGGTGAGCGGAAAGCAACTTACGAGACAAAAGGATGTACCGAGCTGTGCATCCCTGTGACAAGCTGACAACTCACCCTGACGCCTGTCTCTCACCTCACGCTCGGCCCCAAGTGGGCGTGAACTTTGCGAGCCGAATCGATATGTTCGATACATCGATAGTCTCCACGGCTTTGCTCCGAGCTTCCAGGAATGAGATTCCCTGGAGAAATCGGTTGAAGGTCGCCGAGAATAGGTTATTATCGAACGTGGAGGCGTGGCTCCGGGTTCGAGTGAGTCGGTGCCGTTCGGTTGTGTGGTTACTGTGATATGATGAGAAATTTCTCCTCAGACAGTCACTTGATCTTGTTTGTTGAAAGTGTCTAAAAATTTTCGAGACAGCACGTGGGGTATTCTGGAGAAATTAGCCTCAGTCACCTGGAGACCGCATTACTGCCGTGCTGAGGAAAAACGCCGCGTGAACCTTCAGGCGTTGCCAAGTTTTCTCTCATAAATTCCAAATTTTCTGATAAACTCATGGATATTTTTCGTCCAATTCTTCAGATAATTTTGCTCGCGATTTCACGCAAAGTTCCTGAGAATTTCAAGGAAAAATATTCACAATTTTCCTCATAAATAAACTTTTTATCGAAGGAAATTTGACAACTCTTGAATGCTCATACGGCATTCTTCCTTAGCATGGCAAACTAGGTATTTTACCAAGTCGTTCGCCGTCAGAAGAATCCGAACCGTAACCACAAAAGACACTTAAAATTTAGTGAAAGAGCAGTCGTTCTGAGAATTTTTAGTTTTATCACTATGTTGTAGCATACTGCACAATTTTTCCAACTTTTAATCGGCTCTATGAACACTTCTTCACTATTTGGCACTAATTATGATCAATTTTTGAAAAAAAATTAATTTGTTTAGAAAAAAGTCTTAGTTTTATTTTGAGCTTGAGTGACGCCCATGCATATGATTTACTGTTTATTGAACGGAAAAATTCACTTTTACTGTTCAGAACAATTAATTTTATGGACGAAAGGTGTACCTAAAATTGTTAAAGAAATATTAAAGTAAATTGTTCATTTATTTTTAATTGAGGCATGTAAATGGCCAAAGTGCAAAACCACGTATCTGCGTTTGTAACGTGGCGGACTTCCTGTCATGCTTTCATTTTTCTCTGGAAAACCGATCAAGTTAATGTCTTGAAAACTTCTTTGATTCTTCTTCTCTATTAGCAGAATATTCTGTAAAAATGTCGTTCCATTATTTACTTGCGTCTTTTCAAAAAATAAAATAGGAGCAGAGATTCTGAAACATTGCTATGGAGATACGTGGTGTCGCACTTTAGCCATCGATATATTTTCGTGCCAATCGAAAAAATGTTCTTATAATATGGATTCACGACACTTTTTTTGAGAAATCTTTAAAAAATGGTTTAAAATACACTGGAAAAACAAGTTACGGGCTGTACAGGCATACCGTCCGTTCTGGGCTCAGAGGCCGGAAGTTCCGAGTGCTGGCACCGTAGCTTCAATTGCTCCGAAACTTTCGGCCTCTAAGCCCGGAAGCGGACGGTATGTCTATGTAATCCGTAAGTACGGCTTCCACGGCCGGAGTTTTTTTCTTCTTTTTTTAGGTGTAAGTTGGTCTCAGTGCAGTGCTCCAAGCATCACACATTAAGCATCGTTATGTTTGATATTTGTAGATCTTTGAGATAAACGGGAGAGGCGAACGGAAGGAAATCTTCTTCTAAACCTGGGATAAAACACGACTAAACGAGGACTAATATTTGTCTGATTAATCCGCTCGGAACAGACCTCGGGGGCGGGATTGGAACTGACGAGTGATTTGGATGTTTAGGAAGTGTGAAAAAGTGACAGATATGCCGTCAAGCTGAAAGCAATTACCAACTCAAGTGCATCCGAGGTGACGTGCTCCGTTGTCAAATCATATTCACAAGCTTACTGAAAAAAAACTATGATTTAAATTGCCAGTTTAGTGATTTTTCATACTAACTCTTAAGGCGATTCGTCAAGCTCAAGTGACGTGGTCGAACTGGCATGCGATATATCGCATCTTTTAGGTAAAAAATCTCGACAGATTTTGAATTTTCAGCAAAAAAACGGGCGATAGCCCCTGCGCATGAGCCTGAAGAATCACTCTAAACCCAAAAATCGGCAAAATTCAGAGAAATGAAAGCAGGATAGTGTTTGGAAAAAAACCTCGCATTCGATACAGAAATCGATAGCTGAATCGAATGCGAGGTTTTTCTCCGATCACTATCCTGATTTCATTTCTCTGAATTTTGCCGATTTTTGGGTTTAGAATGATTCTTCAGGCTCATGCGCAGGGGCTATCGTCCTTTTTTTTTGCTGAAAATTCAAAATCTGTCGAGATTTTTAACCTAAAAGATGTGATATATCACATGCCAGTTTGACCACGTCACTTGAGCTTGACGAATCACCTTAATTAATAGCAGCCAGAACCAATAATGGTGGTATTTTCCCAATCAAATAAATACTGTACAATTGTTGTGGTGGAATAGCCAACTCAGTGCTAAAATGATCACTTGAGGATAAAATTGGTTGTAGCCACTACCAACTGAACCGAGTTTATCAGAAAGGAACCGGACCATATTTTCGAAAAAATTGAGTTAAGAATGTTTTTGAGTTTCACTAGACGTAAATTTTCTCCTGCCAAAAACTGAAAGTCTAAAAACAAAAATTTGTTTGTGATAAGAAAATTTAAAGTTTATTTTTTACAATGAGCCTCAGGTATGCAGGAATAAAACTTCTCCCTCCTTTTCTCAATTTCATCTTAATGGGGGTTGGTTTCTTTCTGATGAACTCGGTCTTATTCAGAGTTCGTATGTGACACAACTGATTCGGTGATTTTAATCGTAGTTTTCTTCTCAGTCCATGAGTGTATTGATGTAAAACTACACAAACATATGGTTCAGCTAAAAGTCCTGTCTCCGGAGGAGAAGGATGTAATATAGATTCGATCTCTGTGATACTTCAAATTTTGCCCTCCTAGTCGACGATTAGAGATCAAATTTAAGAAATTTGAAAACCTCTAGGGCTTGGAATAGGATTTTAGAAAGGCGTTAAGTCTGAAATTCAGGGCTCCTGTCAGAATTTTAAGATCAGTTGATCAAAATCAGAGCAACTTTAACGGAAAAGCTAATTTTTACAAACAAAAGGAAGCCTGAAATATATCCTGTCATTTGGATCCATCCCTGATTAAAAAAGCTCTGTTCCCTTGTAGCTCACGAGATATTTTACATATCTATACACCGTGTCACAACGCTGTAAAGAATCGTGATATTGCCATGCTATTTATGTATCTGTAATTTTATTAATATTTTGTGAGGAAGCATTGGTCATCAGGCTGATTAACGTTTATTTGCAATAATATACGCCTTCATTATTTTAATGGGCAAATCCTGTGATTTCTTATGAATACATGCAATTTAAATTGCAGCGATTTCTAGTTGTAAATATCCACGGATTTTCTCGGGAATAGCGACGTTCGGGTTAAATTTCTCACGCTTTTACGGTCACCCTGGCTATCTGGATCAATCTGTGCTCACAACAGCTACTTTATTGTAAAATAATCTTGTAAACTCGAAAGACACTTTTGTTGACATTTTCGTATGGTCCCTTCATATTCACACCCACATAAGGTACAACATTAAAAACAACATTTTCGTTTTCTTTTGCACTATATTTTGAAAGGTAAGCCGCTAACGTCAAATAAAATGTGTTGAAAAACTCCGAGAAGTTGCGAATTTTCAATATGTAGAACGGCAGAGTTGCTATTTATCTTGATTCTTGTACCCACTCTCGTTACGCGTATTTTGTTAGGTACAGGGAAAAAGGAACTTGAAATGCCGCTTATGTCAAAAATTTTCTCGGTCCTCAAACAATTCAAAATAGCGAGCTTTCACCACACTATCTCTTAACCTTGTAAATCATAATTTTTATTAGTTTTCGAGACGAATACGTTTTACGTTACGACGAATACGTTTTACGCTAAACGAATACGTATACCCTATCTACTTGCGTCTGAAGATGAAGGAATCACACCGTATTTTTTAACTTTTCATGTTCGTTGGTCATGGAAAAAGATCATTTGAACACTGGGACTTTGCCAAGCCTCATTCAAGAAAATGCGAGTTTTTGAGAAAAAAACAAAACAAAAACCTTGCACTCAATTTTCTAATTTCTTCATAGATCTTTTAATATTCAAGAATATATACCCGTGAATCGTGAATCAATTCAAAAATGAACTTTTTTTGAGAGAAAGTCAAAGATCTAATGTTTATACTGTGTTCAATTTCCATAGCACGGCGGTATAATACAACTATTTTAACTTCAGAGTAAGGCAAGGCTGCAGCTGACAATAATGCAGGCGATATTTTAAGTTGAAAAGAGTTGCAATCTACCTTTGCCTGAAATGATAGGATACGTTGATCCTGTTGGTAACAATCATATTTGAACGTCCCTTTCTGTATAGGTTAGCCAAAACTTTGAAACTAATGATGCATCTGTCTAATCGCCTTTTGTGACAAGTTGCCGACCGTTGTGTTTTTTTTCAAACGGTGGTTTCTTGGTTAATCTGAGAAAATTATTATTGGAGTTTGATTATTATTCTTGTTCAGAAGTTGATGTCCAAACCTCTCGTTGTTTGAATCACATTCTATTTGGATTTTGAAAAGAAAATATGTCGTCACCCTCCGGCAAAATTATCACAAGCGCCATGCGACGTTTCAAAATTTCCGTCACCATTTTATTTTTTTACAGAGAAATTGTTCGTTGAATCTGATTGAAATTTTCACTAAATTTTATCGACAGCACAAAGAAATTTTAGTACAGCTTCGTCGGACAGCTTCGTAGAACAATTTCTCTGTAGAAAAATAAATTTGCGGCTGAAATTTTTAGACGTCGCATGGTTCTTGTAATAATTTGACCGGAAGATGACGATGTGACGTTATTTCCTAGATCAGACCTTGTCTACTGCCCCATAGTTCGAGTTACTTTTTCAAACTTGGAATGAAATGACGCTCCTTCTTGAGGAGAACGACGAATGAACAACGTTTCATCCGTCGACTTTTTCTGACTTTCATCAGTCCGCTACTTTCGTGAAAATTAGATATAAATCGCTACTACTTTGTTTGCATACGGACACTCTCGAATGTCCGAGCTAAGCTACCTCTGCTGAGGCGGCACTTTAAATTTCGGAAAATACTTGCAAATCTCTTTAGGATGAATAAATTACACCTTTCGGGACTCTTTAACTAATTTTACGAGTCAAAGTGAGCGGGTGATGAGACAGGAGACTCCACGGTCGCGGTCGAGCAGAAGGCGCGCAAGATTAAAAGAAAAGCAAATTAAGCGGGCGATGGAGCCGGCGCGGTGGGGAGGGGGGGGGGGGCACGAGACGACAAAAGACAATTTGTCGCGCAAACCCCGCCTCATAATAAGTTCTCGTTTTATTAGGCATTTCTCAATTGTACATATGTACAGTGATGACAAATTAACGGCGCCCAATTCCGCCCGCGTGTTATCTTTGCCCGCCACTGGCGCGCCGCCAACCTAACCACCGCGCGCAGGATGAGTCCACTGTTGCCAACTGAGCATGTAAATGAGAGAGGAGCGTGAGAGGCAAAATTATAAGTCGAAAAAATGTGTTCGGTGGTTTTAATCGTTGTACAGAGGATACCACGACTCAATATCCCGGGAAACTGAAGTGCTGTGAACGTGAATCGGGAAGATACCAAAAATTATCTGGAAAGTTATTGGCGGAAGGGAGGGGGCTTGTAGAGGGCGTAACCCCCCCCCCTCCCCCCTGTTCGTCCGAAAAAAAGAGGAAGAAAAAGGGAAGAAGAAAAAAGGAAGGAACGGAGGTCCCGCTTCCGCACCCCCCCCCCCCCCTCCGTTCGAATTGTCTGGATCCGCCTATGTGGAAAGTTCTCGGAGGCTGTTAAGAAATAATGTGATTACCATGATGATTGTGCATGGTAACAGGTGGTAGCAGAAAATGACCGATATCAAGTTGCCAAAAAAGTTTTAGGAGTAGGTCCCTCCGGGTATGCGTCGTGGAGGGCGTCCAACAAAAAGGCACATGGATGACACATCCATCTTACAATTAGCAGTACTGTATGATGTATCCCGATTCTTAGTTCATAGTTCTCTAACATTTTTCTATTCCAGGGTCGGACTGGCTTGCATCTGAAGGCGTAGACCCTTGGCTGGTCAAAGGGGCGTATTGTAGTGCTGCGGTTTACACAAGCTTAAAATGTAGTTCTGCAAATTCATCCTAAAAAAGATTCACACATTAACCTGAAAAAAGAAGAAAACAATCTAGTATTAACACAGCCGAAGACAGGAGAGAAGATTGCATACAGCGAAGCACTGAGAGATCTCGCTTCGCGTCATCGCGCCTTCAATTTTTCAAATGCAGCACGGTCGTCCATCAAGTACGAATAGTTGTATCTCTACGCCGTCATAAACGCGCATCCTTTCCCTCGCTCTGTTTCCATAATTATTGTGTTTGTTTCCGATTGTTTTATTCGTAGTGGTGCTTCAAACACTACGTAAGTAACACAGCTGAAGATAGGAGAGACGTATTCGGGCCTCCTTTTTGAATTTTCTCCCGACTCTGAGCGACACCTTATTGACAGTATATAGCGGAGCATTGAGAATTCACGCTTGGCGTCATCGCGCCTTCAATTTTTCAGATGCAGCACGGACGTCCATCAAGTACGAATAGTTGTATCTCTGCGCCGTCGTATACGTGCATCTTTTCCCTCGCTCTATCTCCACATTGTGTTTGCTTCCATTTGTCTTATTCGTAGTGGTACTTTAAACACTACGTGAGTAACATAATAAGATAGGAGAAACGTATTCAGGCCTCGTTTTTCAACTTTTCTCCCAAATTTCACTAGCAGCGCCTTAAATTTTTCATATGCAATGTGAACATCCATTTTGCGCGAATAGTTTTATCGCGTTTAGACGTCTCTTATGTTTTCGAACCCACCGTCGCTTCTAAGGGAATTACACATAGCAGATGCAGGAGGGGGGATAATAAAGCGCCTGTGGGTCAAGAAAAAGGTGGAAATTTCACAGAAAAGTGTTTCCGCTTCAGAAAGTAGTTCCTGAACCTCTGTTTACCACTTTCTTGCGTATGAGTACCTTTCTTTACTCCGTATTCTCTCTTTCTCTCTCTTTCCGTTCATTTAAGAAATTTTCCGCATATTATCTAGGTCCTAATTTTTATTTCTCTTCTTTTTCTGCTGTCTGTCAGGTGGGCTCGTTTTTGGCGCGCCAAGGGGGCTTAGATACCAATGGCAGATTGGCCGTATGGCCAATCCGAGCCTATTCTATTCCATCTGCGTACTGAGACGCGTACGAACAAAGCATTTCACCCTTCTGAGACCAGGAACCCCAGAAA
This sequence comes from Bemisia tabaci, assembly GCF_918797505.1. Taxonomy (NCBI): domain Eukaryota; kingdom Metazoa; phylum Arthropoda; class Insecta; order Hemiptera; family Aleyrodidae; genus Bemisia; species Bemisia tabaci. Next base: position 12,337,039 of record NC_092796.1, read on the forward strand.
AAAACGAAAAGAAAGAAAATTGGAAAGTCTAACCCTCTCGAGGGCAATTTATCCGGAATTTACTTAGCGTCTGCATTTCCGATGGTTAAGTAGAAAAACAATCAAAACGAGTTTTCCCCAGAAGGAAATTTTCAGATGAGCCCTAGCCCTGAAATATTTCTGCGCAATCCAAGGTTCATCTGAGAAATGGGCTTGCTCCTTTTTGGAGACAATCCGCTCACTCGAGGTCGAACACTCTAAACAGCGTGGCAAATAGGGGAAAGAGAGGGGAAGGGACGCTGAAGCGTGATAAAATTACCTGAAGCTAAATTTAAGCCACTTACAAAACCAATTAAAAAAGCGTCCATAAAAATCCGCGATTAGGCCGGGCGCGGGCGGTGTGAAAATTACCCTGAAAAGCGGGTAGCATCCCGAACGGGGGAAGGAGGGGGGGAGAAGACGTCGGGGGAGAAGGAGGTGGATCGGTGGACACACTAAGAGGGAAACGGGCCGTGCCAGGGGAGACAAAGAGGGCGAGGCGCAAAAAAAAGGCAGAGGAAGGAGGGGGTGGTGTCTTATCATCTGGGTCCGTCTTACAGATGATTGCTTTTTATAGGACACGCTTCAGGGAGAACCCCCGAGCCGGAGGATCTGCCCGTCTGCCCCTTAAGAGTTCGGTGGGAAATCCCGTGGATCGTGTTCGATACAGTTTAACTCGTTTGCTATCGCCTTTTTACGCGGGAAAGTTACTTTACTAAATACTGAAAACTGTGCGTAAATGACGAAAAACACTAAAGAATGACCAGAACTGTATGTAACCTCAGTCTTGTACTATGATGTGCTGCTGCTCATCACATTGGCGGATCCAGAAAATTGGCCGCATCGTTTTTTCTCCATTTAAACCCAATGAAATATATCCAAATTTTCTAATTCTGATCGGTCACACACTGGTAAAAAAAAACCTCTTGGACCAATGCCGTATTGCATTGACTTAAGAGTGCAGTTTCTTGTCGCCGGATTTAAGACTCTTGAACTCTTGTTTCAAGCGGACTTTGCATTGAAACAAGAGTCCAGACTCTTAAATTCGGCGACAAGAAACTGCACTCTTGAACCAAGAGGTTTTTTTTACCAGTGCATTCTCGGGAACCTATCGCAATAGAGTCAGGTTGGGTTAAGTTAGGTCACGCAACTAAATGAACTCTCCGGCAAAGTTGGAAGTATCAATTGAATTGAAGGCGCCCAAATTTTGAATTTATACACACTACTTCTACAACCTCGATCAATATAGCGTGCTAGGCTCTTCATTTTTTGCAGTACATTACAGACAACTGGCAGCCAGCTGCAAAAAAACCGCGTATGGATAATTTGATGTTGCCAAATTTATAATTCAAAATCTCGGATTTGGACCGCAGTCCACTTTCAGATGCGCTACAAAAGATGATTCAAATCAATCTCCACATATTAGAAACAATCATATTTTCCTGTGCTCTTTTCTCACTTGCAGAGAGGATGGTGCACTTCGTATCAATTATCGGGAACTTGCATTTTTGGCAGCTGCATTAAGATCGTTTGCCTACGCATCCTCGATACGCGATCCCGCAATCCTTGCAGAGGAGAAAAAATTGTCTGCTCTCTGATCATCGGCAACATTGTCTATTATCCATGTAAACCTATGGAAATGTGTCTGTTCTTGGAAGGACCTGGTGCTCCGACTAGAATCGATTATTTAACATAGGTTTAAATGGAGGAAATTGCCGGTGTTGCAAAATTGCTGGATCCGCCTCTGACTCAGTAGAGCTCGAAAATTTTGACTCTAATTGGAATTTTTGGAACTTTATGGCTCTGTTCCCCCGCGAGGTGTGGATCCAGCACCATTTTACCACCTTGCCAAAGACTTCACCAAGGTAAAAAATAACTTGTCTTTCTCATCTATTTTGTCACGGGGGAAAAATCCCGAACGTTGGGACAAGACTCCGTTCCGAGATCGCAAAATTGGACGAATTCGGACGAAAATTTAGACGAAATTTGGAATTCTATCAAACGGAACTAAGCGCCATCGGGGGAGGAATAAGGTAGAGGGGAAATTAGATTGATGAGTGTCGTGGAACGCGATACTCGTTCCGTCCTACTCTTTTCTATGGCGCTTAGTTCCGTTTAACAGAACGCGCTATCCGGGATTCTAAAATCCTTAAAAGGAACTAAATTTGGCGCTTAGTTCCGTTTAGCAGAAATACGTCCGATTGACTCAAACAATTTAATTGTTTAAAAAATTACACCTGCACACTTTTTGTCCAAAACTTTGCTGACTTGTGCATTAGATCGGACGAAAAATTGGTGACATTTGCTGTTAATGCATAGGATTCTCCTGGCAGAAATTCAATTTGCGAGGGGTTTGGCAACATTGAAATGCAGATAAGTTCTTTTGTGGCGGAGACAACGAAATGTAAACAAAAAGTGTCCATTACATGCGTTGTATTTTGCGATTTTAAGAATGATTACTGATTCGCCGATTAACGGAAACTGGATTCGCCTTCAATCAACAAAATAGGCAACACACGCTCCGGAGAGCTAGTTTAGTGGTATCTAAAATATCAACAGACTTTCTTCACTTGCGAATACGTTAAGGTGGAAACTTTTTCTCTCCGCAGCGGCAGAATGCTAAAACAAGTACATTAATAACAATTGATAGCTACGAGGAGGGGAATGTAATGACAACAAAACACTCGGAACATTGCAGTCAAATATGACTGCATATTTTTTACTTCCCCGAACAACGTAAACGTCATAGCGGTAATGTGCCATCAGGAATAATATAATGTTAGGCATTATGCATTTTTCCCAGTTGCATACTTCACTGCTGTGCTGAGGAGAAACGCCTGATAAACATTCGAGAGTTGCCGAATTTCCTCAGAAAAAATATTTATTTTTGAGGAATGTTATGAAGATTTCCTCTTAAAGTTTTTCGGTAATTTAGATATATGATTACGCATAAAATTTTCTGAAAATTCGAGGGAAACTATTGCAAATATCCCTAAAAGTCTGTATTTTTTATGGATATTTGGAAAAGTCTAGAGGATCCTATGACGTCCTTACCACGGCAGTTTAATGGTGACATTTTTGGAGTATGGAAAATCTGAAATACTTTCAATTTAGACACTATACAATCTGCAAATGTGCGGGACTCAGAATGCTAATCCAGCCCTGCGAATTGATGATTTTACTGATCTTAGCGATAAACAGAAAGGAGTGTAAGGGTAAAGGAGTCAATGAGAAATTCAGTTTCATGTAAAGGTATAGAATGTCATTGTCGCACATCCGCGATCGGTCAGTGGGTCAGGTGGTGACGAGTGACAGTGTTCAATCGTAAAAAGCCGTGGCGTGGCGTGTGGCGTGTCCTGATTTTGGTCGTTGCAGTTGTTGCAGGTGAAATGCCTTCAATTTTGAGAGTATGCAACCCGCAAATGTGCGTGCCCCTGCCCGCCAGCACTTCGGACCCCTAGGCGCTAATCCAGCCCTGCTTATGATACTTATGACAAATCACGGAGAGTCTGGCCAAATTTGAAAAATCTCTTTCTTATAGTAGGTTTTTTAGATTTGATTACCGAAATTTCAATCAGAGTATGTTTCCATCCAAACTTTTTCGACAAATTTCATTTTACTCTCAGTTTATAAAGACTCGCTGGTTTTCGAAATCTTCTTACCTTTATCAGCGAATATTGCGCCCTTAAATTTTAGAATTTTTCTTAGCCAATCGCCTCCTGTCTCTTCCTTTTTTAAATATCTTGATGATGAGAACATTTTCCATTGTTACTCTAAAATTCTGTTAACCACTGATGACTTCTCTAATGGACCTGCGATAATTCCATAAGCCGGATCTTCAAAAACAGAGAACTGTCGTGACGACACCCGTGAAGTTTCCACCGAACGGCGGCAACAAAACAAAAGCTCGGATGAAATCAGATGAAAATCAAATGGCATTTTGTTGCTGAGGAGGAACGACCTAGAAAATCGTGACAATCGGTGCAAGTGACTCACACCGAGTCGCCTTTTATTTAAATACAAACAGAGTCGGGGGCGCCATGGGAGGGGCGGGAGGGGTGGCGGGAGCTGAAGATGGAATATTGACGAAGGATTTTTGTCTATAGTCTCTCGGATGGAGGCTTTACATTCAGTCACTTTCCATAATTCCCCTTTGTTCAGGCGCTTTTTGTCTCGCGGATTTCGCCGAGCGTAAAAAAGCGAAGAAAAGGGGATTTATACCGCCAACCCCCCTCCTCTGCCCCCTGCCCCCGCCCCCTCTCCCCGGGCGAGAATCGACTTGGAGACTTCGTTTCTCAGGTGTGACTCCGGATTAAAAAACGGGATCGGAATCGAGGAAGTTGGCGGATTTAAAGTTTGCGGAATTAATTTATTTTTAATTTCCGACGGGCGCGACTCTGATCGTAACTAGGCTTATCGGTGCAGCGGAACCGGATCGCTCATTCTCGATATCACAGGGTGCTCAATAATCATATGGGCGGAGTTTTGCCACACTGGAAAAAAAACACATTGGATCTAGAGTCCAGACTCTTAAAAACATCGACAAGAAAAAATACTCTTGATTCGATCGGATTTTTGCCTAAATCAAGAACCAAGCCTCTTAATTTGAGCGGATTTCCTATTGATTTAAACAAAAATCTGATTGAATCAAGGGTATTTTTTCTTGTCAATGTTTTCAAGAGTCTGGACTCTAAGTCCAATGTGTTTTTTTTCCAGTGCACGGTCAGGGAACTAGCGCACTCTCTGGCTAAAGTAGAGAGACCATTCATTACATTTTTTACTCACGCAAAAAAGCAATAAGTGGACGTTCACTTGAAACACGGAAAAATTGGATGGTGCTCTAGCATGTATAATGTTAAAAAAATGTGTGACAAGTATAAATGCTGATTTTACCATAAACAAAATGCTACGTTAACTACGTCCACGGGTAAATGAGAAAATTCATTGTTGAGTTGACTTTTTTTTTAAATGTAAGATCAGCATTTGATACTCTTCGCACTTTTTTAACAGTATGAATGCTAAATCAACATTCAATTTTTTCCGTAAAAGTCTCAAAGGCAGAATGTTTGCGTTGAAAATGCATTCAATCGTGATGACAACGTTAACAAGAACTTAACAAACGTGTCATAAACAAAGAGAGACACTGCCTCTAGCATTTTGGAGATCTAACCCTCTATTGGAGAATTTTTTTCAACTTTAACGGAGCTTTAGAGATTTCAAGAAGTTTTACCCTCCTCTCTCCGGGGCAAAACCGCTTTTCCCTAACAAAATTTGCCCCTCCTTTGAAATAAACACCTCAGTTTTTTACACTTCAGTAGAGCCAATGCATTTTTTTTATGCTATTACAGCATTGGTCGTGACGTCAACATAGAGATTCTTTGGATTATTGAATCGGACCCAAAACAATGAAATTATATCACTTCTTGCTAACAAAAATAAATCTGTGTTGATTATTTACCTGCAAAATAGTCCCTTTTAGCATTAATACAAATCTACGTAAGGTCAAGCATAGTCCAAAAATACCAAACCATATCGAGATGATTTTGGCAGATTGGCGATTTTTTTCAAAGAATGCACAGAAAAATAAAATGTAGAAAATGTAATTTGGGGTACCAGGGTAAGAAATTTTCGGCATCAAATACATTTGTTGGCAAAGTTATGAACCTTGTCGCTTCCATTTTATTCTTGAGGGGACTAGGAAGAACTCTCCTTTGAAAAATCAAGCTAGAATTTTTGGACCCAATTTAACAAAATTGCGCTGAGAGGGTCTCTAGCTGTAGGTCTCTTTTTCCATGAGCGGTCATATTCTGCAAAGACTTGTAGGTCTAGATCCACTTAAAACTCTAGCCAGTTCAAAGAATGACCGTGCAGCCTTCGAGGCGTAAATTTACCCTCTTCCCTTGATCCTCGTCGTATTCTGCCATGCTAAAGAAGATCGCCGTATGAACATTCGAGAATTGTCAAATTTCCTACGATAAAATATTTATTTTTGAAGAAAATTTTGAATATTTGTCCTTGAGGTTTTCAAGAGCTTTAGGTGACATTGCAAACAAAATGATGTAAACAATTATAATAAAAATCATCATATTTTTACTATGAAATTCTTGTTCTATCGGAGGAAATTTGCCAAGGCCTGAAGGTTCATACGGCGTTCTTCCTTAGCACGGCAGTATTGACCCTGGATTTCTGATCCTACGATAAGTTGATCGTTTGCTATCTGTTGGGCTGTATCCTATCGGGAGGTTGACTCGGGGACGGGTTTGGAGGACATCCAGTGGGATCGAAATATCGGATGGTGAATGAAAGTCTAAACCTCTTTGACTCGGCGTCGAACTCTTGGCTCTTCGGGTGCGGGCGAAGGCTGAGTGGAGGCGGAGGGTGGCGGATTAGGGGGAGGTTGTGGAGGGTTAATAGATCTATCAGTGCGGCAATTGGCCGGCACCCGAGCGGAAAATCACTTGAGAGTGTTGCGGCGTTTCCGGGTTCCACTACCGTCCCGCGTTGTCTCATCGCGGCCGCAGTTAGGAATTTTCCGCCGTCCCGTCGGTCCTGTACCTTCTCATCAGTAATTGAACCGATTATTTTCTAAAGAACTTAAGCGCCAAAATGTCGAATGCACTGGAAAAAAAACACGTTGGATCTAGAGTCCAGACTCTTGAAAACATCGACAAGAGAAAATACTCTTGATTCCGGTGAAATTCGCTCAAATTAAGAGGCTTGGTTCTTAATTTAAGCAAAAATCCGATTGAATCAAGAGTATTTTTTCTTGTCGATGTGTTTAAGAATCTGGACTCTAGATGAAGTCATCGACAAGAAAAAATACTCTTGATTCGATCAGATTCTTACTTAAATCAAAAGGAAATCCGCTCAAATTAAGAGGCTTGACTCTTAATTTAAGCTTAAATTTCTTTTTTTCTACAAAAATTCCATAATTTGACCATTAGCCACCCTACTTGTATTTGCCAACGTCTATTCTTCACTGGAATAAAAACACATTGGATCTAGAGTCTAGACTCTTGAAAACATTGACAAGAAAAAATACTCATAATTCAATCGGATTTTTGCTTGAATCAAAACGAAATCCGCTCAAATTAAGAGGCTTCTTGATTTGAGCAAAAATCCGATTGAATCAAGAGTATTTTTTCTTGACGATGTTTTTAAGAGTCTGGACTCTAGATCCAATGTGTTTTTTTTTCCAGTGTGCAAGAAAAACCGTTTTATTAGCTTCGTTGACAATCTTCGAATCCCAAAAAATGTATGTTCCATTTAGGGGCTATTTTGAAATCAGACATGATTGATTAAACCAGAGAAAACAAAGAAAACACAACCCCTAGCAACCTGCATTGGAGAAAAGGTAACTTGGATCTAGAGGCCAGACTCTGAAAAGCATTGGCAAGAAAAAGTACTCTTGATTCAATCGGATTTTTCCTTGAATCGAAGAGCCAAGCCTTTTGATTTAAGCGAATTTCCTCTTAATTCAAGTAAAAATCCGATGAAATCAAGAGTATTTTTTTCTTGTCAATGCTTTTAAGAGTCTAGACTCTAAATTCAAGCGACTTATTATTGATTTGGACACATTGTAGCATATTTTGAACAAACTTAATAACCTTAAATTTTCCTAAATTTCAATAATAAGACACCTCAACGCGCGTTGACGACGGCACAGAGATACAACTATTCGTACACGATGGATGTCCGTGCTGCATCTGCAAAATTGAAGGCGCGATGACACGAGGCGTGAACTAGGAATGCTCCGCTCCCTCTACTACCAAACTAGAGATTAGTGCTTACGTATAATTTGGAAAATAATCGGTTCAATTTATTATGACCATACAGAGGAAAATGGATCAGTGGACCACTATTCCAAGGAAAATTGTCACTATCGGAAAAGAGTAGAGTGAGAACCCATGATAAAATTTCATCACCTAAACAATAACTTGTCTTGTATAGATGATGATAACTTTTTTTTTTTTTTTGACAAGAAAAAGAGTTCTTGAGACGTTTTTTTCCGTGTTACTGCAAAAAATGATTACCCAAAGAAAAATTGTTGTTGAAGTAGTGATATTTTATTACTGGTTCATACGTTATCATGACAAGGACGTTTTTCTTTGCGGTAGTGATTTATTTCATTTCGTGGGAAAAAATTTATTTCATAGATCCCACGATAGCGATTGCAACTAATCGGGTGAGTGGAATATTAAATTTGGGAGTCGACGCTATTTTTCGCCGGATAATGGTTAATGAAAACATAAAGACCATTTAAAAATCGCCTAATCATAAGCGATTACTGTTGGGATGAGCACTTCACTAGGCGAGTTTCTTGAAAATTAGGTTAGGATTGATGATCCATTTGCTCAGCTTTTTCGTTACCAGTCATCCTTATCCAGCGTGAATCCGAGCGTTGACTTCCGAAAGTAACTTGTATACCATAGGCGAATTCTCACGACCGGGTTTGGTTTACTCTCTGATCGACTCCTTGAACCGAATTTTTTTTTCCAAACCAATCTACTAGTCTGTTCAGCAACCGGTGTCCGAACCAAATCAAAAGGCGCATTTTCGAGGGTGGATTTGGCTAATTTTTCTACCTAATACCAACCTTCGTAATAACTAAACAAAACTACCTCCCGACAACGGTATGCCTACAAAATTTAGTTTTCATGCTGGTGGCAATGACAACCACATCCAGAATTCTCGACCCACTCCTGAGGTGCGTCGCAAAGACGATGGATCTCTCCAAACTCTTCATGCAAAGATAGAGAGCAAATACATGGACAGGGCTGGCACTTTATTTGGGGACTCTAAAACTGAAAACACGGCATCACTGCTAATGTATTTGCTCCCTATCTTTGCATGGAGAGTTTGTCTTGATGTAGACGTGGACTCTCAGGATAGTGTGGGATATCCCCTCCATTTTGGCCTCAACTTGAGAGCTTTTTTGAGCTTGGGAGTTGATTTCAGAGAAAACCAGTGGCACCATCGTGTTTCTTGCGAACTTTTGCATAAGAATCAACAGTCAAATCGCAAATTTTTCACACATACAACATCTTCATGGCAGCCTAGATTGGAGCATCGCGAGCTCACGCCTCATGTCATAGCGCCTTCAATTTTGCAGATGCAACACGGACATCCATCAAGCACGAATAGTTGTATCCCTGCACCGCGCGCCATCATCAACGCGCGACCTTCCCTTGCCCCATTACCATATTGTGTTGGTCCCATCTGTCTTATTTGTAGTGTGTAATGCGCTTGTACGTTAAAAAAACAGCCGAAAATAGGAAAGATGTAACCGGGCCTTGATTTTTACCTTCTCTCCTGAATCTAAGCGACTTATCATTGACAGCATAGAGCGGAACATTTCATCAGTTCACGCATCGCGCCTTCAATTTTTTAGATACAACACAAACATCCATCAAGCACGAATAGTTGTATCTCTGCGCCGTCATCAAAGCGAGTCCTTCCTTTTACTCTATTTCCATGTTGTGTCGGCTTCGTTTGCCTCATTTGTAGCGGTGCTTAAAAGGCTACGTGAGCAACACAGCCAAAATATAACTTGGTTTCTTGTTGGCCAAATTACGTATCTGGTAACAAAACTTATAGGTAAAGCGTCTAGCTACTGGAAAAATTCCAGCTCAATCTACAACTACTGTTGCACCGAACAGCAATGTCTCTACGTGAGAAAATTGTGCTCAAATGTGCTTTCAGTTTTAGTACGTACTTACAAAAATAAGTCTGGCCACGACTTCTTCGCTCCTAGCTATACGCATGTAATGTACTCTACTCAAGTGAAAACGATCGTCAAAACGCACTTGTCAAAATATTTTTATAAATTCAGTGGTAAGAAGCCTTTTTGATGGATTTTTTTAAAGTATTTATATCCGGTAAAATATACTGAAAAAGTTCTCTAAAAAAAACTGCTGTTTATCTTAAAGTTGTTAAAAAACTATTTAATTAAAAAACTACCTACTTTACTTTTAAAAATACTCGAAAATAGTTACCTACAAAGCATAAATTTAAAACATTTATTTTAATCTTTTAGAGCTTACGAGTTGTTTTAAGTAAAGTTATGTCTGGTAAAATTTACTTAAAACCTCTCTAAAAAAAACTGCTGTTGATCTAAAATTTGACAAAAAAAAAACCATTTTATTTAAAGACTACTTTACTTTAAAAAATACTTGCAAGGGGTTACCCGTTACCTACCTATATAACATAAATTTTAAAATATTTTGTTAATATTTTTAAAGCTTTCTGGTTGTTTTAAAGTATGTTTCACAGGAGATGAGGAAAAATCTGTGAAATTGATGGGGAAGCGGCAACGGGCGAAGTTTGTCTGGTTGCGGCGGGTCTCACTCGCCCCTCGGGTCCTTTCGTTCCGACTCGTTCCTCCAATTTTCTTATTAACATTTTTATTAAAACCTCTTTACAATACAATAATAGACAGCATAATCGTCCGCTCGTGACTTCAAGGATTCCGCCACCTAATTCCTTGAGCCTTCCTCGTGACAGTGACGAGCTCAGCTCCATTTCGACAGGAGTTCATGGCTCTCGTTCACAGAATCCTTTTTCCCAAAGAATTCCCGTTGAGTATCTGTCACTTTCTTCAAGACTTCTTTACTTCTCTCGAATATACCATAATAACTATGCACTCTTCCAATCGTTACGTCATACAACCAAGAGTACCTATATAAGGGTGCAGTTCTTATTCGACAAATAAGTCATTTTTGGTTCTAAACAAAGATAACCTGATGTACAAAGAGGTTTTTTTTTTTTTTTTTTTTTTTTTTTTTGAAGTGTGTTAGACTTCACGTGGTGTGTCTGAGGATTCCGGAAGGAAATCCCTCTGGGCGAGCTGAAGGGTATACTAAGGCCAATGCTAGACCACGGTAAATACGACTACAATACGGTAAGTACGTCCATAAAACGATAAATTCGACTAAGGCTCGTTAAATTCGACTATAATTCCTAAGTATACTACTTGACAGATGTTAACAACCCCGCAAGACGCCAAAAATTTCTGCGGATATACCCAGGTCTCCCTTAAAACGCTGAAAAGATCACACAGGGCCCGAAACGTCCTAGAATCCTTCCGGACAGTACAAACAGATTGACGTATACGAGTCGTTTGGACAGGCGAGTTGGTGATTTTGCCAACCTTACATTAAAATTCAATATAAAACTAAAATATTCATTGGAAAGGGAAGTAGCTCATTTGAGCATAATTTTCCCACGTAGAGAGATTGCTGTTTGGTGCAACACCAGTTGTTGTAGATTGAGCTGGAATTTTTCCGGTAGCTGGACACTTCACCCATTTTTTTTTACCCGATACCTAATTTTGCCAAAAAAGTTAATCAAAGTTATATTTTGGCTGTGTTGCTCACGTGACCCTTTAAGCAACGCTACAAATCAAGACAAACGGAGCCGACACGACATGGAAATGGAGTGGAAAAATTGACTCACTTTGATGATGGCGCAGAGCTACAACTATTCGTGCTTGATGGATGTTTGTGTTGTATCTGAAAAATTGAAGGCGCGATGCGTGTACTGATGAAATGTTCCGCTCTATGCTGTCAATGATGTGTCGCTTAGATTCAGGAGAGAAGGTAAAAATCAAGGCCCGGTTACATCTTTCCTATCTTCGGCTGTTTTTTTAACGTACAAGCGCATTTCACACTACAAATAAGACAGATGGGACTAACACAATATGGTAATGGGGCAAGAGAAGGTCGCGCGTTGATGATGGCGCGCTGTGCAGGGATACAACTATTCGTGCTTGATGGATGTCCGTGTTGCATCTACAAAATTGAAGGCGCTATGGCGTGAGGCGTGAGCTCGCAATGCTCCACTCTAGGCTGCTATTGATCTGTCGCTCTGGTTCGGGGAAAATTTTAAAAAACCAGACCCAAAAGGTCTCCCCTATCTTTGGCTGTGTTGATATCTAATTTTTTATTTTTTTTTCAATTTGATGTCTTATTCTTTTTTAAAGATGTATTTGTAGACATACATATAAAGTTCGAATGTACCGGCCCCATAGAACCCGCAGGGCGCGTATTTTCAGCTATCCTCGGGTCAGTTTGACCCGAGTTGGGCAATAGGGCATGTAAGGGTTAGTTCCATAATTTGGCGAAATCTCAGCACCCATCTCATTGCTTGAAACTTGACTAAGTAAACTATTGATTCGTAAAACATTGCACAAAAAAACCATTGGACAAACTTTATAAATGGACCATAAAAACTTTGGACCAAACAAAATTGGGTAAAGTGTCTGCGGCTCCCATTTTTCCCTACGCAATGAAAATTTCAGTTTTATACTGAATTTTAACGCACGTTGGAAAAATCATGAACTCTCCTGTCTAACATGCGGGATGATCGTTAAAATTGACATACAAAGCATATAGACAAAGAAGATGAAAGTGATATGGAGGGATCCCATTGGTGAAAGCGAGTGACTGCAATGGACGAAAAAGGTAAGTAATAGATTGACTAAAGGAACCCACGAGAGACCCTATAGTTAGTCCATCGTTTATCCCTTTTTAGTCTATAAAAATTATCCATTTCAACCAATAGGATCTCTCTACAATAGATATGTCTTCGTTGTCTACCGCTTCGTCTGTCAATCATACCGCTGATATCTTTTTTGCTCTCACTTGGGAAAATGAGACCTTAGTCCACTGAGGAATAACTTCCGATATGGCAGTGAACGCATCTCAATAAAAAGGAACTCTATCCATTTTGACAGGAGCTCTGACATACACATACTTTTATGGATCTCAGGGCTCGTATGAGAATGGATATACTCGTAGTTCCTTTTGATTTAAACACGTCCAACTGTGTTGGTCACAGAATCGCGTTTTGATGATTCCAGATATAAATCAGCAAAAAATAATGAGATCCGTCCAAACACCAAGTTTCTAGGTTGAATATACATTAATTGCACACCATGGTTTCTTCCACCTTGGTTTCATCCTCATTTCAAGTCGAGTAACCAGTGCAAATGTGTGTATATTGAGAGGATATAATCTCCAAGGACGGACACATTTCTCTGAGCCATTAATTATAATAAAATTATAAGCGGGAAGAATCGAAAAAAATCACCGTATTACTCGCCACCTGGCAACAAAGGAACTTTTCAGAGCTAAGCGACGGGGAGTTTTCGGGAGTCTTTAAAGGTTCCTTTTCGAGGCGTTTTTAATCTGCTCGCTGTGCTTTTACTCGGGCTCTTCTCACTAATTTGAGGGTGTTTTCCTTATTTCCTTATCTCGCGCTTGGAGCGAACGACTCAAATTGTTCCGCCCGTCTTTGTTCCCCGAAAGCTGGATGCTCAGGCTACAGATTACGCCGATTAAAGGATTAGCTGGCTACATCCCTACACCCGAAACAAGTCGTCAAACTTATGCTCCTGACCCCTGAATTTTCGCAACTTTTTAGCGTAATTGCTCGCCAGACTCCCGAGGCTGAAACTCCCGCAGCAATTCGAGTTTATTCCAGTTTGGAGAAAGCAGCAAACGCTTACGAAAGCTCCTGGAGAGGGTTCAGGATAAAACAGATGAATTCGTGTTTTGTCAGTAAGTTGATTCACTTGTCAGAGTCTCAGAAGTACAGAAAATAAAGAGGAAAGGAATTTTTTTGTAAGGAGTTTTTGTGGCGATTAGGCGTCGCAGAGCGCTATGATAGCGAATCTTATGTATGTATGTGTTAATTTATTTATTTTATTTTAGCTTTTTTATAACTGTTCATACGGGACGGGGCCCTATTTTACGGTGGGGGGGGGGGGGTTCCAGTGGTGGAGTGATTTTCGTTTCGTTAGCTCGAAAAATTTAACTTTGAGATCTCGACGAAAATTTTAAGAACTAGTGAATTAGTTGATTAGCATAAACTAGAGGCATTAAAAAATGAACTGAAGGCTGCATCTAATGGTTGATCTTCCATGGGATTAATTTTTCGTTTTTAATATCGATTTTAATAAGTTTTCATTTACGGAGATTTTTAAAGGTTTTGACCTCCACTTCCCCTTGAGCAAAGTTTCAAAGTTTTGAGCAAAGTTGAGCACTTCTGACAACTTTTACGTTTTACCCAACTTTTACTCTCTTCAGCTACCAATAATGCCCATACATATTCGGCTCCAATGACGCTCTTGCTGAAATTAGACTTCATTTTGCAATAAGGAACCAATATTTTTAGCTCACCCATAAACGCACCTAGGCCAAAAATAGATGCTCTTAATTTTAAAATAGAGTTTCTTTTCAAAGAAAAGCATACACTGGAAAAAAACACATTGTGTCTAGAGTCTAGACTCTCGAAGACATTGACAAGAAAACATACTCTTGATTCAATCAGATTTCAGCTTAAATCAAGAGGAAACCGATGCATTAAATCTTCGGCTGTGTTGTTCGTGTAGTCCTTGAAGCACCACTACAAATAAGACCAACGAAACTGATACAATATGGATTTAGAGCGTTCTTCTCGTTCTAATTCCGGACGCGCGGTGATGACGGCGCAGAGATACAACTATTCGTGCTTCATGGATGCCGTGTGGTATCCGCAAAATTGAAGGCGCGATGGCGCGAGGCATGAATGCGCGCAGTGCTCTGCTTCCTATCTTCGGCTGTGTTGACACTCGATGTTTTTCTTTCTTTTTTTCAATTTAATGTGTGATTCTTTTTCTTATACGTATTTGTAGACATTCTGCACTGGAAAAAAAACACATTGGATCTAGAGACCAGACTCTTGAAAACATTGACAAGAAAACATACTCTTGATTCAATCAGATTTAAGCTTAAATCAAAAGGGAATCCGCTCAAATTCAGAGGCTTGGTTCTTGATTTAAGCAAAAATCCGATTGAATCAAGAGTATTTTTTCTTGTCGATGTTTTTAAGAGTCTGGACTCTAGATCCAATGTGTTTTTTTTCCAGTGCAAATGAATTCAAAGATCACCCACTAAAAATCTTGGCCATGTAATCCAGAGAGGCAAAAGTCTATTCGGATATCAACACCATTTTTCGCTTAATGATGGTTGGTGAGCAATTGTCGAGCAAAAAAATCGAATAAAATTTACGTAATGGTGAGTGTCGAGGTGCAGGCACTTCAACAGACGAGTTTTTGAAAATAAGGGTGGGATTCCTAAACCAATCGCTTAGTCATGAGTCATCGAAAGTCGAATCTGAGCGAAATGCTTCCGGGAGTAACTTGTGCAATGCGCACCGTAAGGAAAATACTCGTAACAGTGGGGAGATCTATAAGATATCAACGGCTAAAGTGCGAGCACACGTATACCACGTTTGCAACGTTTTAGACTTCCAGTCATAGTTCATTTTTCTCCTTGGAAAATTAGTAAACGTAATTTTTTTAAAAAATTCTTGCTTTTTCTGCTCTGTCATTAGAATATTCTGTATAGATTTCAGTCATGAAGTCAACTTGTTCCTCTTTGAAATGTTAACTTAGGAGTGGAGATTTTGAAACACTGCTATAGAGATAGGTGCTTGGTGTTACACTTTAGTCACACTAAAAAAAAAAAAAGAAAAAAAACAAATCCAGCCGAGGAGCCGTACTTCCAGGCTATATAGACATAACGTTCGATTTCCGGGCGGAGAGGCCGAAAGGTTCGGGCGTAGTTCCCGGAGCAGTCAAAGCTACAGCTCCGGCACCCGGAACTTTCGGAGTGGACGTCATATCTGTAAAGTCAGTAACTTCTTGTCTCAGTGATCGGTATATTGGTACATATCGACGGTGTAAGTCGGCAATCACATAACTCGTTTGCGGTGTCTGAAAATCTCCGCCTCTATGTTATTTTTTTAAAGGAGAACAAAATGACATAATCTCTTGAAGTTTTTGCAGAATTTTCTTGGCATGGAGAAGAAACATCATGACAGTTTTAAAGAATTGCCGTTAAGCGGTTTCCCATTTAAAAAATGGAGTATGACAGGAAGTCTGCGACGTCGCAAACCGAGTTATGTGATTGCCGACTTACACCGTCGATATATAGATTATTCAGGAAATGCCGCTTTGCATTTGACATTCGGCAACTCCAAATGCAGATACGACGTTATTTCTGTAGGGAGGCTGAACTCGGGAGAAGAAACCGGGAGCCGGGGAGGCGGGATCTCGAGCGGTGGTTGACCGGTCCGTGAAAATCGGAGTCGACAGACAGGCAATTAAAAGGCACAAAATGCGCATAATTGCGTGAAGCGCGTCGCGTTGCGTCGAGCATCACGCTTCACGGTAGTCGCCTCCCTCATTAATCTTTTCAACCCTTGCTCCGGCTCCTGCGCGCCCATCCCCCCCCCCCCCGCCGCCCTTCCGCTCGACTCGGATCAACCAATGCACAATCCGGGAGTCCTTACTCCGCGTCAACTTGAGCCACACCGAAGCGGCATTCTGCCCCCAGGCAATTACCCGAGGCTGGACAGTAATTGTTTTATTTCGGAACCTATGAAACAGAAGAAAACTGCCGTGCTAAGGAAAAACGCCGTATGAACCTTCTGGCGTTGCCAAATTCCCTTTGATAAAACGCTAATTTCCCGGTAAATTTACGAATATTTACCTTTCGATTTTTCACATTATTTTGTCCGTAATTTTACCCAAGGTTCCTGAAAATTTCGAAGGAACCTATTCATAACTTTCCTAAAAAATAAACGTTTTATAGAGAGAAATGTGGCAACTTTCGAATGTTCATACGGCGTTCCTCCTTATAGCACGGCAGAAAAGTCTACCGCACCAGGGAAGAACGCCGTATGAGCCCTCAGACGTTGTCAAATTTGCTTTGATAAAATACGAATTTTCCGGGCAATCTGGGAGCATCTTTCTTTCAATTTTTCGTAGAGTATCATAAGCGATAAGCCGTAAATCTGGTACACGGACTTTATGTCCACTATTTTTTACGTCCACAGACTTTTCGTCCACAATTTTTACGTCCACAGTTCTAAAGCCCACACTATTATTAAGTCCATTACTTACACGTCCACTAAATTAAGTCCACAAATGTAAAGTCCACTAAAATCAAATTCAAGCGTCATATTTTAGTCCGTGTGTAAAATTATATTGACAATATCGAAATGAGAAAATTAAGAGAGAATGAGGTGTTGTTATCGTAACTCATATTTTAAATGAAATGTTAATTTCTTCTTTTGATTCATCTTTTCAAATTGTCTTTGGTAAATACTTGGTTTCATTTCTATTCTTAAAATTTCCGATATAAAATATGCCTTAAATGTACATTCTTTTTTTTTTAATGAAATTGATTACTTCATTTTAAAAACATTTACATTTTTAAAACTTGGTAGATATTTTTAAAACCTTTTCCAAGCAATGGCATCGATATGAATCTCGCAATGAGCCGTAGTTGTGATGAAAGAAACTATACAAAAATTAATAAAAGAGGAAAAGAACTAAGAAGCACGCAATTTTTTGTTTTTAACTTATTTGTACATCGACCTCCTTGAGTCAAATACGTCTAATTTTGAGGGTTTAGTTGCGCTTGCACCACGCTACAGCACAGTAAAAGCCCAAAACATAAAAGAATAAATTTCAATGCTTTGGAAACCATTAAATTTCACACGGAACCACTACTATATCTACAAAAAAACACATTATATTTTCCAGTAGTACATATTTCTTTTTCATCAGTTTAAAAGGGAATAATCAATGCAGAGAGTGCAAACATTTCAAAATCATGAGTTGAAAAACGCTGACTCTGCGAGTTAAAATATTAGAGCCTAACACAGAGCGGAGCGGCGTGTTGGCAGCGCAGAACGCGCACTGGTGCCTACAAACCTAACGGGATACTTCACGCATTGCGCAACGCGTGAAGTATCCCGTTAGGTTTGTAGGCGCCTATGCGCGTATCACGCTGGCTGCCTGCCACGTCGCAACGCTTTAAGCAACTTTTTCGCGTCAGAGGCCTTGCACAATATCCAACAAGATTGAAGGCGCACGAAATAACTAGTTAAAGAGGACTTTCAATTTTGACTGCATCTGTTACTGGCATTGGAGCGTTTCCTAGGCTCCCGCTTTGGTCTTCATCTTGTCATATCCGTACAGTGTACAACTGAACATACGTTTTTATCTGCTCTTAGAGTCTGTTCTCTTTCATGACTTGATTCATAAATGAAATGTTTTTAAGAATGAAGGTAGTGGTGTATGCATTTATTTTTGAGGTGGTTCCTGTCATTTAAATGAGAAGAAAAAAATGTGGACATAACATTTCCACAATTTTGACAATTTTGGACATATTCATTGTTGGACATTAAATTATGTGGACTTAATAAAGACTGGACTTAACGTTTAGTGAACATTAATAGCGGCGGACATTTATTTAATGGACGAGAGGTCGGTGGACATAAAGTCCTGGAATCGTACATTTTCTTAAAATTTCAATAGAAAATATTCGTAAACTCTCCTTAAAAATGAAGAATTTAGTGAGGGAAATTTGGCAACTCTCGAATGTTCTTACGGCGTTTTCCCTAAGCACGGCAGAAGTGATCAAAGTATTTGCTACGATTTTACGATTTTTTAGTTTAAGTTACTTTGCGTCATAAGTATATACTCTCTCGTTGAGAATAATCATTGAAATCCCAGCACAAACGATCTTGTTGGTAAGTGGTGCATAGTACCTCGTTGACGCCTACATGATACCGACATGGTATCTGCATAGTACCGTTATTCTAATTCTTGAGAGCACATATTGCCTACCCTCTTAAATGAAGGGAAATTTAATGCAAGAAGCTCCATCAGAAACACGATTTTCTAGGGCACTATCCACAGCATTTCATAATCCGAACCGTAAA
Organism: Bemisia tabaci; assembly: GCF_918797505.1. NCBI lineage: Eukaryota > Metazoa > Arthropoda > Insecta > Hemiptera > Aleyrodidae > Bemisia > Bemisia tabaci. Next base: position 12,355,834 of record NC_092796.1, read on the forward strand.
GAATTGGAATCACCATAATTTGATGGTTAAATTTTTCTTTAAATACATTTTTCTTTTCTACCTCTGTTTTTGAAACTATCCTCCTTTCCCCGAAATAGGCTTCGAATTCAAAGTATGGAAGGCGTAAAGCAGGTACGGTAGTGAATCTTCATCTACCATCTGATTCATATAGATTTCATTTAAATTCACATTCTTTTTGCAAGTTTGCATTTGCTTTTTGTCACGTGCATTTTTATATCAGTTTGCGGTTCAGCTGTATACACTAAGAATGTTTATAGTTAGCATTTCCAAAAAATCAGAGCCTTTTTTTAACATTATAGAAACGGAACGCCCTTTCAACTCAAAACAAGTCAAAGAACAATGGTAGAATACACGAAGTTGGGTTCGGACCCGACATACAACTATTTTAACTCCCCGGTGGGCCGGGTTGCATACGCTAGATTTTGCGGGCGAAATCTAAAATTTGCTCAAGGCGCGTACGCACTTCAGCGAGTTTCGGCTCTCACCGGATGTGTTCCTCTTATGAAATCACTATCTCGTTGACATTTCCTTCAAATTTAAAATTCTAAAGCTCATTTTTAGAGGAAGATTTGCTCAATAATGAATTCCTTAGCCGAACCCTGTTTGCTGCTTGGGCATCGAGACACACAGCTTTGAAAATTTTAACCGCGATCATCTCAAACGCGACATCCGCTGTTTTTACATAAAAGACTTCATACACAATCATCGAAAGGAGCCAGTGGCGTGGCGTGCTTTTCGATTTATCGATTGATCTGTCATTCAAACCTATGGAAAAGGATCGATAAACAGGTTGTTCGCAGCGAACACCTTGATAATCGATTCTTTTCCATATCTTCAAATGGAGAAATATCGATAATCGATCATCCTTGCCACGCCACTGGGAGGAGCACTGTGCATCAGTGAGACTTTAAATAGAAGAAAGTCAAAAGCGAGATGAAGGAAGGTTAAGAGGAATCATCTACGGCAAGATTGTGCTTCCTCTTTCCTCCTCGCTTTTCTTCCGTGTCTGAAAAAAGACACTGACACAGGTCTTTTAAGTGTTGCCATCCACGTCAAAACCAAGATCCAACGATGGGTGCGAGAGAGACGAGAGACGAGAGACGAGACGGCGGAAGGAAGCGTGGAAAGCCGGCAGCCAGGACAGCGGAGAGACGGGAATCGCGGGAAAGAGGGGCTGAAAGAGAGCGAGAGAGAACGGGGTGGGGAGAGGAAGGGATCGCGGTATCGACAATGGAGAAGTGTCAATATTGATACACCAAACCTCTCGTTTAAAAAGCTTTGGTCCTCCCCTCCCTCCCCCGACCCTGTGCACACAATCCGGGAGTCCTGTTCAATGATTTTATAAAACGATAAATGTACCATTTAGCCGTGTTCCAGTTTGTCGAGTAATTTAAAATCACTGTAGAAGGTAAACATGGGAGCGCGAGCGGCTCAGCTTGGGCGGGCGGGGAGGGGCGGGCGGTCGGTCTGTCTGAGCTGCGAGGTGTAGCGTGTGGTATTTTGTTTATCCAAGGGGTAGCAAGTTGAGCACCGGGGTTTAGACTCTTGTATTTAATAAACGGTTCAATTATCATTATTAATTCATTTAGTAATTAGGATTCGACTAACCTGATTGGTTTAGCGCGGATCGCTCCCCCTCCCCCCCTCCCCCCTTTCGCGCCGCCGCACCGACACCGCCCTGGGCCCGGACGATATTACGTCGATGTTTTCGTGTTTGCTCTCGTCCTGGTGAGGTTGCCAATTCCCGATTAAAAATTGGCGGAGTGAGCGTTGTGGAAAAAATCGAGGATTTTACCTCCTCAAGTGACATCGTTTGCTGGATCTCCGCGAGAGGCTGCTGTTCCTCGAGAAGTGCTTCGTGCCGTTTTGGAGTAAGGAGCGATGCCTCTTGGTGGAAGACTGCGTCTAGTCAGCACGCCGAAGAATAAAGATGCTGATTTAACATTCTGGATGTAAAAAAGTGTGTGAGAACTCACGAAACGCTGAATAAACCGTCACTAAATTAGTTTTACATCTTGACATTGCTAAAAGTAACTGTTTTTGCAGTTAATTCAGCGTTTTGTAAGTATCACACACTTTTTTACATTAAAACAGCATCACTTTTTTGTGATATCTACGGATATAGAGGCTTTAATCTACAACGATTCAAAATTGAGTGATTAATGCCAGTGTGCAGAACCGCGTTCTAAGAACACTTTATGACAAAAAAAAAAACTCCCAAGGACATAAAGAAATGCGAAGGAGGCCGGTCTAAGGTTTATTTTGGAAAAAGTACAGTTCAAAAAGGACTACTCGAAGTGATGAGTTATCTTATTTGCGACGAAATTTTCAAATGAATATAGAAAAAACTTTATGCCCTCTGTGGGTATAGATATCGACGAGACTGTTTGAATTTTATTTTTAAGAACACAAGAAACAGTTATTCGTAAACGTCTTAAAATACAAATCGGCAGTGAAACTCCAAAACCACGTATCTATTGAATTCACCGGCTGTTTCTTCCACCACGGAAAAAAGAGGTAGGCAGGGGCAATCCCCTAAAATTGTGGCACTGCCCCATTTTGTTGGATGATATGGTCATTTCCAATTCATTTTGATGGCACCGCAACTTTAAGTTGTGTGTAGTCCCGCAACAGTTGGGTCAGTAACCTAGCTTATTGAGATGCTACCACAATTTTAAGCTCCCCACGCTGAAAAAAATAATACGCTGTCTTAGCATCTAGGATGTAAAAAATGTGTCTGGTGATCCTAATATGCTGCCCTGATTGCCCACGCAGTTGAATTTGCATTTACAAGATGTAAAATTAACTACGGGGGCTGTAAAGGGAGCATCTTGGGACCACTAGACACATTTTTGACATCCTAGGTGCTAAAACAGCATATTATTTTTTTCGGTGCAGTTTGATCTTGACTTCTGCCTCTTTTTTTTGACAGTTGATTTCAGTGAGGAGACGTCCCCAAACCACTTCATTTTTTTTATTCGCGAATAAAAAGCAGGTAAGGTCATGGGAATTTTACGATGAAATGAAAAAGGAAACTGGCAAATCCAAAATGCAACTTCGTCTTAGGACTAAATATTTCATTCAAAGTCCTGTGCTGCCGTGCTAAGGAAGAACGCCGTATGAACCTTTAGGCGTTGCCAAATTTCCATTGATGAAACGCGAATTTCCTGGTAAACTTGTGTATTTTTTTCTTCCAATTTTTCACATTATTTTGTCCGTAATTTTACCTGAAGTTCCTGCAAATGTCAAAGAAAAACATTCATAACTTTCCTCAAAAATGAACATTTTATCGGAAGAAATATGACAACTCTCGAATGTTCATGCGGCGTTCTTCCTTAGCACATCAGAGTGGGTCTCGACGAAAAAGCGACAGGTATGGGCTTACATGCACTAAAAGTGATCAATGCTAGTACTATCTTAAAATTCATTACGATCCGCACAGAGATTTCAGATTGTCATTGTAGATGACTTCATTAACAAGGATGAAAGGGGTGATAAGTAGGAAAATGTTTAAGGATTCACATCAAATAAGTGACGTGGAAAAATGCTCGTGATTTCATATGAAAGAACTTTTCGGGAAAGAAAAAATTGATGCACTTTATCATTGATTTACACCTCTCTTTACTGTAACATTCTTATACTCAACAGTGCATTTTAGAAGAGATTTAAGGAATAAAATGCGCAAAAAATCTTAAAATTAAAAACTAACAACAGTGAAGCATATCGACAGTGTAAGTCCGCAATCACATATCTCGTTTGCGATCCTTGAATATCTCCGCTCCTATTTTGTTTTTTTCAAATTAGAAAAATTCGACATCATTCCAGGAAATTCTAGAAGAATTGTTTTTGCACAAAGTAGAAAATTACGGTAATTTTTAAGAATTGCCGTTGAGTAGTTTCCCATTTGAAAAATAAAGTATAACAGGAAGTCTGCCTAGTCGCAAACCGAGATACGTGGTTGCAAACTTACATGAGAATGGTTGTATGCGCAATCTTATAACGCCACTATTCTTTTTTGTTGAGATCAATGCTGGAGTGCACGAACAAATGCAAGATAAAATTATTTTAACGCCAAAGTAGCATAAATTGCATAGCTGCTAATTTGAAGGACACTCAATTTTTCAGCATCGGAAACAGATTGCATTTCACATCAACACCATTTGCTTTCCTTAAATCCACCCTAAAAAAGAATTAGACATCAAATCCAAAATTGGAAAAAAAAAAAAAATCGATTTTCAGCAGTCGGTAGGTAATAGGAGCAAAGTAACCGGACCATGTTTTTCAAATTTTCTACCGAATCTAAGCGACCCTTCATTGGCAGCACACCATTGAGCGGAGCATTGCGAGTTCACGCCTAGCGCCATCGCGCCTTCAATTTTGCTGATACAACACGGACATCCATCAAGTACGAATAGTTGTATCTCTGCGCCGTCGTCAACGCGCGCCCGTTCCCTAGCTCTGTTTCTATGTTGCATAGGTTCTGTTTGTCTTATGTTTATTTACAATGTTTGACTTTGTATTATTATTATTATTATTATTATTATTATTTTTCATATTCACTGCTGTCACCAGCTTTGCTGGGTTGCTTTAAGCCCTCACACAGGGGCAAACAATGCTCCTAGGTATGAGGGCTGTTTGTGGTTTGGGTGGCCGGGTGGTGGTTATTTCACTCCCCCTTGGGGGGTGGCTCGTCACGGACTAGGATACCTGTTTTAGGAACCGAGGCAGGGTAGGTGTCTGGAGGACGCCTGCCTAAAGATTTCTTTATTATTATTATTATTATTTATTTTTTTTTAATTTTTTTTTACTTCTTTCTCGATCGCCAGGGACATACCCATCAGAAAATACATTGATGAGATTCATCGAACAATTCTTACAAGAATAAGTTGAGTTTTAACAAATTTTTCAGGTAAAATCTTTAAAAATTAACCTAGCGAGGTGATCGAGTTACAAGTTTTTGAACAATCGTTAGAGATAGTAAATACTGATTTCGTTCAACTGTGATGTAGTCGTTTGGTATTTTGGACAAATGGCAATCTGTACTTTTTACTAACGTGCGTAATCACCTTCTAAACATGTTCCTCCCGCGAGTGCTACTAAGTCCTTATTGTGTTATTTTTATAGTATATGAGGACTTATATGTAACAATGGCGGATGTGAAAAATTACCTTTTTGAAACACGCTCAAAAAACTGTTTTGGCATCGAGAAAATCTTGAAAAAATACTTGTGATGTGGTCTTCGAGATCTGTACATCACGCCAGAGGCAAACATATTAAATTTTTGTGTGGCCGAAACAGTTTTTTAAGCGTATTTCAAAAAGGTAATTTTTTACATTCGCCATTGTTACATATACGGCCTCATATACTCCGTGTCCCCAACTTGTTAGGTTTCGAAGAAAATTATTTAAAGATCATAACTTAATGTGCCAATAAAACCGTTTTGGTCACTATACCTCTTCGCAGTGGCGTGAAAAAGGGGCTTCCAAACCTAATTTGTATCCCGCAACCTCTTTCCTTCTCGATTGTATTAATATTTTATCCATCCCGCTCTCTGTCGACTCTTGTGCATTATTCAGAGTGGACGGTTCCTTCAATATCAATCACCCTTTGTGTTTGCTCGCTCCTTCCTCGTGGGCTAATAATCAACTCTTAGGCAAATAACCCGATGATGAGCTCTTCAAGGATGATTATTTAATCACTGGAAAACGCGTCGTGGAGTTATTGAAAAGCCAGAGACGCAATACACGCGGGTCAGAACTTGCATCGTTTCAGCCAAAATGTTGAATCGAAATTTCACTCTCTAGAGCCCCCCTTTGAAATTCCAACAATGTTGCTGGTTTTGAAACTGAAAGTACCAAAATCATTATTCCTAATCCTCGACAAAATTTCGCTAAAACTGGTCCGGCTGACGTGTCCAAAATTTTACACCCAAGTTCAAAAAGTGATCCTTAAATGAAACCATCCGTGTCACCATGCGTTTTCCATGCAGAGTTCCATTTTACTAAGAGTTGGTTGCGCCTACCTTTGTTGTTATAAGGCTCACAGGACTGGTTATAATAATAAGATATGTACACATATCAAGTTTCTTTTTCTTCATTTTCTTTGACGACACGCGGGCGACTCGTGGGTTTTCGTCGACGTGTGACTGAAATGAAACCGTGCAATAATAAATGTCTTGGTAAAAGCTTTAGCTTGAGTTCAAACTCGAAACACCACTACAACAAATAAGACAAATGAAACCAACATAATAAGGAAATAAAGCAAGGAAAGGGAAGCATGTTGCGGACGGCGCAGAGATACAACTATTCGTGCTTGATGGATGTCCGTGTTGCATCTGAAAAATTGAAGGCGCGATAGCGCAAGGCATTAACTAGATTTTATAGTGGCACAGTATTGCAAATTTTACACTATTCAGCATTAACATATACTTGAACCGATGTCCATAAATTTGTATTAAAGGCATTTACACTACGAGTTTTCATTCTAATCACATTTCAACTTCTCAAACTCAGAAGAATAGCAAATTTCTGGAAGGTTCTTAATCGAAGAAATGATATCAAAGCAGAAAAAGAAATAATAAGCCACTGGAGAGGGTCTGAACAAGGAAAATATTTACATGTTTCATCTTAAGGCGAAAAATATTCACTGAACAGGGAGTACGGAAATCAACTCCTGAACGAAATAATAACATTTATTTTTAACAGGAATCAAATGGAGGTTAGATGGTATGAAAAAAGCGTAATTAGTATTTTTTCCGTTTGTCCAATGTTAATATTAAACGCTTTTACCTTGTTTAAGGGTTAAATTCTAGACGTATCGATACAGAATTTGTTCTTCTCCTGAAATTCTCAACAGAAAATATGTTGCTTATGGTGCTTAAAGCCCATGAATTAATAAAGTGCCATTACTTATTTCAAGATAGATTCTCAGACGAATTTAGCTCAGACCATAATTTAGGCTGTGCATAATGGTCTGATAACACCAGCAGATATGCTCCCTAAACATAAATATAACAGTAGAAAAAATAACATTGACAACATAAAAATTTCGTTAAAAATTTCAGAATCCAGTATTACATATTCAAGTATTCAAACTACCTATTAAAAACTTGTTTAGTTAGTGAAGTTTTTTTAGTTAGTTTAGAAGTTTAGTGCTAAACTGAAATTCATGTCATCGTACACTCCTATTTGTATTGCTCAACTCGACCTGTACCGCATAGGCGGAGCCTTTCGACTACCTGTGTATCAATATTGAAATACTAGGGGGCTACGCCCCCTGGCCGCTACGCGGCCCAACCCCCTGAAGGCGCTCCGCGCCATCAATGGGCCGCTTCGCGGCCCTATTTTTACCCTCCTATCAGTGTTAGTTTTATTTTTCCCCTAAAAAAATATGATATGAGGTATACTTTAATTTTAAACTTTACTTAAAATTACTTTAAAATTAGAAGGACGCGTTTTGGAATGACTGCTTGATGAAATATTGCATTTAAAACAGTGAACAATGATAGTCAGGTAATAATTAAGGTTTCATGAGTCGGGGATCGAACCCACACTGTGATCAATGCGGACGCATTAGACGTCTTAGACAACTCGGCCACCTCTCGACATGAAGTTGCAGGTGCGAATCTTGTGTAGATAAGTGTAGAGCTGATGCGCAGGCTACCCAGCTACTGCGCAACCTCCTCGACCATTGCGCATCCTCCCGCGCATAGCGGTAGCAGTACCGGAGCATTCTGTAAACTCACTCACTTTTATAACGTGATTTTAAAAAAACCTGGGTCCTTTTTCCAAAATCTGATTGCAGCGGGCTCATCTAGGGCCAATTACCTGTCGATTTACGCAAAAATAATGGAAATCGGCCCGATAGAACGCTCAAACGAACTATGACAAAAAGTATAAATTTACATTGTTTAAATGGGAGAATTCGCAACTTTACCACGTAATATAAAAAAACCTGGGCCATATTTTGAAAATCTGAAAAGAGTTGGCTTATCTAGAGGCAATTGCCCGTCGATAGCCGCAAAAATCATGAAAATCGGCCCGGTAGAACGCTGGAACTAAGCGTCACCAGTTTCGCAAAATTAGGAGGTCTTGGAGCTTATAGTATAGAAAGTAGAAGTAGAATAAATTTCCTAATTTTTCCCGATGTACCTCCCAGGCTTTCCAGATCCTAGACACCACGGTCGCCGCCCCCTGCGCGGCGGGAAAAAAGTATCAGAAAAAGGAGGCGAGCTAAATGAAAGTTTTAATTAAGTGATAAGCAAGGTAAATATCGAGGGATCCAACCCCTTGCCACCGGGGCTGGGATCTTGACGCGGTAATTAAGCGGGAAGATTATTTTTTCCACTCGGAGGAAACATAAAGAAAACAAACAGAGGGATGGCCGGGGGGTGGGGTCGGGGAGGCGAACGTAAGTGATGGATGATCGAGGTTGCCGAACGGACCGCATCGATGCCGCAGCGTGAACCATCAGCTCTCGATATATTCTCATTTAAATTTGTGATAAATAATCGATTATTAAAGCATACTTTGAAAATCGATAATTTATCGTAGATTTAATTGGAGTTCAATCGATTCATCGCAAAGCACAATCGCCGCTGCCGCGGAGGATGCGTTCGGCCATCTCGCGAGGAAGCGAGCGCCGTGAATTGGCGTGGCGGCAACCCGCGTCTCATCGCTGCTCTCGCCGCGGCGAGATAGGGATTGAGTGGAGACGCACTGTGCTGTGGTCCTCGCAGATATGATTGATTTTGAATGTGGCCTTTTTATTGCAATGCTGGGAGTTACCTCATTTAGGAAGTGGCTTGGGGACGAAGCGTTCATGGGGCCGTAATCGCAGTCGCCCTTAAACAATTTAACGTCTCATCAAAATCCAGTATTTATCGCCGTTTCTGAATCACACAGAAAAAGAAGAATCTTTGTTCTTACACGATATCTTTTAGACTCCTGGTTCTACCTACTTCTCTAGTAACGATATTGATTTTGTGATAGAAGGTAGTTTTGACGATCCGATAAAGACTTATTCTGCAAAGGTAATACAATAACTACGACTTAAAAAGGAGGTGGGGGTCTGTTGACTACAAGGACAATGATCCTTTTTTCTCCGTTGAGCTCCTGTCTATGATCAAGCTTAACCTGCGGTGTTACCAAAGAGAGCAGTGCGAAGGAAAAACATTTTTTGAGGAAATGGACCAAAGGCCTAGGTCTTTTTAAGAGAAAAATTTCATAAATTAGATTTTCCATTTTTCGTGAAAATTTCAATACCTATCCACATGCCTCTATGTGATTGAAAATCTGCGAATTTCACCTGTGACTATAAAGTGGATCGCATTTAGCAAAAAGGAACCAGCGCAATTACCAGATTGTTAAAATGTTGCTTCTTCATAATTATCCAGAAAAATTTCCCAAAGTAGCAAATAGCTTTTACATCCCACCAAAAAAATGAGTAAATTCAAAGGGAAATAATGGTGTAAATTTTAATACATATATTTAGTATTTTTAAAAGAAAAAAAGAATTCGCAAAATTTTGAAAACACTGTAATCATGCTGGTTCCTTCTTGCTAAATGCGATCCAAATGATAAGAGCTTATTCATTTCTTGTTAGGCAAGGCGGACGTATGCCGTATGTGCAATATTCTGCATGAGCATAGTATCATTTTACTCAAGACATAACGCTAAATGCAGCGCTCACTCGACGTAAAATGTTGACTTGCTGCTGTTTCTCCGGAAAGACGTCAATTTTTGGCAACTTACTGCTAATCAACAATACTCTCGTATTCCGCAAGTAGAGAGCATTTTACTCTTCCGTTTAAATTATTCACTGGAAAAAAAACACATTGGATCTAGAGTCCAGACTCTTGAAAACATTGACAAGAAAAATACTCTTGAATCAATCAAATTTTTGCTTAAATCAAAAGGAAATCCGCTTAAATTAAGAGGCTTGGTTCTTGATTTAAGCAAAAATCAGATTGAATCAAGAGTATTTTTTCTTGTCGATGTTTTTAAGAGTCTGGACTCTAGATCCAATGTGGTTTTTTTTTTTTTTTTTTCTTTCTTTCTTTTCCAGTGTTCAGTTCAGTTAAATTAGATTGGCAGAATATCGAAAAAAAAACTTCCCGAATAATCCTCATATTCTCATATCGAATTTTGCGCGGTTAGCGGTAAAGATGAGGGGGCAAAGGGTGACAAATGATTTAGGCGATTAGGAATAGGAAATGCTAGGAATGACTAATGACTCCTAATGAGCGACGGATCGGCAAGGATCAAAGCCCGGAGCTGCTAATTGAATGACGGCTAATTAACGCCCAGTTTTGCACGAGTGGATCATGGAGCGATCCCCGAAATTAATTGACACCGCGTCGGCTTAATCACTTAGAATTTGCAACCGCAGCTCGCCCAACCGGCCGTCCAAACATCCCTCCATTCCGTAATCCCCCTCCTCCTTTGCAAGCGGACTATGGGCTAGGATCCCTGAAACCGTGAAACCTCTCGGGAACTGTCGCAGGGGCCAGGTGCCTGAAGTGGCTGAATGATGCGCTGCAATCTAAAAGAGTGTTTTTACATATTTAACTTGTCGACATTTTTTCCCCCTTCATACTATGATCAACTCATTATTCAAATTAACATGTTTAGTCAAAAAATAAAAACTCCAAAACTATGACCCGATTACTGGTAAAGTAACGGAAACTTGTGTGGTGCACTGCCGTGCTAAGGAAGACCGCCGTAAAAACAATCGAGAGTTGCCAAATTTCCTTCAATAAAATTTTTATTTTTTAAGAGAGATGTGAATATTATTCCTTGAAATTTTCAGGAACTTTAGGTTACATTACGAACCAAATTATCTGAATAATTGGAAGGAAAATATTCATAATTTTACCAAGAAATTCGTTTTTTACCAAAGGCAATTTGTGCAATGCCTGAAGGTTCATACGGCGTTCTTCCTTAGCACGATTGTGCAGGGCTAACGCGTCAAGCCACAATTTCAGGTGTTACCCCCAGACCCAGACACCTTAAAACTACATTTTCAGTATTTTTTTTAACTAAAAATAGGTTTAAGTACTCAAAAACAAGCACACAATTCATCGTCTTTTGGACGAAGTAAACAGCATTTCAACGTTGCCAATGTTATCCTCGCAAACATTTTTACCTGCAGAAACTTGAATACGTAGGTATGACTGAAAATGTCACTAATTTTTTTCACAATCTCGCGCAAAAATCAGACAAATTTTAGACAAAATTGCACAGGTATACTCTCGAAAAAAATGTAATTGTTTGAGTCAATTTTAGGAATAGAGTTACGTTCCTTCGTGCGGGAACCGTCGAAATAAATGAGAGGATTTTTTTTCCAAAGCCTAAAATTGTATCTTCCTTTTTTCCTCCAAGAGATCGATTCATTCAAAAAAGGTACATTTTTGGTGAGCATTATTTCAAAGAGTACAGTGTTACTTAATCAGCTGCTGATTGTTTAAATTAATTTAGCAGTTAGCTGTTAGCTAAATGATACAACGGCATGTAAGTATTGCTTGAAAAAAATAAATCTCACGACTTGAGGAAACCACGGCACAGACGCACAGCGCTGAGAATGAAGAGGAATGAGCGGAAAACGAGGTAGAAATTAGCGATGAAATTGAAAAAAAAATTGAAATAATAAGATTTTCAAATCTCAGCCGATACGGAGCAGAGAAGAATAAAGAAAGAGGGGTGTTGAAAACAAGTTGCGAGATCAAAGGGGCGTGAGCATTCGTTGGCTGATGGAAGATGGATGCGCGGCGGTGAGCTGTGAGCGTGAATGGTGCGAAGCTGACCACACCTCCGGTGCTTTGTTAATCGCTCATTAGCGTCACCGGTGCCTCGTGGGGTTGGGAAAATTCAAGAACGATTCTATTATCAAAAGGCAACTTGCCCACAACGAGGCCTGTTCTGAAACAGAAAACCTCGACGACCTGAAATTAAGTTGCAGAGGGCTGTATAACTTGTGGTTGGTTCGAATATAGTCGAGCAGCATTAACAGGAATCGCAAGTTACAATACCTAGACTTATTGGGACGTGGATAATAAGTTTTTTCCCCCATGATTCGAAAGATCATTCAACGATAATAAACGGGGACAAGGTGATTTAAGAACCATTGATCCTAAATTTCTAAAGCAATTTCATGAAATTTTAGAAAAAGCAAAAATTTTGTTTTGTGACATTCTTCAATTCGACAAAAATGATACTACCCTAGTAACAACGACAGTTCAAAAAAAAATTGTGTAAAAAAATTATTAAATTTCAAAAAGACGAATCTTAAAAATACTGTCGAAATGTTCGTATTAGGAAACCCTTTTTGGCTATTTATTTTAAGTAAAATATACGAGAAGTAAAATTTAAGTAAAAAACGGTTCGAAAAAATTCTTCAAATATCAACTGCAGTCTTTCAACACTAAAAATGTTTGAAAAAATGTTAAAAAACTCCAAATATATTTTTAAGAGTTATTAACACTTTTTCCCTCTTTAACTAAATACTTTACAAAATAGCGGAAAAGAGTTTCCTGATACGAACATTTTAACAGTTTTTGAAAAACGTTTTAAGAGGTCATTGCTTCCAAGGTAGAAATGCGTGACACCAGAGAGAGGACTGAGAGGCGGAATATAGGAATTTAAAACAAAAACTTAGTACAAGTAAAATTTTCAATCATTCTCTGTATTTGTACGCAAGTTATTATCAAACAGTGCCACAAAAATTCATGAAAATATGTCTTCCATTTTTAGTTTAAAGTATCACGTAATTTATGAGTTCATTGCAAAAATGAACAGGAACTATATATTTTGGGACGCTTTCAGATGCCAGCTCTCAGACATCCCCCAAAACATTTCAACCGAAAACCACCTTCATCGCCAATATATCAAGCCACATTTTGCCTGACCCAATCACAATTAGACGTATTTCTGCCAAACGAAACTATGTGCATTATGACGTGAGCCCTCTTACGCATATATGCTTATGAGTCTCAGGGCTCATGTCTTAATGCACATAGTTCCGTTTGGCAGAAATACGTCTAATACTTCATCGTCCTCAACTACTTAATCTCGTCACGGCTACACCCACGGTTCACAAATAAGCTTAACATTATTACAGTAGCACTTGTCAGGATAATTCTCGCAATTGACCTTGGCCTTTTGCTCGTCAGTGCATTCGCAAGTTTCAGGGATGTGGCCATCGTTGTCGCGCTTGCACTGGCACTCGCCCCTCGGCCGTCTGGGGGGTGGGGCTGGTCGGGATGGTGGTCGTGGAAAGAAGTGTGCGGACCGGGAGCTGGTTCTGGGCTCGCAATATCCGTAACAGATCCCTGTACATGGGCGCCCGTTCCCTCCTCGCTCGGCCCCATCCGCCGCTAGTATTAGACAAGCCACGCTTATCGAGACGAACAGACGTAAGTTGAAGACCTCCATGGCATAAGCTGATCCGTTACGGCGCGTGGATGACCCTGAAATAAAGGGATAAAAGCTCCACTCAAGGTGGCTTGAAACGAAAAAAGCGCATGAACGATTAGGAATTGAATAGAGAATTTTCAAGTGTCTGAAATTTGATGAATTTCGTATTTAAGTGGAAACTGCTGAGTGAACTGAACACGAGGATACCTACATAAACATATAAGTCGCTCTACAGCACTCCCTCGCGCTCTACGACTCCTAACCTCCACTGCTCTCTTTCGAACCACAAATCTTGGGGCATTGCGCACCTTAACATTTCCGCTTCAATCCCTCCCTCCCTCCCTCCAACTTTTCATTGGGCGCCCTCTGCGTCTTCTCCCAGGAGGAACCCAATCAAGGACCTTCTTTGGCAACCTGTCTCCTGCCATTCTCTGGACATGACCATACCAAATGAGTTGTTTCGTCATAATGTCATGCACGATGGACTCGAAGATACCCTTGGTTCATGAATTGTACCACTATTGAAGAAGAGATGACAAAATGGTCTATTCTGCTTAAATACATTTGTTTAAATGGGAAATGCCGCCAGATGACGTCACTAGGCGGTGCATTTTCTCACTTTTAAATCTATTTTTATAATACATATGTATTTCCCATTTCAGAAAAAAATTATAAAAAATACTGTGAAATCAACTCTTTAAGCACTTTCAGGTGAAGCAATAAAAAATTTGCATGCAAATTCTCTATTCGTCAGTTACAAAAGGGCTCAAGCGCCAAAAATGAGCGATGAATTATTTAATCACATTATTAATTAATATGCTATTTAAAACGGGTCGGTTCATACGGCTTCTGCTGATTATTTCGGATTTGCACAACTGACGCTTGAGCCTTTTTGTAACTGACCGATTCAATCCGCGTGAAATATATTTCACAAAATTTCACGAGGATTTGAGTTTGTCAAAAACCAGAGGTATACATCCCTGGCTGCAAAGCAACCCAAGCCAAAAGGTCCAGTTACACGATCAAATTGAGCCATCCAACTGAAGCTCTGATTGGTGGAAAAAGACCTGAGGTGAGGATGCGACCAATGAGAGGCCCAATTTGATGGTTCAATTTGATCGTGTGACCAGGCCATTAGAGGACGCTTTGCACCCTCAAAGGGTCGCTTCCAGCCTCATTTTCCAAGAAAAATCACTATCTGTCGATAGCCTCAAAAATAAGATAATTCGACACAACAAATCTCTAGAACGAATTATGACAAAAAATGAAAATTTAGGAGGTCTGAGAACTCACATAAACGATACCTGTATTGCTTTGTACTGAAACCTTCGAGGTTGATTATCTAAAAAATGTGTCTTTTTACAAGTGTGCGAGACTCCTAATAAAATAGAAACTCTAGAAAGACAATATCGTACTTCCGCCCACATGAACACAGAATGTTGCTACTTTTTCTTACATTGTGGAAGATCTTTATTATGCAACATTTATTCCATCTGGACCTATTTATCGGTGAAGGGCGAATGTCAGATCTGGGCACTCATCCCTATTTTATTGGATGGTGAAAAGTTTACTCACCGATGGTATAGTCGATGCGAATGGATGAGCAGCGGTTTTGACGGAACAGCGAATATCGCCTCCTTAGCTCTGGCCAACATAATTACTGAACCACACTCATTGTTAAGCGCTCCCGTTTTCCGGCATGTTAATTCATTTCTTTGTTTTTCCTATTCTTACATGGATCGCGGGAGACTTCCGATAAGATAACACGGACTGTATTTTCGTGTGGTTCCTAAGCCTTCAAATTTTGCACTCCGTGCACTTGCAAGACCAATATTGTGGCCTCATTCCTGTTGTTGAAATCTTAGAGACGCTTGCCATGCAGCACATTATTAGAGGTTTCTATGCAGGCAATTAATCTCATCAGACATTTTGTGAAATAAGTTGACAGATAGTTAAAATTTGAAAGTAGATAGTATATTTTGGCGTGATTTTGACAGGGTTCTCAATTTTTCAGTATCTTGAATCTTCAAATTAACTCACCTCCCAAAATTCCCCAGTTACATTTTATATGTGAGAATTTTCAAAGACTCCATTTTACAAAACTCTGCAAGTTTTGAGGCGCATATTCGTTTAAAGGCTTGGCATATTCAGACCAACCCTATTATTATGGTTTTTTACAGATGGCTCTTTCCTACAAACGCCCTTTCATCCATTTTCCATTTTTTTTTACAGTATCCCGAAGGACATGTAGTTCATTTAATATTCTCAAAATTACATCAAAATTTGTAAAATTAGTTAAGTATTTTCTTATACAGTTCAATTAAGCTTTTCATGCACATACTATACGTCTAAAAGTTTATTATGTACGTTTAATTGTGTGGACAAAAAAAATTAAAAATAAAAAACAAAAAAAAACAACGTAATTTTCTCATCATTCTTGGAAATATGGCGGAAATTTTAAATTTCAGATTCAAAGATTAGAGAGTAGAACCGGTACTACGTATGACAATAAATCCACGGCAATAAGTCCTGATGCCGGTTTTGGAAGGGTGGAGAGCAAGGGGTGGTTAATGAATCAGGGTAAGGAGTCAAGTTCAGAAAGAGATGGGGGGGGGGGGGGGTTGCGCAAGAGGGAGAGAGAGAAACGAGAAATGAGGAAGCCCAAACAATATAAACAATAAGCAGTTCAATCATCATTAAATGACAATCAAAGACACGTGTCGCTATCACCCGAGTACCGGCCGCACTAACCAATATCGATATCCAATGGACCCAGATGAGGCACTATGTGGCGGCGCGCCCCTTGATTAGCCAGGCGTTGTCAAGTTTCTTTCAATTTTTACTCAATTACACGTCCACGATTACTTACGAGTAACTAGGGCGAAACAAGGAAAATATGGATCTCGATCAAGGTGTTTCAAAATTTCAAAAAATTATAAAAAATATTGTGCTATCAGATCTTTAAGCGCTTTCAGATGAAGCAATACAAAATTTGCATGCAAATTCTCCACCTCTTTGACATTAATAGTTGCTCTACAAATCACGCTCAGCCGCGCCGCGCGGTTGGTGAGTGCCTGGACAGCCGAAACGCCTTCAACTTCGTGTGTATGCAACATGGACATCCATCGAGTTCGAATAGTTGCATCCAGGAGTTGAAATAAAATTTGTGTGGTGTTCGTCGCATTCGAAACTATCGAAGGGCGGTTTGCTTGTTTCTCGCACACCCCAACTTTATTCCTAAGTTGCCTCTTGTGACGCTGAAGTAAACTTTTACTGATTTTCATCGTGACATTGTCAATTTTCCGAATGATGCTTTGAATGCTTAAATTCATAACAACATTGCCGTCTTAAGATGTGGGCTTCGCCCAAACCGTCTTTGCTTTAGTAACGACGATTATTGCGGCAAAGCCATTTCACCGTCACTTCAAGAATAATGTATGCATCGCAACATATTTGGACGTTTTTCCTCTGAAGAGTTATAAAAAAGTCCAGTAAAACATGCGAACGGATCTGAGAGACTTAAGAAATTATGCAAGCAATCGTAGTATATCTTTAATTATTTTTAAAAAAAAAGAAGTTATTAATAGTTTTCTAACTAAATATATAAATATAACAGACTTTTGATCATTCTAAATCATTCCCGATGATTTAAAGAAATTTCCAAATAAGAAATCACGAATTACTAGCTAAAGTTCTAGCTAAAGTACTAGCTTCAAGTTTGTCATTCCACCGTACTCCCCCACCCCATTGTTTTTCTTGAAACAGTACTCTCTATTCCAATCGTTTTCCTATATAAACGTCAGTGGCGTGCATTTCCTGCAAAGAGTGATACAACTTTTTTAACTTGTGTGCAGTGCGTGCGGTGATGCCTACGGGAAAAATTGAAGGAGCTTGAATTGATTTTGATCCCCGACAAGAATAACTCCCGTTAAAAACTTGAAATCGCTGACTCGAAGGCCACTTACGTCCCATCTCGGCGCGCGGAAACTTTCAAGGAAAGTCAGATTTTGCCCAAATGAGTTACTTAGCTGCAATATATTGGCTAAAACGATGCATTTTTGAAAAATAATACCGAAATTAGCGTCAACGGGAATTCAATATGCTTAATGTTCCATCTGCTCATTCCGTTTGAGCGAAGAATTTCACAGTCAGCCAAGTTAAACGTGAAAGGGAATGAAAGAGCATCCCCAACTCTGGGGGATTCTGGTGAGAACTGTAGCAACTCGGAACGGGACATGCAGACAAATTAAAGCAATTAACAGACAAAGGTAGGAAGAAAACGGAATTGGCCATTAATTGAGTGGTCCAAGTTTAAAAGCCATTTATAATTGGGCCCAAGGAAACCCCGCTCCAGGGGCGCACTGAATAAGGGTGCCCAGCTACTTAATCTTAAGCGAAGGTTTCGCTAAGTTCTGCATCGGGAGTTGAGGGATGGGGGAACATCACCTCCTTACCACCTCCCTCGCCCGCCACCCCTTCTCCTGATAATCAAAGAGTCGTTCGTTTCACGATCTTCTCACACTGCCTTGCTTAAGTGAGCAATTTGCTGAATAAACCTCGATAATTAATCGTAGGAAAAAAGGAGTTTCAAGCTTTAGCGAGACATCGATTCTCGATTCTATACTCCACATTCGGCAACCTACACTCCGTTTGACCTCGCCTCAAATTCCCCTTCCTCGCGCGAAAATCAAATAAATATTCCCAAGAATAAACGTTGACGATTACAAGTAATGGTCGAATGATGGAATTTTTGTAAAAAAAAAATAAAGAAAGTCAAAATTGATGTTTTAGGGAACCCGTATTTTGGAGTTTATTACAAAAAAAAAATTACAAGATGTAAAATTTAGGTATTCAAGAAATATCTTGAAAAAGTCTCAAAAAACCTACAAGAGCTTTGTAACACTTGAAATGTTTGGCAAAAAGGGGGGAAAAAAATCTAAAAAATTGTGTTTGTTTACAAAAAGACTTTTCATCTAAATATTACCGGGCATAGATTTTACTTTACAAAATATCAAGAACAGAAGTTTTCCTAGAACACAATTTTCAACTCATCTTTTAAAGTTTTCGAGGAGTGTTTTTAATGGATTTCTTATCCAGGGTCTCTCTTTTGTACAGAGAACGAGGCAACCAGAATTCGCCTCGATTCTTTTTTCTTTTAACATATCGATTACCAAAATCCGTAGAATATCATGCCTCCCAAAGGACGGGTCACGGTCTATTCAGGTCTAGTCTGCTGGATCACTCTGTATCTTCGAAGGACCATCCGTAGGTACAATCATTGCAGGCGATGGCGCAATACCCACTTCACCAGGACATGACGTGAAAAGAGAGTGAGGTAGGTCATTGCTCCAGCCGGCGCACAGTGGATCGAGTCAATAGGAGAGTTCGGACAAAATTAGGAAACTTTAAACGCTTATAACTCCGTTTATGCAAAAATTTTAGGTTCTAAAAGTGGTTTTATTGGTTTCCTCGTAAAATTTTCTTCTAGAGTCACCTCTTGAACTTTAAAATGTGACGGAATAAACATAAAATTTTGCAGTTTTAGTCAAAAATTTCATGTCCGACCTTTCCCATTGACTCGATCCACTGTGCGGCGTAACATCCCGGGATGGAGGGGGCGAGGGGGCCAGAGGGCTATGACGTAGGCGTGCGCAGTCTTGTTGCGAAACCGTGCAAAACTTCGCGAAACAAGCGCATGTAGAAAAAAAGCTGTCCCTTTCAATCTAGTTACCCAAATTCACCCTTTGAATTTCTGCGAATTTTTGAAATTGAGCTTTGTTTTCAAGCAAAAATCACGTACTTCCGAATTTTGGATCCTATATATTTTTCAGGTCAATAATGTGAGCCTCAGCATTAAATGGAAGTCTTATGATACTTCTGGATGTCTTTGTATGTGATTCACACAGATTTGATTTGCGACGTTGCCAATTCTACATAACTTTTTAGAGTGTGCCACTGTACTACATTGAAAAATTTGTCCATAATTTAGGCTCTTTTCAGACTAAATATGGATCCTTCCTGACACTATGAACCCTTCAGAAACCCTTCCCCACTCCAGAAGTGTCATAAGACTTCCATTTAATGCTGAGGCTCACATTATTGACCTGAAAAATATATAGGATCCAAAATTCGGAAGTACGTGATTTTTGCTTGAAAACAAAGCTCAATTTCAAAAATTCGCAGAAATTCAAAGGGTGAATTTGGGTAAAAAATTTTTGCTGGAGACTCTTGCGGTTGGGTTTTAGTTTACGAAAATCCTTCATTTTTAGCCCGACACAGCCCGGCACATATTCAGAAACTACTTCGTTTACGAATTTTCCAGCGTAATATAGTGGCACACTCTATAAAAATTGACGTAAATTTGGCAACGTCTCATATCAAATCTGTGTGAATCACATACAAAGAACTCCAGGAGTGTCATGAGACTTCCATTTAATGCTGAGGCTCACATTATTGACCTGAAAAACATGTAGGATCCAAAATTCGGAAGTACGTGATTTTTGCTTGAAAACAAAGCTCAATTTCAAAAATTCGCAGAAATTCAAAGGGTGAATATGGGTAAAAAATTTTTGCTGGAGACTCTTGCGGTTGGGTTTTAGTTTACGAAAATCCTTCATTTTTAGCCCGACACAGCCCGGCACATATTCAGAAACTACTTCGTTTACGAATTTTCCAGCGTAATATAGTGGCACACTCTATAAAAATTGACGTAAATTTGGCAACGTCGCATATCAAATCTGTGTGAATCACATACAAAGAACTCCAGGAGTGTCATGAGACTTCCATTTAATGCTGAGGCTCACATTATTGACCTGAAAAACATGTAGGGTCCAAAATTCGAAAGTACGTGATTTTTGCTTGAAAACAAAGCTCAATTTCAAAAATTCGCAGAAATTCAAAGGGTGAATATGGGTAAAAAATTTTTGCGGGAAAATCTTGCGGTTGGGTTTTAGTTTACGAAAATCCTTCATTTTCAGCCCGACACAGCCCGGCACATATTCAGAAACTATCTTATTTAAGCATCTTCATGGAAAATGCGCATTTTACTGAACGATTTGGCAACAGCATATACATGCCACACAATCAAATTTCTAATTATAGTAATATACGTGTAAAAAGGGACTACTTACCATGAATAATGGCTGCCAATAAGCCTGCAGATGTAGCTTGTACCTGTCACTGCATACACACTTTGATTGAAAAGCTGAACGTAAACAATACTGAACTAGAGCTAAGATGCGCGCGAAACCGCTGGGTTTACCCTTTTTTCCTCGACCATCCAGTAATATTAAGCGGATTCTGTTGTCACAATGTCATGCAGTAGATATCAGAGAATCATTATTTACCTGTTTTACCAAACTTTTACCAAATTTTTTTTTTGGACTTTTCGCCAGCTTTTCGGGTATAATACTCCACTGTGCGCCGACTCCGCGAGATTAAATATTAGTGCCTAACACAAAGTGGAGCGGCGACGCACTGGCGCCTACAAACCTAGCAGGGATACTTCACGCATTGCGCAATGCGTGAAGGGGGTATCCCTGTTAGGTTTGTAGGCGCCAATGCGCGTCTCGCGCTGGCTGCCCGCCCGCCGTGCCTCAGCGTGCCACAGTGCTTGAAGCTAGAGTCCCTTTATACCCAGAGTTAAGACAACTCACTTCTGGTTGGGCCAGGGTGGGGCTGAAAGTGGCCTAAAAAAAATCCAATTCTGATTGGTTCTCGCTCATGGAGGCCGAAACGAGTGCCCCAAGATGGCGGTACCTCGAATGTGAACAAGAATAATGAAAACATTACCTAATTGTGGTTTTTCAAGAGTAAATTGTTATTTCCATCGGTCCAAAATGAAAATAGATTAAGAAATTATTCACAAACCAATCTCATTTTCTTTTTAACTGATCAATTTGTTGATGTTGTTGTTTTTGTGTGACAGACATCGGAGGATTCCTGATCCTTATACCTCAATATCGTTCGTTTGGGTGCACTCGTTTCGGCCTCCATGGCCAGCCAAGGCCGGCTGCCAGTCAGCTGATAATCGAGTTGTCTTAACTCTGGGTATAAAGGGACTCTACTTGAAGCAACTATTTCACACCAGAGATATTGCACAGTATCATACGAAATTGAAGGCGCTCCAACATGTAAGGAATGGCAGGCATCTTTCAAAAGTACGGAGCTTTCCTCGCAAAATAAATCAAGATACTACGGCCCAGAAAGAGAGCGGTAGTCCAAAAACTTACTAAATCCTAGCATCCGTAATTAGTAACGTTTAGCATACACTTTATTGCCCGGCTGCAGCTTTATCGCCATCGGCTATAAAAGGCTATAAGAAATTGTATAGCCAACTATAGTAGCTATAGGAAATCTTACAGCCGGCTGTAGGTCTATAGTATTTTGGAGCACAGACCCCACTGCCAATTTTTACCAGGGAGATACAAAGTAAAAATTCAAGAGGGAGATTCTGTTGGTCAGAGTGAATTTCCTTATTGTGGAGTGACATTTTTCCTTATCGCAGAGGGGAAACTACATTCACACCCCCAATTTCGAAGGAGTAAATCCCCCCCGCTCCCATGAGCATTCCCCTCGTGAGATCAAAAATGTATATTATTGAGGAATTTAAAGTTACATCTCAACTATTCGTTTTCAGCTACGTTGAGTTACAGACGTCGTCGCAACAAAACAAAATTGAGTCTCTCCTCTCAAAAATTAGGAGAGAGCAATGAACCAGGGGGTTTACAGCTTCAGTTGTAAACGGCTTGTGAGAAGTATATCCCTACAAAAAAAGAAGCCTTATTTTGGCCGTCAGAATTCACTCCTGAAAATTTTGCTGCTATATTTAGAATCGCTTTGAATGCCTGCTCAAAAAAGTATATTTTTGCCAGTTTCCTTTTAAACGCGTAAGTAATCGGAGATTTTTAAACGCTGCAATAAAGAAACGTACATTTCTACTGTAACCATCAATATAATATATATCTTCGCACTGTAGACTGAAAGTAATAACCTGAATTATTGACGATGATGATAGTATAAAGTTATCTCCATGGTATTTCACTAATGATTGTTTCGTATCGTTTACGTTTTTTGTTTTTTTTTTCGTGAAATTAGAAGAAAAAGTTTTACTCTGTGTTTGCACTTAAATTAAGAAACAAGTTGGTTTTTGCAATCGCTAGCGATAGCAATATTCGTCATGGGAACTTTTGCTTCTGGGATATGAAAATTTTAAGGTACAGTTCGTTTGTAGTGTCTTCAGAATTGAAGGGGCTATGTAATTTTGTGTCGACATCTCTTTTTTAACATTTTTAATTTTTTTTCTTTGCATACAAGAAAGCTGTTATTTACCAATTATTTATTTTCGTTGGATTATGTATGGTTTTTGGAAGTTGGCGCATTTAACTTTCAGTTTCGTTTTTTCGGCGTAAAGTATGATATTTTTACTCTACGCATATGCCCGAATACGCATCATAACGACGGTGAAACTACCAAACCACGTATCTCGTTTGCGGTGTTTAAAAATCTCCGCTCACATTTTATTTTTTTGAAGTAGACCAAATCAATATCATTCCTTGAAATTTTCACAGAATTTTCTCCGCACGAAGAGGAAAAATCACGGAAATTTTCAAGACTGGACGTTAAGTAGCTTTTCATTTAAAAAATAAAGTATGACAGGAAGTCTGCGACGTCGCAAACCGAGATACGTGGTTTGGTAGTTTCACCGTCGATAAGTGACCTATGTGCTTCCTAAGTTGCCATTTTTTTCATTCAAATAGATGTAACCGAAATGTTAGATGTGTACTACCTATACTACTTTCATGTCATTGCTTTATTTATTTATTTACTTTTTGCGTAGGTATAAATTGTTATTTTTTGCTGAATTTTGGAGAAAATATTGCTTTAAGAACGTGGAATGTAATTTAATTTTATTGAAAAAAGAAAATACCATCATTAATTTGGGCGAACAGAGAAAATATACATCAATATTTGGGTCAACATCTCCCTGATTATATAAAGGATGAATATATTAGTATTTCTGTATCAAAAAACTTAGCTTTTGTCTTCAGAGATACGATGATTCTAGTCCCAGTCAATTTGTTTTATTGAAAAAACAAAAAAAAAAAATAAATAAAAAAAAAAAAAAATAACTGAAATGTTAGACATACTATTTTCATGTCTTTCTATTTGTATCAATAGGTACTTTTTGCTTAACTTACGAGCGTTGAATGCAAATTAACTTTATTGAAAATAGAAAATAACGTCATTAATTTGGGGGAACATGTGGCTGATTATATGAAGGAGGTATATTCCAGTATTTTTGTTTAACATATTAACTCACGAGAAAATGTTCGTACATTTATCATCTACTATTAATTATTTTTTGATGATTAGTCTAACAATAAGACATTCAATACGACCGTTAAAAAGTATTACCTATCGTCGGGTATCGAACTCACGATCGCCGGGTGCCCGCATGTAATAACAAATACGAGGCGGTTTAGTCACCTAGGCTATGACGGATCCACGTGAGCGGGAGTAAAAATAGCATACAAAAGACTCGGGCAATGGGCGGGACTTATCACAAGAGATTGTTGCTATTGGGATATGAGAGAAAGCGAATTGCTGTAGGAGCCATGGTTCGCACTGTTTTAATGCGTCTTGAGGTTCATTTCAGCACGCATTCCGATCGCGGCAGTTGAGCTAAGGTAATATTTGCGTATCCGTGAATTAAATCAATCAATCGAGCTCTGATTTTGACTTCTTTATCCGTAACGAGTCCTCCAGAACAATTTTCCACCTTGTACGATGGTTATTATTTCTTTACTTCTATTTTTCAAATTTGAGGTGGGATAATGGCGGCTTCTCAAGAAAACCGAGGTAGGCGATCTTTTGCACCAACGAACAGAAAACTGATGGCAAAAAATAACCAATCAGAACCTCCCAAAAAAAAGAATTTGCCTAAAAACGGAACTTCGTGGTTCTGCGCAGATTTACCAGTCAGACACGACATCTCAAGGTGGAAAAAAACTCGCTGAAAGCGAATTTTAGCAATTAACACAACTTGACGTAGAGACATGATTGGCTAAAAAATACAACGGTTTTTGATACATCGGAAAATCAACCAAAAATCGGAGACTGGGCGAAACGCTCAAGGTCGCAGAGGTATAGGGAATCCCATAGCGAAAGCAACGGAACGATTGTAATATCATGGGGAACTCCGTTCCCATGACAAAAAAGAGGGAAGGGAGTTTCATGATAATCCTATTTTGCACTGTGCCTTATTATTGTATGTGCACCATGTAGAGGCTTGTACAACCTTTAAGCTCATTTTTTCCAGGTCATTAGCACGCTGTTTCAAGACTCGCGCACCTCAAACACTCCGATACCCAATCTCAACCTGAATCCCTCGTCCAACACACAAAATCACAGTATCACATCGACGGCCATGTTTTCCCTCAACAAAATAGAACTAACAGCAGTTTTGGTGTTCATCTTGAGCAGCGCCCTAGCCTACATCATCCTAGCCTTCAACAACTGGAAACGGAAGTACGAGTTCTGGACGGACCGCAACGTCCGGCAAGTGGGATTCTGGTGGGACTGGTCCATCGATTTCTTCCGGCATAAATTGTGCAACTTTCAGGACATCTACGATGAGTTCGGCGAGGCACCCTACGGTGGCTACTACCAGGGTGCGAAGCCCTTCCTCATGATCAAGGATCCGGAGCTAGTTCGACGTGTCCTCATCAAGGACTTCGCTCATTTCGCCGACCGGAATCCAGTAGTCCCCACCACGAACCCTCTGCAGCGCGACATGATCTTAAACCTGAGTAGGGAGAGGTGGAAGGGAGTTCGCGCCAGGCTCACGCCGGTCTTTACCTCCGGGAAACTCCGACGTATGAGTTTACTTATAAATGAATGCACGAGGCTTTTGGACGAGTACCTCCAGCGGACTGTGGGTGAGTAAGGAGAGGTTTTCCGCATAACTACTTTTGGGGAGGGATGCTGACAGAGATCATGATTTCTTGTCAGGTATGGACAGAAAAATCGGGAAGGAAATTTCCTACCAGAGGGCTGATTGTTGAAACTGATGGACAAAGCTATAGACAAAGAAGACATAGGGAGTATAGAGCGATCCTATTGATTGACATAGTTGGCTCCTATAGACTAAGGAAGAAAATGATAGACTAACTTTCGGGTCTACAACGTACGTCACAAAAGCGTTACAAGAGTGGGGAGGGTCAAAACTGCCGAAAAAGTGCGTTACGCAGGGTTACTACAAAATTTAGAAAATGAAATTCCCTGGAATTTCCCTGATTTTCCTGACACAATTGGGTGAAACTCCCGGACAATTGAAAGTACGGTCAAAAAGACATAATTTGAAATAGTTTCCAGGCAAAATTTGTCGCTCTAAACGTCAAATCCGTTCTAGAGGGCTATTAAAGATGAATTAACAACTTTTCCCTGACTTTTTCGTCATGCCCCTGACATTTCCAGGTCTTCCCTGCTGACTTCCTAAAATTCCCTGACATTTTCCGGTTTTCCGGTATTCCCTGACTGAGGCAACCCTGTCATTGGCGTTGCGTATAATTCAATGACCACTAACTTCGGCTTTGCAAGTATATGAATATAGAGATATTCTTCCCTGCTAAGGAAAAACACCGTATGAACCTTCAGGTGTTGCCAAATTTCCCTTGATAAAACACTAATTTCCTGGTAAACTTGTGAATATTTTTCTTCCAATTTTTCAGATAATTTTGCTCGCAATTTTACCGAAAAGTCCTGAAAATTTCAAGAGAGAATATTCCTAACTTTCCTCAAAAATGAACATTTTATCGATGGAAATTTGGCAACTCTCGAATGTTCATACGGCGTTCTTCCTCAGCACGGCAGTATTATTGTGTTATTATTATTGCAGGTGATGAGGCGACTGAAATAGAGGTGCGCGGCCTATTTCAAAAATTCACATTGGACACGATCGGGATCTGCGCGTTCGGCATCAACTGCAGCGCCATCGAGGACGAAAACTCCGAGTTTCGGCGGCTCCTCCAAAAACTCAACGGGCCCGGTGGATTTCGCAGGCACAAATTATTGATGATCATCGGCGCTGTGTGCCCGAGAATCCTGACGATTTTCAACCTGAAGGAAAAGGAAGACACCTTCGTGGAGGATTTTTTCAGATCATTGGTCGCCGACACCATTAAAAATCGAGAGGAGCAAAAAGCCAAAAGAGAGGACTTCATGCAGCTCCTCATCAACGTTCGGGCTGAGGAGCTGAAGATGCTTCAGGAAAATAACGATGACTCTGGTTAGTGCACCTATTACGTGTCTCTGAATAATGGCCCCCTTCAGTGGCGAATTTGCAAGTTGGCAATACTAGAAGGTATTCCTCGTCAATTAAAACCATCAAAAATATCGATTCTTTCTTGGCGACCAAGAATCGATTGTTTTACATACATTTAAATGGAGAGAAAACAATGTTGGCAACTTTCAAGAATCGACATTGCCCTTTTCTTCGGCTTCTCTATCCTCTCCTCAGTTTATTTCAGGTTTAGAGGTGATTTTTCGGACGTTTAAGAATGACTGTAAAGAACTATTTTTAAAAAAAAAAAAAAAAACCTTTACAGGGTTACCACATAATTTAAAAAATGAATTTCCCTGGCATTTCCCTTATTTTCCTATATTTTGGTAAAATTCCCTGACAATTGAAGTCATATCAGAGGGTCAAAAAGACATAATTCGGAGTAGGTAGGTTTCAGGCAAAGTTTGTTGTTCGAAACGTCAAACCCATTTTAGAATGCAAATAAAGGTTTCTTTACAATTTTTCCCTGACTCTCTTAAATTCCCTGACATTTCCCGGTTTTCCCGGTATACTCCCTGGACTGTGGCAACCCTGCTTGTAACTTTATGAAGTGATAATTTGTATAATAAGGCTATCTAACTAGCTACTCTACCTTTTGGTTTTCTCGTTTGCTTCCAGAGCCTCTCTTTACCGAAGGTGTTTGTATGGCGAATGCGTTCCTGTTTTTCGTCGCGGGATTTGAAACTACCTCCACAGCTCTGAGCTACTGCTTGTACGAGCTCGCTGTCAATCCGGAAGTAATGGAAAAACTTTACGCAGAAATCACACGAGTATTAGATGCCCATGACGGACGTGTTGATTATGACATTCTGAAAGAAATGGAGTATTTGGACACTGTCATTTCTGGTAAATAAACCAAGCGTATCCCTGTTTATGAAAGTTAGGAATATTTGTGCTGAAAGCAGTGGCGTGGCGTGCTTTGCGATATATCGCTCGATGCGCCATTTAAACCTATGGAAAAGGATCGATTAACAGGGTGTTCGCAGCGAACACCTTAATAATCGATTCTCTACCATGGCTACAAATGAGGAAATATCGATAATCGATCATTCACGCCACGCCACTGGCTGAAAGAGCTAGATGCATGATCATATTTAATCGAACTTCAATGATTCTGAGAAAAACAGTTACTTACTAATTCAAGAGTTATGTGCGATCATCTGTCCGGAGAAAAGTTCAAACTGGTCTTGTTCAGGGCCGGATTTACCTACTCACCGCCCATGGGCCGCCTGTATTTTGCCGCCCCCTTCTCATTCGTTTTGAAACATCAATAAAAACCATCAAGTGAACGTGCCAGGGGGGAGGGGTGCATAAGATGCGTTTACACGTGTTGGAAACATTTTTTGGGAAAGCCCCGTCAACACTACTAGCAAAAATTCACCGAACTTTGCGCCAACGTTAAGTTTTGTAAACCTATCTCTGCGTGGACAAGGCCTTCCATTCATCAGAAATGAACGAAAAAATTATGAAAGAACAAACATAAATGTGGTTTAATGGTTTTAACTTCCGCCGCCGCGCCGCGCAGACCGCACCGTGTTTGACGCAATGCGTGAAGTATTCGCGCAGTCTTGTAGGCACTATGCGTTTCACGCTGACCGCACTGTGTTTGGCGCAATGCGTGAAGTATTAATGCATTCTTGTAGGCGCTATCCGTTTCACGCTGACTGCAGTGACCGTACTGTGTTTGATGCAATCCGTGAAGTATTCGTGCAGTCTTGTAGGAATGTAGGCGCTAATATGTGTTACATGCCGACCGCCGCGCCGAGGGCTTCTCCTTTTCATCTCAAGTCCTCGTCATTATTTCTCTCTCAGTCGCGCCGTCCCTGGCCAAATTGCGTGTTTGGTCTCTCTCTTAACTTGATTAGTTAAAGGCGTTGTCTCTTGTATCACCGAAAGAAGACAATATTAGAAATTACTATACTCTCAGGAAATGAGAGATTTTGTTTGTAATTTTTTTTTAAATCCGATTTTTTTTTATACCTACATTTAAAAAAATTGCAAAATTTGCCGCCTCCTAGATTTGCCGCCATGGGCCGAGACCCATGTGGCAACCCCCTTAATCCGGCCCTGGTCTTCTTTGACTTACTATTAAGTTGTAGTATTCCATTTTTCACATTTATTACTAGCTGTCCTTTAATTTGACGTATTTATGCTAAAAGTAGGTAATTATTTGTAAATTAATTATATCAAAATGAACTATCTACGTAGGATTTTCGTGCATCCTGCTTCATGGTTCATTCTGATCTAATGCAATTGTACATAGCAATTGTACCCAAAAAAGGTTTGCAGCGGGGTCATTCGATTATATGGTACGTGTGGACTTAAAATCGCGAAAAATCAAAATCTTGGCTGATCCTAGGTGCGAGTTATCACAATTTGAATTTTCATAGTAAATGCAAGTTTTCTACTGACTGTGATCCGCTATTTTATCTATTTGTCCATTGTATCGGAATTGATCAGTTCACGTTTTCATTTTTCGTTCGATTCATGTCGATCGGGTACACACCCTCTCGTTACATGCAGACTTCCTGTATTACACTTGTTTTTCTGAACAATTCGCCTTCTGCTACGTCTGCAGCAATTGTTGTTACGAATATGTTGTGCGTGCTGATTTCATCTCATTACATACTTGACTCTCTGAAGGCGTTTTATTGCGCAAGTAGCGCGATCTGTCGGAGAACGAACGGAGTAGGAAATGAATGAATCTCTTAATTCCTACTTCGTTAGTTCTCCGACAGATCGCGCTACTTGCGCTCATGAAGCGCCTTCAGAGAGTCAAGTATGTAATGAGATGAAATCAGCACGCACAACATATTCGTAACAACAATTGCTACAGACGTAGCAGAAGGCGAATTGTTCAGTTAAAAAAAAAGAGTATTACAGGAAGTCCGCATATAACGAGAGGGTATGTATTCGATCGACATGAATCGAACGAAAAATAAAAACGTGAACTGATCAATTTTGATACAATGGACAAATAAATAAAATAGCGGATCACAGTCAGTAGAAAACTTGCATTACTGAAAATTCAAATTGCGATAACTCGAAACTAGGATCAGCCAAGATTTTGATTTTCCGCGATTTTAAGTCCACACATACCATAGAATCACCCCGCTGCAACCTGTTTTTGGGCGCATTTTTGTCGCTTTTTTTTTTTTTTTTTTGTGCTTCAAGACCACTGTGTTGTCTAGTCCATCAAGGCATAAAGTTTTCCCAAAAAGCTCCTCTGTACGCTCAAAACAGATGCAAGCGATGCATTTTGAGGTAATAAATGAGCCCCTTGCAAACCTTCAGTTGGACATGAGGAAAAACCGCAGCAATTTACTCTCTACAAAACGGCGCATCGTAGTAATCGTAAGCACAGCCGACGCGCCTTCATTCCGTCGCTTATGCAACACGTACATTAGTCAAGGACGAATAGTTGCATCCAAGAATTGATTATAGCCTCTCCGGACTTAAACTTCCTTTAATGGAATTGTAAAATTTTTACACAGTAGAACTCTTTCGAAAAAAGTTGTGAGCCTCAAAAATGTTTTTTTTTTTTTTTCAGAGACTTTGCGGTTGCACCCACCGGGTGCATGGGTGGATCGTCTGTGCACAAAAGCGTATCAACTCCCAGACTCGACTGTGGTGCTTGCCGAAAACACTCAAATTAATATCCCAATTGCGTGCCTTCATAACGACCCTCGGAATTTCCCTAACCCTCAAAAATTCGACCCGGATAGGTTCAGTCCGGAAAACAAACATAACATCGTCCCAGGGTCATATCTACCTTTCGGCGAAGGACCGAAAGCGTGCATAGGTAAGTGGATTCACATTGTCGTTATTCTGTACACATGGCAAGAGTCTGAAAAAACGTATGAAATTCTGGAAAAACTGCTTTGCAAAGAAAGAGGTCAAAATAATCTTGCAGAAATTAAATTATCATTGTGACGGATATCTTCAGTGTCAACGCTCCTAGAGAGGGAACTGACGCATCTAAGTTTGTTTAAATTTTGAAGATATTTAATTTTGTGAAGTTTTCAAATGAAATTCAGACTAAAGTTGTCGTTAAAAATGAACAGGCCTGAAAAATATCGACGTCTACAGGAAGATTTAGGGGGTCCAATTGGAAGACGAACAAGTCCTTGATTCCAAAAAATCGAAGCCTCCTTAAACACCCTTTGCTATGAGATTTACATATTGGCACATTGTCTAGAAGAGTGTTTTTCCGTATATATAACTGTGACCAATTTCAGAAGAAACGAAGTTTTTTTAAAAAATTGGGGGCCCTCCCCGCAGTTCTACTGGGGGCACATTCATAGAGTACATAGGGTCATAATGGAAGTGGGTGAGCTGGCGCCACTTTTGAGCATTTTCCAAGTCCCGAATACCGAGACTCCTGTGTGACGCCGGGTCACTTTTTCGATGCATGATCGATTATTCGCGATACTCGGGTACCCGGCCATCCGCTGTAAACAAAGAAGATAGGAATCACCTCGTATTCCACACCGCCATTTTGGATCGAACATGTATCGCAAAAGTGACCCGAACTCGACGCACACCGGGCTCGGAACTCGTCGAGCAGAACATGGCGCCAGCTCTCCCATTTACATTACGACTCTATGTACTCTATGGGCACATTTAGGGAAAAAACTTAGATGAAGAGTATTAAAAAACTCTCCTGCGAGCTAGCGGTTTGCTCCTGGGACACTCTATTTTAATGTTATTAATTTAATTAATGCTGTTATCCGCACAATGTTTGACTCTGTATTCTGTAAATACTAAAAAATCCCTGATGAAAAACACCTCTGTACTGAACCTGTGAACATATTTGTTTGTTATAGCCGAGAGATTCGCTTTGACGGAGATGAAGGCTGCTATAGCGCTCATCGTCAGCAAATACACCGTTCACGCATGCGCAAAGACGGAGATCCCGCCGAAACTGAACCCTCAGACTTTCATGAATACGCCAAAAACGATCTACCTGAAAATATGTCAACGATAACAGTAACGACTTCGGACCTTGATGGCTTTTGATTTACGACCAAGTTTGATCTTTCACGCTGACGGAGCGAACGGAGACTAACGCGAGTATTTAACTGATTTTGAACGTTAAATACAAATTGAGGCGGCATCCTGAACGGAACTGCCCCGTTGATTGGAGATGAAATACGGAACATTCCCTAAAAATGGTATTTTTGCGGAACAATAATTGAGCGTTAATAATTATTTTTCCTACAAAATGTATGTTAAATACAAATTGAGGCGGCATCCTGAACGGAGCTGCCTCCGTTGATTGGAAATGGAATACGGAACATTCCCTGAAAATGGTATTTTTGCGGAACAATAATTGAGCGTTAATAATTATTTTTCCTACAAAATGTATGTTAAATACAAATTGAGGCGGCATCCTGAACGGAGCTGCCTCCGTTGATTGGAGATGAAATACGGAACATTCCCTAAAAATGGTATTTTTTCGGAACAATAATTGAACGTCAATAATAATTGTTCCTACAAAATGTATGTTAAATACAAATTGAGGCAGTATCCTGAACGGAACTGCCTCTGTTGATTGGAGATGGAATACGGAACATTCCCTAAAAATGGAATTTTTGGGGAACAGTAATAGATTGATGATGAACGTCAATAATTATTGTTTCTACAAAATGTATGTGTGAATATTTTCGAGGAATTAAGGGCAAAGAAAAGTGGGACAGAATCCCCTTCAAATGATGACTTCTGCAATTTCCGTGTCATGTGACGGATTGAGGGAAATTGACATCTGATCGAGGCTCGGTTTCAAGCCTCCGCAAGAACGGATTGTTTTTAAAAAGGAATGTGTCAATTTTTAGATACGCTCTATAAAACCACATGTGAAATCATGCAGCTCAGGGCTCATTGGAAGATGAACATATTCCCTTTCAGAAACAATTCATTCGTATCAGCCAACATATTCTTCTCTCTTTGACATGTTCAATTGAAGAACTCTATATTGTGCAAGTTTCATTAAATTTTACAAACCGTGAGATTTATAAAGGTTGTTTTTGAGCAATTTTAACGAATTATTTTTTTAAATGTCTCAGTTTTATGCTCATTGTCTAAGGTGACTTTTTCACAAACCAAGATGCAGGCACGCATTTTGCGGAATTTTCATAAAGTATCATGACCACAGAAAAAACTAAAAATACTTCCAGAGGTGTACATTTGTACGATAGGTATTCATTGGAAATGCAGTTATTACAGATTTTTAAAAAAAAAAAAAAAAAAAAAAAAAAAAAAAAAAAAAAAAAAAAAAATCGACAAAAATTAACATACATATGTGCAAAAATAAAATAAATGAAAAAAGAGAATACCAAAAGTTAATACTTGTAGTTTTTTCCTTTAAGCTCCTTAAAATCCAAAAATCAGTCATGCGCAACCGTTATTTTGCTGATGATTCATCTGGAATCCTGGATTGTCAATATACGATAAATGGTAATTACATTTTCATGGAGTTGAAGTACACAGTACTGCCGTGCTAAGGAAAAACACCGTATGAACCTGCTGGCATCGCCAAATTTCCTTTGATAAAACACGAATTTTCCCGAAAGCTTATAAAGATTTTCCTCCCAATTTTTCAGATAATTTCGTTCGTAATTTCACCTAAAGCACCTGAGAATTTCAAGGAAAAATACGTATAGCTTCCCGCGAAAATAAGCATTTATTCAAAGGAAATTTGGCAACTCTCGGATGTTTGTACGGCGTTCTTCCTTAGCACAATAGAGTAATAGGAAATCGTGGATCTAATGCCTGACGTGACGTTATACATGCTCATAATTGGACTGCATTTTGCAATTGGGAACTATAAATTCTGGCTCTTCTGCAAAAACACCTCCGTGCATGAGGAAACTAATGGCACATACGTCGTTTTTAAACCGGGCTAGAATTTATAGTTCCAAATTGCAAAAGTACTCCAATGATCTGTCCTAAGAAAGGTGTGAAGTTACATCTCTCAATTTCATGTTCTGAACATGGCGCACAAGCAGCTTTTCTCTCGAGACTACGTTTGTTAAACTTGCGAAACCTCTAAATGCCATTGCTTAGATTTGGTTTGATATTTTTGAGCATTTTTCTACTCTTAAATATTTGTGGAACACTCCTCCATGCTGTGGTATCAATACATCAATTTTGCATGTTTGTTAACTGAGGCTTCTTCCCAAGTAGCACAGATTGTAATAAGTATTATCTACATAGTAATAATAGTGCAGTTCCGCTGAGTGTTATGAATGTTGCCTAGCTCCTATTTGAAGGGGCTCCATTTATTGAAATGTATTGCAATCTAATTTAAATAAGTTGCAATTTTTCATTTCATTGCATATTGCCTCTCTTTCTAACACATGAAGCTCTATTTTTTGATTGCTTACATTCGGCATAAATCGACTTAATGATGTAAAAGAGTTGCAATTTAATGCTAAAAAAAAGTACAATTTCATTAAAATCAAATTACAATTAAATTTCAATAATTTCGTCGCACTACGCTACTGGGATTTCTACCCAAACGATCACATATACATAAGTATTTTGCGTAAATATGTCTCACCGAGCTAAAAACATAAACATAAACAAGCAGGCAGGCTAGTGCGCGACGCGGTAATTTGCTTGAGCTGAGCGAAAACATTGAACGAATTCAAAAACTCGTATTTATCCTTGAGAATATGTGATAGTAAGGCGCAAAGTTAATTTCAAGGAGGCCTGCTCTTTCACGTTCATAACTGAAAGCACCATTAACCGACCAGAGAAGGAACTATACCTACTTTAACGCCACTTATCCCCATTAATCGCATCGGCGATGAATGTCTGAACACAAAGACGCATTCTTTGTCATTGTCAGGCCCCCGCTTGTATATTTTTACCGCGCATGATCGAGATTATTTTGCAGGGCTATAATGGCGAGCAAAATGATGGTTACTCAAAATTAATAAACACTTATACGTATGCATCATTATGTGCGCACTCAATATAAATAGAATGACCCTTGAAAGCCGAAAATATTTCTAAATTAGTTTTCCAGCCGCGTTTCAACTTGTGTGCGGGGCGGTCACTCGTTTGATCGCTCCCGCTTCAGGTTTCTCATTTTTGCTGTTCCGAAAGTGTTTTCTCGGCTCCATCGTGCTATAATCTAGTAGAAAAGTGATTCCAACCCCCTGCTTTTAGAAACATTCGCGTGCAACCGACGGTACTCAAGATAACTATCGTTAAAGATCAAAATCCTTGTGATTTTAGTGCACCATCTTGAGTTTTGCCAACTATGCATAGTGATAAGAAAGAGATAAGTTGCACCCGAACAGCTTTATCGAAGTTAAATCTCTTTCAATTAACTTGATAAGAACATACGCGACTCGAGTGAGAGCTGCGAGGCTCTGGCGCGGCTGGAAGGAGTGAGAGGGGAAAGGCGCCGCTTATACGTTAGTGGAGCGGTTGGGGACCCGTCTCTAGGCGTACCTATTAGAAATATAACTGGATACCATCTCTAGTGCTGCGGATTTGGATCTGGTTTGGCGTTCGGACTCATCAAGCTCTCAAAGGCCAAGACGGGGATTAGCGGATCTCATGAGAGGGACGTTTCTACTTAGGAGTCGGGAGGCATGGACGGACGGTCCCAACATCAACGCAAGGCCAATACCGGACGGCGGGATTAGCCCGTGTGCGCCGGTCGGCGAACTTTAGAGACATTGACTCTTGTTGCCTGCTTTCTGCTGGGGGGGTGGCCTCTTTGCGTGCGGGTGCGGTGCCCCTCCCGTCGGGCGGGGGTCTTCCTCCTCCCTTTACCTGGTGGCAGTCAGTGTAGGTGATTTGCGCCTACCGAGCAAAAGTAGTTGTCATGAACGGCCGGCTGTCTCTCTGGCATTGGGGGTGGGGGGTCCCTGGCTGTATGGGGCGGGGGCTCGTCTCTTCTCGTGCGTGGGGGGCTGCTTCTCCGGGGGGGGGGGTGGGCTTCAAGAGTTATTTTTTGAGAGACTTCGGTCTCAATATTATTTGAATAATTTTCTACTCTGTTGTTAATTTTTTCCTTTGTAATTTTTATTAGAAACAATGTTTATAATTTCCTTTGTGAAAGTTAACAATAAAGCATATTATAAAAAAAAAAAAAAAAAAAATTAGTTTTAAAAAAATAGCGCGCGATGGGCTGCTTATATGCAAAAATCGACAGTTTTTTTTTAAATTTTCTTTTTTTAGAAGTCTATTGTATTGTTATCAAATGTTTAAGAAGTTTACAAATGTTTCATCCTCAGATGCCCAGTCAGGCATTGGATCAAATTTACTCGAGTCTTGCTGAAAACAAGTGGCCCGCGGGTTGTATGGGGCCGGTATCTACGAACTTCAGATACAAAGATCTATAGATACGTCCTGGGAAAAAATCAGACATCAAATTTAAAAAAAAAAGAGAAAAAAATCAAATGTCAACACAGCCGAAAATAGGAAAGACGTATTCGTGCCTACTTTTTTCTTTTCTTTTCTGCCGAATTTAATTGAGCGACACCTCATTGGCAGCATAATGCGAATCATTACAAGTTCACTCCTCGCGCCATCGCGCCTTCAATTTTGCAGATGCAACACGGACATCCATCAAGCACGAATAGTTGTATCTCTGCGCCGTAATCCCAATCAAGCGCGTGT
Organism: Bemisia tabaci; assembly: GCF_918797505.1. Classification (NCBI taxonomy): domain Eukaryota; kingdom Metazoa; phylum Arthropoda; class Insecta; order Hemiptera; family Aleyrodidae; genus Bemisia; species Bemisia tabaci. The sequence continues at coordinate 12,392,248 of NC_092796.1, forward strand.
CTTTTTCGCTGCTGTATTTCCATATTATACTTGTTTTCGTTGGTCTAATTTGTAATGACACTTAAAGGGTCACGTAAGCAACATGACCGAAGAAAGGAGAGACGTATTCTCTACAGAAACTCGGGACACAAGACCGCGCAAAGAAGCTGAATTTGAGCGACACCTCATTGCCATCAGAGTGCGAAGCATTACGAGTTCACACCTTGCACCATTGCACCTTCAATTTTGCAGATGCAAACGGACATCCATCAAGCACGAATAGTGGTATCTCAGCGCTGTCATCAATGCGCGTCTCATTCCTTGCTCAATTTCCATATTATTATGTTCGTTTCCGTATGTCTTATTTGCAATGACACTTCATGGGACACGTAGGCAACTCAGCCGAGGATAAGAAAAACATATTCGACCCTATAGTTGTTTTTAACTTCTCTGCGCCGGATCGGAGCGATACCTCATTGGCAGCACAGAGCGGAGCATTGCGTGTTCACGCCTCGTGCCATCGCGCCTTCGATTTTGCAGATACAACACGGGCATCCATCAAGCACGAATAGTTGTATCTCTGCGCCGTAAACCTAATCAAACACGGTCCGTTTCCTCGCTCTATTTCCCATATTATGTTTGTTTCCGTGTGTCTATTTCGCAATGACACTTCTAGGGCCACGTAAGCGACATAGCAGAAAAAAAGAGAGACGTATTTTCTACAGAAACTCGGGAAACAAGACCACGAGAGGAAGCTCGTAGAGGACCTTTCACAGCACGCACATTTGATGCGGTTGCATGGACGGCTGTCGCGTGAAAAAATGGGAAAGCTGTGAAAAATAGGTGAACCGGCGCGCGTTTGCGCAAAAAGGGCGTGCTTATTGTAAATCACGGTAGTTTTTAGAAAGATAGTAAAAAAACTTGTTACCTTAAAAATTTGGGAGGAAATGTGTTAAAAGTAGGCTTTTTCTGCGTCTTTGAAGGAAAGTTTTTGGTCACACACTGGAAAAAAAACACATTAGATCTAGACTCCAGACTCTTGAAAACATCGACAAGAAAAAATACTCTTGATTCAATCAGATTTAAGCTTAAATCAAGAACGCAGCCTCTTAATTTGAGCGGATTTCCTCTTAATTTTACTTACTCTCCTATCTTTGTTACAATCTTTAAAATTTATTATCAGCTATATTATTGTGAGCAATCCGATCGGATTCAACTGCAGCGCATCGAACATGCGGCGTGATACTTGGCAACATGGATGGAATACTGGAAACGAAATAAGCGTTTTCTCATCAAAACAAAGAGCAGACGAGGAGGAGCAGTTGGAAAGCTTTTAGAAAGTACACGATAAGCTTGGAGATGGAGACAAGAGAAAAAAGTTTGATCCTATACAGCTCGTCCTGCGATGAATAATGCAAGGAGCAAAAAAAAAATGCTGTAGGCTAAAATAACGAAGACAGTATTCACGCAAAGGGATGGGGAAAATTACGGGCATCGACGCGACGTTAAGACCAGATTCAAGCGTCATTTCAGTTTACATCTGGCGTGGGATCGGCGTAAATGCTCCGCACGAGTCGAGAGGAGATGGCAGGAGGAATAAAACTCTCGGTGAAATAAAATGAAACATTAAAATATGGTCAGCAGTTCTATCCCACTTGTACATTTTTGAACCTTAACTATTCTCAATTAAAAGCATCGATTGCAAAAAAATTTGAATTGCCTGGTCAAAAGAAAACAAATACTCAACGTGAGTTAAATCAAGCATCACAGCGGTTTTGGCAGGCCTCTCGATCGAGAGTTGTTATCTTTTCCTACCCTGCGTCGTTCTTTCAACAACTTGCTATAGCTTGGCTAAAGCGTCAAAATTAAAGTCGCCATATTTTCAAATCGCTAAGACAGTCACGGCAACGTTTACCTAGTGTGTGATTTGACTTCAGCAGGTTTTTCCCAGGTTTTTTCACGAGCGGGAAGTTTAATTTATGCATACAAAAAGTCATTATCTTAATTAGGAGTCCCTGTCGGTGATTTTCATTGAGCGAATCGTGTTTTACATGAAATTTTATTTTAGAAACATGGATCAGAATGCTGATCCGTGCGCTGTCTACGGATCCATTACACTGAAAAAAAAACCACATTGGATCTGGAGTCCATACTCTTGAAAACATTGACAAGAAAAAATAATCTTGATTCAATCGGATTTTTGCTTCGAATCAAAACGAAATTCCGCTTAAAGTAAGATCGCTTAGTTCTCGATTTAAGTTAGATTCTCAGATTGAATCAAAGACGTACATTTTTCTTGTCGATGTTTTTAAGAGTCCTGGACTCAAGATCCATGTGTCATTTTTCCAGTGTAGAAATTATTTCAAGACATTACATGGTTACCCTTAACACCTGTCACCTAATCACTTGGCAATATACTTTCCTTTATCCCCCCCCCCCCCCCCGGTTCTTTATGTACCCACTGAGTTTCACTTGACAGAGCTCTCCGATAAAAACTGATTCTGCAACATGGAAAAAAGTCTCATCGAGGATTTGGAATCCGAGGACCCGATCTAAGGGATTTCGATGGCAGTTACGACGGGGAGGATGGGCGCGCAGTGGGGGAGGGTAAAAGTGGGCGCCCAGTCACAGAGATCGTTTGCATAAGCTGTGTCTAGCACATGCAAATGCTGTTATTCTTAACCTAATGGAAATAAATATTTAATAGCCATTTCCTTTTACCGGCTTAAATCCCGAGAGTGATACCTACTCCGATTTTTACCACTTTCCTCCGCCATCCTGGAGCGGCGCCCTTTTCTATGACATAATTTATCTCCGACTCGTGACTCACTCCTAAACTCTCCTTTTTTCCGGCCAATCGAATTCATTCCATGCATCCCAATACCTCCCGGTCTGCGGAAAAGTAAAACTCGCTCATCTTCCCCGCAAGAAAATTATTTTTGATCAAGGCAGGCAAAATCAGGGCGTCTACTAAAACAGGCTGGCCGAAAATCAGTACTTTTACAGTACTTTTTCAGTACACTCCCGAGAAATTCAGTACCGTCACAACAGAAAAATTCAGTACATTTTCAGTTCCTCCAATTGACAAAATTCGAAAAATGTTAAATAATTTGCGCTTAAATAGCGAAAAAAATGTCAACAAATGAAAAAATTCCGGACCCTCTTGCGGAATTTCCACACTTTTTCAGTACTTCCGGACCAACCTTAAAAAATAAGTACTATCTCCGGACTTGTAGACACCCTGAAAATGTACTACAGTTTTGCCTTTTTTGCGATCAATCACTGTTTATATTGATTCCTTTTTAGAAACAAAGTCACTTTCCGTCTAAAGATGTACTACATTTTGCATTTTTTTCGATCAATCACTATTTGTATTGGTTCCATCTTAGAGACAACGTCACCTTCCGGCCAAAGTATCACAAGCGCCATGCGACGTTTAAAAATTTCCGTCGGCTTTTTATTTTTTTACGGAGAAATTTTTGGTTGAATCTGAATGAAAATTTCACCGTATTTTGTCGGCAGCACAAAGAAAATTCAGTGAAATTTTCGGACAGCTTCGTTGAACAATTTCTCTCTAAAAAAATAAAATTGCAGCGAAAATTTTTAAAAGTCGCATGGCGCTTGCGACAAATATTGGCAGATATTAGAATGAACATAATGGTTTACGCACTTAAAATGGCCAGTAAAAAACTTGCAACGTAGCAAATTGAGGTATGAGTGTTTGCATTGATGAGAAAAGTGCCTCGACCTATGCAAGCGTCAGAGTGATTCATAGGAAATCGTGATCTTCTGCCATCAAGTTGAAGCGACACTCTATTATGGAAGGCGCTCTGAGCAACTATTCCGCCACCGCAGTGTTGCACAGTATCAGCTGAAAATGAAGGCGCGCCAAAGTATGCAAATTTGTACAGTCCTGCTGATCGTGCGATGTGGCTCCAGCTCAATCGATTTTTGTGAAACTTGGTATAAGGTGGCATGTATTGCCGGGAATCTTGAATTTCAACTCAAATTTTCGAAATTCAAAATTCCGAGACGGCGCAAGTCAGTTTGTTTTGGCGCTTTTCTAACTCTCCGGCCCGTTTACTTCAAGTGCTATAGATTTCGGGTCCGCTTTCATTCGCTCAAAAGTTCCTCTCATACCTCTATTCCCTTTTTGTAGCGAAAGCATACAAATAGACTTAAATGAAACATTATAATAATATTTTTTATTACCTCGGAAAAATATCGGAAGATATAAAATTGTTCGTAATCGGTTTTCCACCTTAAATATGGGCAAAGAAAAAGTTGCAACGTCACAAATTGAGGTATAAATTACTTGTACCAAACCGTCGGTGTTGAGAAAATTTGCACTTAACTGCGGGCACGCGCTAGAGTGTTATGTCAGCTAGCGGCAATTGATTGTAATCCTCTGCCGTCAAGTCTACGTGATACCTCGAAGGCGCTCTGAGCAACTATTCCGCCACCGAAGTATTGCACAGTATCAGACGAAAGTGAAGGCGCACTAACTTATGCAAATTGAACTGGTATCGTTTACTGCTGTATAGTCGATTCCTACTAATCCTACGATATGCGGCTCCTGTTCGATCGATTTTTGTAAAACTTGTTGCTGAGGGTAATACTTGTTCTTGACGTACTTACTAGCCTTTAGCCAATGCTTTAGCGCTCGAGTCTTATTGAGAATATCTGAAATTTTCTTATGTTTTTAGGCAATAAAAATTGAAGCGCGATGGCGCAAGGCGTGGACTCTCTATGCATCCGCTCTATATAGGTACAGCTAATGATTTGTCGCTCAAATTCAGGGAAAACATTAAAAAACGAGGCCCGAACACGCCTCTCCTATCTTCGACTGTGTTGCGACAGTCGATTATTTTCTCCTTTTTTTTGCATTTTGATGTCTGGTTCTTTTTTAGGATGTATTTATAAACCTACATCAAAACCTCGTACGTAGGTACAGGCACCATACGATGGTGAAAGTGCAGAAGTGCGTAGCTCGGAAAACACGATTTTCCAGGAGAGTAAAAACACTGTCTGCATTCCTCTTTATTGTTAGTAGAAGGGTAATAATTCTTGAGCATAGCAAGAATAAGATGCTTTTTCAGACGCCTTCAGCATTTTGAATAATTTCTCGAACCGTTAGAAAATACGGCAGAAATGCCGAGATTCGCGTTTTCGGCACTAAGAATTGACACTTCATCACGAGATACGCATTTTTGCAATTTGTGTTTTAAACCTGTTGTTGGCGGATTTGGATCATTTAAAGACTGAAAAAAGAGTTTCATGCTTACAATTCCTTATCAGATAAGCTTTAGTTTGATCTCATATGGCCAGATCAAGCATTGTAGGATTGGAAAATGACATTTCATCACGAGATGCGCATTTCCGTAATTAGCGTTTTGAACCTTCTCTTGATCATTAAGATCAAAAATAGAGTTTATTCATCCTTAAAACTTGTTTAGAAGCTTCAGTTGATCCAGTGCGATGAGTCGCCAGAGAATAAGAAAAGAATCAGAGAATTGGCTTCCTTGAGTAACTTTTAAACCGTAGGTACCTGAGAAGATAGTGCATAGTCTCCAGAATATATCGTCTCTGCGAGGACTCTCAAAAAATTATGTAGGTAATACTTTTTTTTCTAATTTTCCCCCAACACTTTAGCATATACCGTTTGGAACCTACAGCCATCTAATGCCCGTAGAAACCCGACAGACATCCATGCTCCATCCATCCACACTCTATGCCTTTCAAATGGACCAGTGGACAAAGTACCTTTTCTTCAATTCTGATTATTCACAGTTCAACAAAATGAGCTCCATGTGCCAGAATGATAGGCAATATGCAATGCAATGAAAAATTGCAACTTATCTCAATTTTATTGCATTTAGTTTCAACAAATGGGGCCCCTTCAAATAGGAGATAGGCAACAAACTCAACACTTAGTGGAATTGCAATATTTTTACTAGGTATGCAATTGCTACTTGTTGCAATCTGTGCTACTTGGGCTCACGAGACGAGCGAGACTTAGCAATTAAACAGCTTTAATCAGAGTCAGCCTAACCTCATTGCATGTTACCTAATTTCCCCTCACGTATCACTCTTTTAATAGAAAACCAAACATTGCTCCACCCTTAAACTTTAAGCATACATTCTTTGAAATCTGGAAGTAATTCGTAGAGAATATTAAGGTAGGTATTGTAGTTTTTCCGTAACAGAAGATAAGGTAGGGGGAAAAATATGTATAGAATGCAGTTAGGTTGATTTTAGTTCATGCCACCCTCTTGGATCAGATGCTCTGAAAAGTTTACTTTTGGAAGAGGACTAACACAAAACTAGGCAAAGTAAGTGAATATCTACAGTGTAAGTCGGCAATCACATAACTCGGTTTGCAACGTCGCAGACTTCCTGTCCTACTTTATTTTTTAAATGGAAAACTACTCGACGGAGCCAAAAAATTTTTGTAAACATTTTTAACACATCTTAGAGGATTACTTCCATTCGGAGATGAACTGAGGGCATGGTCCTATTCATTAACTGCCTACAGCCATCCATGTGTTTGGCAAGAACTCAAGCTTAACATTACAGTGAAAATCGGATACAATGACCCTCTAGGGACCGGCCGGATTTGGTCGTTGTATCTGATTGTCGTTATAGTTTATGCACGAATACACTGAGTCAATGGGAAGTCAATTATGGGTACGACCAAATTGCATGTTGTTATGACCGATATGTTCTAAAAAGCGAAGTCGTAATATCCGATTCCCACTGTACTAGAATACTTAGGTTGGAAGAGTATGAACACATCGTTTCATAAAAACCATTGGGGCAGCCAACCTCACCACCTAAAATGAAGGACCGTGGCTGTTTTCAACCTCCACATTCACAGAGAGGTAGGCTGGCCACTAGCTATGCTGGCCGCCATCAGAATTAAAATTTAATTGTTTCAAAAATTATCCCAGAGCATAATCTAAATAGACCCCATACATCAAAATTAATCGAAAGCATTGAACACCGTATGCATTTAAGCTTTCATTGATTGACATTAGAGCAAGAATTTGCTTGAAATGAGAACAGGTTATTGGTAATAATAGGTTGACTGCCCTCATTGCCCTTAAATTCGTTCGTAGAGGCATCAATGCAGGTGTAATAGATTTTCGAAACTATAGATCTGTTCCAACTCTCCCAATCTGGGTACTCTACACGTTATGTATCCTACTAAAGGAACGTTGTGCAAGCGATGCTCATTATTAATCAGAAAACAAATACAATTATTAAACATTTATTTTATAAGTTACAAAATTACACTGGGCGAAGGTACATGATGTGAAAAAGTATAGTGGATTCAGGATGTAACATCAACAATTACATCAAAGAAATACAATTAAGTTATGACCAACCTGATTGAGGCATTTACATTTGTAGGTCTCCAAGGGCGAGTAGAACAAATTAGGTAGATTTTCCTGCACCACGTAAGAGAGTTCGTCCACATGTTTCATCGTCTTCCGATGCACCGCAGGCATGATGCAGTCTTTGAGGAGAATGTTCTATGTACAACCTGAGATTACTTTTTTCCGGATTTCTTTATACCACCACCTACGAGGGGTCCTTTCTGTGCTGCCTTAGCTTTGGCTTCTTGCAGAGCCTTTTGGGTCTCTTTCTGCTTTTGTTTCAGCGCGATCTCGTCGTCGTCCATCTCTTTGGGACCTTTCTTCGGTGCCTTCAACGGTTTTTTCTTTCCTCCTTCGCGACCAGACATACTGATGAGTCACTAATAAACTTAAAATTGATGATCGAGAGTTTGAGCTCTGAAAAACTGGCGATATCACTAAAAACTTTGCTGTGAAAACGTGCTTAGGCGGCTTAGGAGAACAAACAAAAATAACGGCTGTCAAAACATTTGAGGTTAGAAGTTTGTTGACAAATTTCATAGAGTGTAATGAGTGGGAAACTTCTGTATCGTAACCATCTCTGATTGGTGGGTAGTTCCCGCGCCCATTTTTTAGACCCATTTATTCAAAATTCAAAAGCAGAAATGAGATTCGAAAATCAGAATAAAAAAAGCAGTTGTAGTTCCCATCAAACGATGAAATGACATTCGTCATGAATATTTTGAAGTAAAAACGAAATCGAAAAACTGGAGTAAGAACAAGACTTCTAACTTTTTTTTCCAACTTTCAGCAAAAGATAAATGCAGTCAGTCAGCAATCACAGCCGACTTGGTATTTCCCGCCAGAAGAAAAGTAAGCAACACATTTTTGTATCTCACTCCTTGGTCTCACATACTCCTTGGTCCAAAAAGTTAGGTTATTAAAATATTTGTTATTTTGTGATGTGCCATTGTGTCAATGAAGTTCAAGTTAATTTAATAAAGTTCACTGACAGTATTTTATATTTGAATCTCTAAGTTCTTGAAGTTCTACTGCTTTAAAGTGTTCAGTCAACTGACCGTGTTGTGTCACCGTTACAATCATGAGCAAGCGAAAAATTTCTCAAGAAGAACTTCGACAACTTATGAAAAAAGTTTCAACCGGAACGAAAAGGAAGATTGACTCACCTCTTGCCAAATATCCTTTTAACACACTCTCTATTATATTACAATATCTTCTTGTTACTTCATCTTCTAGCTATTTCTTTTACCATAAGGTCAGAGATAAAGTATAAGAGGTTGTATCTAACTAAAACATTGCAATTCAAGGAGGCGCTGTCATTTAAGATTTATCCACCTTGCAATACAGTGCTACTCTTTACTCATGAAGCTGCCAATAACTTGGCATTGTACCTACTCCTATTGAGACATGTATTTCCAGAACTATACAACCATCTTTGAATTCAGCTCTGAGCTCGAATAAGTGAACTCAATTTCACCATTTAAAGAGAAGCCTTTGTAAGGTAAAGGTATCCAATTAATTTTTGTTAATCTAACAAAAGAGTTCCGATATGGATCACAGGGACCCTGAGAGGACTCTGACCAAAGTTTTTGGAGCTGGTGTGAATCAGCGTTTGCCATCTTTATTAGTTTTTTAAGTGAAACAACCTATTAGACACAGGCCAGACAAGAAGGGCAACCATCCTTTGCCTTGGAACTCAAGTAGTTCTGTTATTGCAAGGGACTGTTTGCACCAGACGAGAGTACCCTCATTGAGAGATTTGTTATTCTGGAAGAAGCCATACTGATAGTGTATAAACAATTTTTTTTTTACACCTGTAGGTTCTTTAACAGATCATAGAGTTTCAAACTCACTCAACTCTGAAAAACAAAACTTTTCTACGATATAAAAGACGCTGCAAAACAGTCCTTCAAGTGAAGACAGGAAAGATTCATTTAAAGTCAAGGTAAATCTATCAAAAGATTTTGCAATTGACTTTAGTTTTGAGTCAGAAATCCTTTAAAAGAGAAAAATCATACCATTTACTTAGGTACAGTTATAAAATTGGGTCTTTTCAACCGTTTCTAGCTCCTGTTCCCATACCATCCAAAATCCATCAGACTGTTGATTCACTTATCTCTAGGTTTCCTGTAATGATTAAATTTTCTATTTTTGGACTGATTTCCTTAATGCCTCTGCACATATTCCAATGACGGAACTCTAACATGCATTCTGTGCAACTCAGTAGTAAGGAGTGAAAATGTCTGGAGTGTGCACATCAATGGGAAGGAGCACCGTGGCAACATTGCGAAGAAGAAACAGCAACTTGCTGGCATTGGAAGTAGTACAGCTGACACGAATAGAGGGCTTCGCTTAAATAGTGAGTTGGTGTCAAACCCACTGAAACGGCCTTTGCCTGGAATGCCAGACCATCCTCCCAAGAAAATTAAAGGTACCTAATCTATATTGTTTTGTAAAAAGATCTGTAAATCTTTCCTTGTAGGGGTATGATGCTTTCAGGTTATATAAATTAATACGCATTAATTTTGTGCCTGAACTTATCCTGCAATGCTTAAGACAAAAAATCATGTAGGCGATGAAACAAGAACTGGCATCCTGATTTTGCAATCTGCAAAATTCTTGTCCTGCTTTAGATTTATAATGAAAATTTGCACCGTATCTTTTTTTGAAAACCTTCACGATTCTTCTCTGTATGAAGATCATTCTGTGAGAAGAAAGAAGGAGAGACAGAGAAAAAACAAGTCACTCTGCCATCTTGATTCTTCAGGGTTACCGGCAGTCTTGGAAACCTGGGAAGTCAGAAAACGTAGGTACCAAGAGACAGAATGATATTTCAACAGCTTGTGGGTCTAACCACAACCAGTTTGTATTAATGCACAAAGACCTGGAAAAGTCATAGACTTTCAGGATCCTTCAAGGAAGTGGAAAAAAGTTCATTTTTCCATAATGTAAAATTATATACTTTAGTGAACATACTTTCTATAGTTAAGTAAAGTCTGTGTACTCTAAGAAAAAGAAGTGTCAGAGGAATTTTTGTCATTCTTGTCTTTCTTGAAAATTTATAGATTTACTCTTGATTTTAAAATAAATAATATTAATTAAATTTACCAATAGAATCACTGCGTATATTGTTGTGGTTAAAATTTGTCTTATTTAATTTATAATCCTTTTAATTGGAAGTTAAAAATACTTTTTGTATACTTTTCAATGGTCATGAAAAGTTAAGGAATTTGGAAATTTTGGAGTAAGAGAAATGCAAAAAAAAGTCAGGGAATTGGAAATTCAAGAAATTCTAGAAACTTCGTTTCTTCTCTGAGTTTTCATCCAAAACTTAGATGTCACATTTTCTATCTTGCTCTAAAAGTGTGTAAATTACTTTGTGTGTTACCTTGTGTGTGAATTAAATTCATTTTCTTTTTTTTTCCAGGCATCCTAAAAAATGCTCCAAAACCAGCGGCTTCAGCATCCTTACCCACAGATTTCTTTGACATGAATTCATCAAGTAGTAAAGTTAGCGTTAATAACATACCTGTAACCAATGGTACACCGTCTGCAAATCAAGATAAAATGATGGACATCGATTCGGACGGTGTAAATGATAAAGGAGAGCCTGAAACACTACCTGAAGGCTTTTTTGATGATCCTGTTGCAGATGCTAAGGTGGGTTTTTTATTTTTATTTATTTTTTTTTTTTTCAAATTCCTCCAGTTTGGATTATTTTTGATATCTATATAAATGCCTTGCTCCCTCAGCACACTGCCGTGCGCTGCAACACCTGAACGTTATTTTTGTTGATATCCAGTCATCTTGTTATCTTATCCATTTATCTTATCCGGATATCTTGTTTCACAGGATACCCCTGCTGCTTGCTTTCAAGAGTAAACCAATCCATAACTTGTTTGAGCAACCTCTTCTCAGACACTCTTTACACATATCCATACTATGCTTACTAACTGGACTTATGTTATTAAGTACCTTCAACTTCCAAATTATTTCATTTAAGGTCTCAAAGGAGCCTGTGATCTTTATAGAGCAGGTCTCCAGGGTGACGGATAAGGCAAGGCCTGAATATGATGGGTAGGTAACTTCTTACCAGCAAGCCAAACAGGTAGGGCAGACACAGCACTTAGTTCTAAGAAACAGCCTGTTTAGGTGAAAGAACTCCATAATCAAAGGCTTGTCCTCCAGGTTGAGGGTCCACAGTCAAGTCACTATGTTGACTCCCAAATGTTCGTAAAATTCTGTGATCTTAATGTTTAAAAAACTAAAAGATAACATTGTTGCTCATGCCTAAAATCTTATTCTCAAACTTCTGTCCTTCATTTCTAGGCACGTAATGTAGAGTACAAGGACCCCATAGAAGAGGAGCTAGAACGATTCCAGCGTGAAATTCAGCAAGAAGAACTTCTTTCAACTAAAATTATAGAGGAAGACAATGAAGAAGCAACAACACAACGTCAAATAGAAGAAATTGATGAGCAAAGTAGAATATGGTCTAGGTAAGTCAAGAGTCATTTTTTTATTCTTTTCCTCTTCATAGCATAGTGTTGTTTTTCATCCTCTTTCTTTCATCGTTTCTGAGCATTTCTTAGTGCCTCACAGAACTTGCTAACAGAGTTGAGCCTCAACCAAAAAAGAAGAAAAAAGATCCATCCAAGAAACCAACTACAAGTTACATGGTTTGATCAACAATATTAGGAGTCTGCAGATCTGCCTCGCACTTAAGGGCCCACACCACTGAAAGTTTTTTTCTAAAATTTAAATTTTTCTGAACCTGTTTTTTTCTTCTTTTAGGTATTTTTTTTTTTTTTTTTTTTTTTTTTTTTTTTTTTTTTTTTTTTTTTTTTTTTTTTTTTTTTTTTTTTTTTTTTCACCTCTTGTCTCCCATAGTTTACTAGTCAAGAGTCTAAATTCTAAAAGTAATCCTAGCAAAAATTATTAACATCTATGGATGAATACTTGGTGAATAAAACAGGTTGAAATAGTCTGAATTTTTTCTTTCAGGCCTCTCCTAAATTGAAAACATTTTCCCTCGTGGCTTGAAGGGAGACCAATGCTGTCATTGTACTCAATGAAATTTAGCTTGAATTTTTGCCTCCCCCATAATTGTATGAACAAATGCCTAACATTCAACAATAAACTTGGAACAATTTTAGTTGCAGATTTCTATAGAGAGATGAGTTTCCTCGGAGAAGTTTATTCTACAGAAATCCCCCCTGCCCTCCGAACAAAGGGGAAAAAATTATGAAATGGCACAAGATTAAAATAGTACCCTCCTAGCCAGAAACTACCAATGTTGAAATCAAACACTAGCTTTTTAAGTAAAAAAGTATGCTAAAGTGCTCTTTCCCCCTCATTAAAAGTTATCTGCCTCAAGATACTTCTTGACAAAAGGATGGAGCATCAACACTAACTAAAAGAAGTAAAACTTAATTGTAAACTATGAATTTCCATTCTCTGACCCTAATACTTTTTTTATACACATTTCTAGAATGTTGGAGCTAGAGATTAAAAAAGAAAAGGTGGCTGCTCATGCAAAACCGAAATCAAGTCAAAACGCAAGTGATTCATCAACTGATGAAGAAGATTTTGATGAGTTTCTGGATTGGCGGTCGAAGAAGTCGTTCAAGTAACTAGTCCTCTGTTTTTTAATTTTTAGCCAATATTTCTCACCCATTAATATTTGAATGTGTGTGTTGAAAATATAAAATGTCAGTGCTACCAAAAACACGTCAGAATTTTAGGGGCATATGTTCATGAAACTACAAAACAGGAGTACAATTATTATGGCACTTTTCATTTATTAGAGATCAAAAAACAATACTCTTAAGATTTATTACAGAAGTTTTGGTGCCCTGAAAATCTTCTCTTTTTTAACCTGAGAAATACACAAATATAGATACATACCAAGAATGAAAAAAATTATTCAAAATCGATAACTGAAGATTATTTTTAGAACTTTCTACAATTCAGTTTTAATATCTAAACTTTACCCTCGCAAATGGACAGAAAAAACTTATGTGAGTTTTTCTTGAGAAACAAGCATCTCTTAGGTAACATGTTTCATATATTTTGCTGACAATTAATCAATTAAAATTCTCCCCTACTTTTTCGATTTCAATATGTGCCCTAAATACTTCAGCCTGACCTTTTTGTACTCTTTTCTTCAGTCCCATCTGATGGTAAGATGAAAAAATGAAGGCAAATCAAATATATCAACTTTCAGTTTACAATTTAATATTTTTTACTTCATCATTAATATGAACGACTGTCCTTCTTAAAGAGGATGCCTCAACAAGCCTCATGTATATTCCAAATTCTACTTTTCCTTTCAAATTGGTCGAAAGTGTGGCAAAAGGCTCGTCAAAGCTTTTCTCTGCAGTTTGCTGGTCTATATTAATTTTTGGACACCGCGTACATGGACGGTCAACCTGTAAAAAAGATCAAGACATTTTAGCATTGCGTTTTTAAATAGCGTTTCTGTCACAATTTCTTCCCTCTAGATTAGTGCGTAGCTTACAAAACTTTATCTGTGATATTATGTATTGAACTCTTCATTTGCTTAAATTTGGCAATATACGTTGTCAACTATTGGCTTCTAATTCTTAGGAGTCCCCTTGTACATTCTTTTGTTCAATTACGTTTGTACGCTAAAAGAATGAATAAATTCCTAAAAGGTCTACCAGCTTTGGTTTTGTATGTTTGGGTTTATTTTTTTCCACAGCAATACAAATTAAACCTGTTGCAAAAAAATAGTTTTTACTAGATTTTGCCGATATTTATGCTTTACTGTTGAATTCTTAGAGTCCAGTTACCTTGAATTTTAAGTTTCCGATCTGCAGCTGGGTCCAATTCAGCTCCTCCAGAGGCTCTGGGGTTGGTGACATCAGAAAATTACATCGAAATCGGTGTATAAGACTCTCCTGAAATCAAATGCAAAAATGACTTGGTTTACAAACAAGTTCTACTTTCGTTTTGAATCATTCTTCTTTACTTCTTATGAGACTCCCAGTTGGAAGTATCTGCGTACAAATGTTGACAATTGTGAGATCATTTAAAATTTCTTCTCCAAAGAATTTCTCAAAAGACAACTTGGTCGGTGAAATCCATTGTTATGAAAAATTTGTTCAAGCCAAGACTTAACTATCACAATAATTGGCTTCTACGGCCTTTTATAGGTATCCCAAGATTTGTTAACGCTCCTTGCTGTATTGCATATGCATTACACACAGACCCTACTTACAATTATTTTAACTAGTTGTTGCAAATGAACGCATAAAAGATTACTCACCTCGGTTATGTCTATACCCTCCGCTGCCAGTTTCTCTCGTAACCATGTAACTGTGGCTTCATTAACCAATAAATACTGGCATGCATCTGTTAATGTCAGTGGTAGTTTTTCTGGACCTGCAATGAATGATACTTTTCATTATATGGTTATCAGAGTCAGTTATTGGGAGCTGTCTGCAAAGCAAAAAAAGGAATTATTAGAAATGCCTTTCCTTCCGTCAAGTATTGATCAAACTTAACCAATCTCCAACCCTCAAGTATATTCTGATATTAAAAGAACAACATTCTTCGCCTTTTGGCGAAGGTTTGCAGGGATCTCGCGGAGAGAGCGCGTTAGTAATGAACGAGTGCGTGAGATAATGGGAGTTGAGAACGATATTGTGCACGATATCAAAACCAGGCAGCTGGTTTGGTATGGACACGTGCGGAGAATGGCAGATAGTCGGTTGCCCAGAAAGGTATTTGATTGGGTTCCTCCCGGAAGAAGGCGGCGTGGACGTCCAGTAAAAGGTTGGCGGGAGGGAGTGGAGGGGGAGATCAGACGGTGTAATCTGCCCGATGATTTGTGGGAGGATCGATTCTGATGGCGATTTGGAGTCGCAGAGCGCTCTAGTGCGCTGAGTTAGCGGCTTGATATGTATGTAAAAGAACAAAATGCATATTGAAATTGATTTGATGAAAGCTCTTTACCTTTCTTGGCGTATCTATCAACGTGCCTAACAAGCCTAACGTCATCAGTCATGAGAGCCATCTCCAGCCAGGAGGCTACGTTGTCCCCGCAATCTCTCACTGTGACATTATCATTGTACACCTTGGCCTTGGAGAAACTTTCAGATTCTTCCACAGAGTCATACTTGTCTTCCTCTGGTGGGTCCAAAGGAACATAGCAAACCTCATCAAGATCTGAAATCAAGAATATATTACCCTAAAATTAACTTTGTTTACTGGGTAGGGTAAAGCAATTGTCTGCGCAATGAATCACGGAAATATTACTTGTTCACTTGAGTCGGTGTAGAAAACTGCCAGTATAAGAAAGGAGCAATATTGCCTATCATCTGAGTTTCCTATTTTGCTCGGTATTCTAGTTTTTCAACATTACTTCTCTGTGAGGCTTAAGAGGGGGATAAAAGTTGGATCTACATATAACAAATATATCTACATACGTGGGAGCAAATGAAGTGCAACAAGAAGGAAGGAAGTAAGTCATGTCAGCCAATGCCAAATTTCATTGATTGATTAATTTTATTCTCACAGGTATACGGTGGTGTAGATTCTTTTGAAAATTTCAAGGAATTATTTCTGTGATGTGAAGCAAATCCCTTAATATATGTTAAGGAATATCTGTACAACCATTCTCGTGTAAAAAATTAAGTTGTTTGATGAAATTTGGCAATGGTTGTTATGACTTAGTTCCTATCTGCTTAACAAGGTCCAAATAACACATGAGACAATTCTACAATTAAACAATTTGAAGATCGTTAAAACTTCTCCCACTTGCCGAAAATTCCAAGAACAAAATGTTTACGTGACATTTTTTGCAATTCTCTTACTCTTGTGAGTGATAAGAGATAACGGAGACAGTAATACTTGTGGTAGAACACCACGCAAATTTTCACCTGGAAATCGAAGCTCCAAATTTCCTGTCTCGAAGTTCAGTTTTGGTTGAATGAGGCAAATCTTGGGCTCTCTCAACTGGGATAGCATAACTCCCTGTTTATTAACTATCATCCACTTGCGGTCAAATCGAAGTCCTGTTGATTCAATAATCCACGACTTATTGACCTCAATAAAGCCACATGATTTGATTGGATAAATGAACATTCTCGTCACGCGATACTGTGGTCCTTCCGGTGATTGTACATAGAGCATGATTCTAGGAGCAAATAAGTTATTAATCAGCAGAAATTTTTCCTTGAAAACGGATTGCCAACAGAATTTAAAAAAGTGAGCACAGCTTTTTTTTATGTCACACGCTAAAAAATTAAAATTATGGAGCTCGGAGACTTCTCTTCTCTTTCTTTCTTTTATTTTCTCTGCAGCATATGACACAGATACAGAGAATTTTCCTATCGTCAAATGGAGCCAAGAGAGGATACTAAGTCTATTCAGTCATGATAAATTAATGATAAATACGAAGTAAAAAATTATGCTCTAAAATAAATTTGACCCAGAAATGTGTGGAATGGACATCATAACCATTAGATTTGGGTTGTTTCAAGTTAACTCATTCAACTCTTTTTCTTTCCTTAGCGCTCGAAATGTATTTCTGTTTATTAAATTTATAGAACAAAATATTTAAATTTTATGCTAGTTTAATAAAAAAAATCCGTACTTAAGATTAAGTATTAGTTTGTAATCTGAAATACCTGAAAAACAGTCCTGTCAGGAAATTAAGAAATCTCTTACACCACTCATAACTTGCCAAAAGTGGGAGATGCAAATTGTCTATAACTGATTCATTCGCCATTCTGGAAATAAGTGAGGTTGTTGTGACTGGAACTGATCAATGCAGACTAGTAATAGATAAGGGAGAAGATAGGGTAAGATAAACTTTGCACCTCAGATAGTAAATGCATTCTACCAATTAAAATCCATTACATTAGCATCGCCAAAAAATAATTTTTTCTCTTGTCAAATTCATTGGAATGTTTTTAAGTACGAATATAAAAATGCCAGGTCGAAATTATCTTTTTACTGTCTAAATGCTCTGAATTTTCAGGTAAAAGAGCAAATTTTTGTACCTATTTTCAGCTTCAGGTAATTCAGTTACTTAAATTGCGGCAAGGTGATAATTTTTGTCATTGATGTTTGAGCTGCATATTACAGCAAACGAAGCTGTTATAAAAGCTCATCGATGAATACAAGGACCCATTTCCTAGAGCCGTTTTTGATAATGAAAAATGGTTCTGCACCTGACACCAGATTATGCTCTCTAACCTCACTTTTTTTCTTTGACATCTAAGATCGTTACGGAAATTAACATTGGTCCGACATTTTCAAAGTGTAGGTACTTAAGCACAATTTCATGGCACCACAAAAATTGGTTCCCTAACCTTTCAACCCAGTTATGCATGGAGAAATGTAAAATCTGTATTGACTCTGGTGTCCATGTGGTGTAAATACAATGTAAAAGCTATCCCACCTCCCCGTAATTTAAAGCTCATTTTTTCCAACTGAGTGCATCAGCACTTAGCAGAAAACTGGTGTTGCCACCACACAATTGATGGCAATTTTAAGCTCTGCGCGTTTGTGAAGTCTGATTATTAACTTTGTTTACCTTTTTTTGACATTAGATCTCATGAATAAAGAGGAAGTTAACTCAGTGTCTTTACTTATCTATCTACCTACAAATGAGATGTAAAAATCGTCGAAGTGTTCGTTTTATGATTCTCTAACTGTACATGATCTAAAAAAGTCTACTTTAACTTATTCTTACCTTATCATCAGAAACTAACTTTCTACTTCACAGCAGACCAGGAGAAATCATGGTGGATTACATAATATGCAAATCAGACTGGGGGCTCTATTATGAATGAATAAATTACAAACCGGTTGGCAGCATTGCAATGTTAGATTATCACTTGATGAGACTGGCAGGAAACAAACAATTGCTCTGCTGATTATCAGTTAAGAGTTTCTGATCGTAATCTTTTAACTCACTGATGGTATTATCAAATATGTACCTGCATCAAATCTATTTCTTATTGTTGCGTCAAATGAGGTAGCTCTAACAAGGCGTGAAACTTAACTGGTCAAAAATTTGAGTATGATTATAACTATTTTTACCACTTTATTTGATGCATCACTTTTTTAATTCCCTCAACTATTTGAATGGGTATAATTTTATGTAACTATCAGTTCATTTTTATCTCTACACTGAAAAAATTAAATTGCTGATTTAACAATTCAATTGCTAAAGAAAGTGACTGCAACATTTCAACGTAGATTTTGCAACAAAAAAATGCTACATAAACCACTATTGTAAGCTAATTTAACCAAGGGGGTGGTTTAAGTAGCATTTTTGTGTTGTAAAATCTACAGTGAAACATTGCAGTCACTTTTTTAAGCAATTGAATTGTTGTGTCAGCAATTTAATTTTTTCCGTGTAGGACTATTTAGATGGATTTGACTAAAACATAGTGCAGCCCAAATTACGCAGTTAATGAAGATTGAATGGGAAAGCGAAATTACAAATCTGACAAAAGGGCCTACCTGGAAACTGTAGGCAGGGCTTGTTGTGGCATTTTCAAACTCAGCAAGTATTTGATTGTACATATTATCTAGCAAATTTTAATAATGATGACGATGCACAATAACTCTAAAAATGCATGATCAGCAACTCTGTACAGTTGAGATGTCAGGGACAGGAAACAAAAAGCAATTAATAAGCAGATAAATCGGTTCCCTCCATAAATATTACGACCAGAATAAGGTGAACAATGTTTTTATGTTTCTTAATCAGTCCTTACAGGACCTTAATGAAATTGAAGACTAATGCTTAGTGAGTTGTTCAAAGTGTATTTCTGACTCTATTTCGATTTTTTTGTCATAATAAGATCAGTTCTGTAACTATGTCAAAACTTTTTGAAAAGAGACTTTATCATATTTTTAAAGGTTATGTATAGCGTTTAAACGTTGAAAATAGGATAGTTTTTTTAAGTAAGAAAAAAGTAGAGTAAAAATTTTAAAATCACGGTTTTATATTTTCCACAGTATCATTAACATAAATTATTTTCTGGGATATCAACGAGTCCTCTATCAGCCTGAGGTAAATTCCAAACTGTACTTTTCCTTTTAAGTTTGCTGCTAACGTTGTAAACGGCTCATTAATTTTTTCTCCGGTTTTTTGATCTACACAAATGACAGGACATCGTGTGCATGGACTGTCCACCTAAAACAAGATTGAGAGAATGGATTCAAATAAAAAAGTATTTAGTTCATCAAATTCTGTTTCTCAAACTCATGAGCTTTTTTTTCTTAAAATTTCTCATGAAGACGTACGCATGTTATTACCATTGATCTCTGCGATAGGATTGAGTGAATTTAGTGTTAAATTAAGAAAAGACTCTAAAAGATATTGAGAAATGATATACTAAGTAATAAGTAATAGCTTCTCTTGACAAAAATGAATGTAAAAATTTTTAAATTTGCGCCTTTGAAAGTTTAAAACTGGAAATTTGTTACCGAGAGGTCCTTGAGTCCCTAGCTCTACTGAGTAATGCCTCACTCTCAAATCTTGCTTTGTTAAGTCCATTAAAATAGAGCTGAAGAATACTCCAGCTGCATTAAATGCAGGAAATAAAGATAATAAACACCTTGAATTTTAAGTTTCCAATCTTTAACTCTGTCCACTTTAGTTCTTCCATAGGCTTTTCCGTTGGTGAAATGACAAAATTACATCGAAATCGGTGCATGAGATTTTCCTGAAACAAAAAATTGGACATAAATTGAAATTAGGGTTTGTGAGATAATGTCATACTTCATAAAATATTTTCCCTTACCCTTCTTTTGATAAGAAATAGCTTTTATCACTCAGAGAGGTGAAATTTGATCAAAGTTAACGAACTAGGAGGGGCAAAAAACCAAGTCTTTTAATCAACTCTATAGCCGACAAAAGCGAAAATATAATTAAGAAGTGCCCAGTCACTTGCTCTGAGCCTGGAGGAATTGTGAGAAGCATGTGTGGTTTGGGACGGATCTGGAAATGGACTAAAGTCCAGGATTCCTTCGGGCAAATTTGAATGAAGTTCTACTCTTTTCAAATAAAAGGCATAGATACTTCATTGTTAATTAATGGCATATTTTCTCATGTTTGAAATGCTGAAGAATACTTTGATGCTTGATCTTCGAGAGGAGGAAAACAATTGATGACTTCATGTACTCAAAAATTTGGACTGCTCTGAGATATTCCCTCCTTCAGCATTGAACAGAATGACAAGTTCTCGAAAACCTAGGGGAGACCTGAAAAAGTCAGAGAACACTGCTGCAGAACCTTGAAATTTTTCTTCTAGCCAGAACATTGCATTTTTCCGATTTCAAAACACTTCGAGCTTCAAATTTTTTATGAGAAGATTTAAATGAAAAACCACTCAAAAAAAAAAAGAAAAAAGAAAAAAATTGAAGTCAGAAAATGTTTTGTTTCAGCTCTGGAAAAGTCAGGGAATCTTACAATTCCAACAAAGTTTCTTGCCCTATTAAAATTTATATGAACTTGAATACTTTCCGATTGAAAATATAACTACAAGAATTCTTCAAATCAGTGCTTACCTCTGTTAAATCTATGCTTTCTGCTACAAGCTCTCTTAGCCATTGCACACTTGCCATGTTTATTAGCAGGTACTGACCTTGGTTTGATAGTGTGAGCGGGAGTTTGTTAATACCTGAAATGAAAAAGTCCTAATATTCAAAGTATTCTGGCGAAATTATTTTTTTCTGGTCATTCCACTTAATTTACCGCTAAATTAAAATTCTTACTTCAAATTAGATGAGAAATCCTCCCAAGGCCCAAGTCTGCAGAAATAAAAGGGTGTTTAAACAGGAGGTTTTCAATTTCCTTGCAGTGTGGTTAAGATCAGTAAGCATTATGAAATTATCAGTTTACAAGAAAAAAAGTGCCAATTTTTAGGTTGTCAAAAAGTTTGGATGATTGGAGGATGATAAAAATCCAAAGAAAATGGAAATGCTCATTTTGGCATTCAAAAATTTGAATCAGAATATTTTTTGCAGGAGGATGATTTCAAAATTATCAGGACAATCGAGTAAAGTTCTATAATTTTCTAACATTTTAAGTTTGCTATTTAACACTTCATAATTAAATCTAGGAGATCAGTAACTATAAAATACTATTCTTACCTGAATTATTTTTAGAGTGTCTTTGGATATGCCTAACAAGCCTGATGTTGTCTCTATCTAGGAGTTTTGCCAACCAAAGGGCTACATCTTCGCCACAGTCTCTGATGGTGATATTGTCACCACATACTTTGCTCTGACATAATGATACATTATTTCCTCCTGAGTTAATACTGTTATCCTCTGCCAAATTCAGAGGCACACGGCAAAATCCATGGTGATCTGTAAAGAGAGGATATTCATTCACTTGATGTTGAATTGTCAAGGAATTCAAATGAAAAGTTTCACAAATGAGGAGGCTCTGAATAGATTGTAGAGAATAAATGTGAAATAATAAAAAATGTTTTACCTTAGAAATGCTCGGATTTCAGTTTATAAGCTTTTTTCTGGTGTGAATTAAGTAAAGGAGAAGTTGTATTGGAGCTCCCTTAATTTTTTTGTTCCTTTCGGCTTATATAATATTTATCCATCTCAAGAAAATAGTCTAATTTACTATCATGAATAACGGTTAAGTCAATGACGAAAATTTTGCTCGGTACTGATTTGATAATGGTACGAATCCCTTCATTCTTGAGACAAAAAAAAAAAAAAAAAAAAAAAAAAACATACACACACAGAAAGGGCAAATTAATCATGTCTTTCCTGCAAGGTTTTTGTTTGATTCAGGATATCTATTGCAAGGTAGAAGTTTAAGAGGTTGCAATATAATTTTTGAAACCGAAAATTATGACTTTCAGAAAGCTCACCTTTATAATGAAGTTCTAGGTGTTGAGTCCTCAAGTTCACTCGTGGTTGTATAAAACACAGTCTCGGCTCATACTTTTGGGTCAGTGCAACCCCACGTTCATCAATAATCATCCATTCACGATCAAACTGAAGCCCAGTTTCATTGATGATCCATGAACTTTCAACCTCAAAATAGGCACATGATTTGATTGGATAAAGAAAAATTCTTTTGATATGAAGTTGAGGTCCCTCTCCTGACCGTGAGCGAGAAACCATTCTATGGAATAATGAAAAACTTTATCAGACTGAATAAAAAAGAAAAAACAAGACAACAACAAATTGACGTTTATCGCTTCATTTTTAAATATTACTCTGCTTAAAAATTCGAAAGAATATCACTCAGTTGAGGCTCTAATATACAGGGTGATCCAGACCACCCGTCCACCATATTTTTTTCGAAAACGGCGGAGAATTGAGCTTCGGGACCAAAACTTTCATAGGGTAAATCGACCCCAAAGAATCGAATGAAAATATTTTCAGCCCCCCAAAATGGCCCCTTGGGGGGGTTTTGGGGGGAGCCCCCCCGTTTCTCGCAATTTTCAAATGGGAAGGGTATGTTTTGACTTCGGATTCGGAATCTACGGTAAAAAATAAGAACATTTTGTTCTTTGCACTTTTTCCCTAAGCCCCCATTTTTTGGAGTTATGGGGCATTTTTGGGGCAATTTTCAATTCGACGCTGTAAGCGGCCAAATCATCCAAATTTCAAAATCTAAAAATCTCCTGAGAGGAGAGGTCAATACCTTTTTATTGATGTGCCACATGACCCCTGTTGCTCCAAAATTTTGGGGGCCACGACCCCCCAAAAATTTTGGGGCTTTGGAGGGCCATGAGTCGAAAATTTCGAAAGGCAAGGGTATGTTTTGACTTCAGATTTGGATTCTACGCGAAAAGTTACGTAGAATTGATATGGCGCATGGCCTGTTTGCTCCAAATTACTGAAGAACCCCATTTCCCCATAAGAAGCCGTGTATTTTTGGACAAAATAAGGGGTAAAAAAAAATTTGAGCAAACAGGCCATGCGCCATATCAATTCTACGTAACTTTTCGCGTAGAATCCAAATCTGAAGTCAAAACATACCCTTGCCTTTCGAAATTTTCGACTCATGGCCCTCCAAAGCCCCAAAATTTTTGGGGGGTCGTGGCCCCCAAAATTTTGGAGCAACAGGGGTCATGTGGCACATCAATAAAAAGGTATTGACCTCTCCTCTCAGGAGATTTTTAGATTTTGAAATTTGGATGATTTGGCCGCTTACAGCGTCGAATTGAAAATTGCCCCAAAAATGCCCTATAACTCCAAAAAATGGGGGTTTAGGGAAAAAGTGCAAAGAACAAAATGTTCTTATTTTTTACCGTAGATTCCGAATCCAAAGTCAAAACATACCCTTCCCATTTGAAAATTGCGAGAAACGGGGGGGCTCCCCCCCAAAACCCCCCAAGGGGCCATTTTGGGGGGCTGAAATTATTTTCATTCGATTCTTTGGGGTCGATTTACCCTAGGAAAGTTTTGGTCCCGAAGCTCAATTCTCCGCCGTTTTCGAGAAAAATATGGTGGACGGGTGGTCTGGATCACCCTGTATATTTCTTGAGCATTTCTTGTTACATACAGTTCACGCCACTCTTTAGTGTTTTTTTTTTTTTTTTTTTTTCTCATTTCTTGAGAAATCTATAAGGTTAAATCTTCATCAAAATCCTTTAGAATATTTGAACCGATAAAGTGTATCCATGTCTCTATGTTTCAAATGAGGCGAAAGATTCAATAAAGTCAGTGTAACAAGCTAAGTGTTGAAAGGAATACAATTTCTATGCAATTCGGTTATATTTTTGTAATGATCAAAGAAGTCAAACTCTACAACCTTTACATCATATTCATCAACTTAAGAGACATCTGAGATCAACTTTCATTTTGCTTTTATCAAGGAGGTTTGCATGTTGCTTGATAACCATACTACTTTGCCAAAAAATTGATGATTAAGAAAAGCTAGAACTGAAAACCCATCAGTTACTCATGAATATTTTATATTCATTTTCGAGACTTTTTCATGGAAATATCAGGGTAAAATTGCCTTACTCTCTTTCAAAAAAAAAAAAAAAAAAAAAAAAAAAAAAATCTCGAGTTTAAACTTCACCATTCACAATGAAATATACAATTTAAGAATGGAATAAGCTTTGAAATTACTATGAGGTAATGACACTTCACACTGGTTGTGAAATTAATTAAAAATAGCTTTATTGAGAAGCAGCTTCTTGTATTAGTTAAGCTTTGAAGGAGGATTGGTGCAACCAAAGAAAATTTGTCTTCTTACCTGGGAAAAGATGATACAAAAGATTTGTCGGACAAGCAATTTGCTTCCTCATTCTTTTGATCCTTTTTCTCTGAGACTCCATTCTGTGGGAGATTGATTTTTTCTTTGTTTTGTAAACCAGGCACAAATCGATTCAGTTTTTTTAACCTCAAGCCCCAGTCATCAGGTAATTTTTCTATAATTGGTTTAGTGACAAAGCAACGAATTATCAAATCTAAAAGTTTATCTGCATCGCATTGCGTTGAGGAATAGCCAAAAGACACACGCACTGCACCAGTTGGGTGTCCGTTCAATAGATCTCTGCTGTCCCCGCATACATGACCTGCCTGAGAGACCACAATAATTTGAATTTATTTCATTGGAAAGGAAAACTTTAAGGATGGATTGAAGCACTTTTTAAATCGGCCTGTTGCAAACTTTTGCTAGAGCAAAAATAAGAGTTGTTTGAGAGAGTTTGTTAGAGGAGTCGCTCCATCGTCGGTGATATTCATCATGGCCGACGCTTGCGCGCAGTTGCGCGTAATTCGAGGAGAGTTGGTCAATCAATTCGGGCGTGGAAAACATCAACGTTAAAACACGCCGATTGTTATCTGGTCTAATCCAGTTCAGGTATTATCTCGTCCCATCACACGTGTTTTGGCGGATTGGCGTCGGCCATGATGAGTATTGCCGACGATGGAACGACTCCTTTTACAAAATGTTCACCTGTGCCGTAGTATCGCTTTTGAAGCGGGAAGCTCAAAAAACCGCAAATTTCTTACGCAGACTGTGAAGTTATGAGTGCATTTCAGACTTTGCCGATGCGCTCATCGTGATTTTTGAGGCATTATCTATAAGAAACAACTCTTATTTTTGCTCTAGCAAAAGTTTGCAACAGGCCCATTGTTTGCCTGCTGAGATCTAAAATATACAAGTAAACATTAAATACCCGGAAGAACTGGTTTTAAAATTCATTTTAAAAAAAATGGGAGTTGCCTATGGTCTGCAGTAGTATACAGGATGATTAGTCCAGAGTTTAACTCAGAATAATGTTACAAAATTAAAGTGCATAAACGTGACTTTTTTGACTCCAAATAGACTTGATAAAACTTTCGACTAGTTTTCATCAAAATTGCTGTTCTCTTACCCTCAAAATTGAATTTTACCATGTTTCCAAAGTTTTGTATTTCAGACCTTTCTAGGTAGCAAGCAAGACCTTCATTCATATCTGGGAAATTGAAGGGTGTTCTATCAAAAGTCCTTTCGTGGACAAGTCCAAGTTTCTTTTCAAGTCCATTTTTTGGAAAATTTTAAAAAGAATTGTTGAAATAATTCTAACTTTATCCCTCAGTAGTATAAGATGTACTGTATGTTTTAAGAATCTGAATTTGAACTTCCACTAATGTTCCTAGAGTGGTTTGTTCCAGATTTTTGACATGGTCTACCTGGTGAGTATCTTATCACATCAATTAAGTAAAAAATTTTGGCAAGTCTTAACTTTTAAACCTACAAGAGGAAAACAACCCTTGCATATGGGTAAAAAATTATTCACAAGAAACAAACAGCAAATTTCAAAGAAATGAAAATAGGATTTGACAGAGGAAAAAAAACTCTGCATTTGATGAAGAGATCGATTGCTGTGTCAGATGCAAGATTTTTTTTCGTAGCCAAATCCTGTGGTCATTTCTACAAACTTTGCAGTTTTAAGTTGTTTAATGCAAACGATTCGTCAGACTTATACACAGGGGCTATAGTCAATTCTTGACTGAAAAGTCAAAGTCTGCTAAGATTTTTTACTAAATTGATGCAATATTTTGCTTGCCAGTTAAATGACGCCCAAAACCCAGGACGAATCACCTTAACATGAACTGGGTTAGGTAAGATTCTCATTGTCATTAAGATCATAATAAGGACAGGAGAGGAAAAATTATGTTAGGAAAATTGAGCCACCTCTCACCTCAAAGTTTGCAAGTAATTGCTCATTGGTTAGTTTTAAGTGCCTCTGACATGCCCCTGGATTGCAGAAGCATCCAGTCCTCAATTGAATGTTGTGAAGGTTTGCCAGATTCAGGACCTGAAATGAGATTTTGCCTTGATTAAACGTTTACTTGCTCAAGAAAATTTCCTCTACAGAGAATACTTGACTCTCTTACTTGCAAAAATGACAGATGAATACTTTTAAAGATGGTAAATATAAAATACAAGTTTGGGTAAAAATGTTATTCCATTGTAAGTAAAGAGACATGTTCAACTTCATTAGAGATTAACTCACTCACTTTGCATAATTTGCATGAAACCAGTTTTCTGCTTGCTAAGTTCTACTTTTACTCTGGTCCCATATTTTTTAGTAATGTGTAAACAATTTATGCACTGCCTCTGGTCATGAAGCAAAACATCTGATGCTCGAATCAGCAATTCTTGACTTTCTTTGAATTTTATCTCAGTTTTTTCCTCAGTATGCACTACTGGTTGTCCTTTTCAGAAAAAACTATAAACAGGAAAGACAGAAGTTGAACTGAAATAATCATTCAACATAAATTCTGCATTGATGAACAAAATACACCTTGTATGATAAGGCCAAATTTAGTGGCATACCATACAATCACTTTTGTTCTTCATAGTTTTGAGAACTAAGGTCTTCCAACAGTCAAATCTTGCATAAATCCTTTTAAATAGTCTTACCTCCATAAAACCAATGTATTCTCCATTGTCTCGTAGCAAATTAAAAGTGACGATGCCACCTTGATGCAAATGACTAGAGTAATCTGTGTCCGTGTATAATTCTACAGCTCGCTTTCCGTTAGAATGATGCAATTTTAGAAGTTTTATGTAAGTGTATTGGGCTAAATTGAAAGTGGTTTGGGCGACATTTCTCATTCCTCCTGTTACCTCATTTATGGAGGAGAAACCATGTATCAATGATAGTATTGCCAAATAGTTCACTGTACCATCTTCAAATCTGCAAGAAAATATGAAAAATAATCAACCTGGAGTCCAAAATAACGAAGGTTCAAAGTAAAATTTTGAGAATATTGGAGCAAAATTTCGTTTTTTAGGTACATACAAGAGCAAACTTTTCCCTGGAAAATTTCTTCTGAGCCTCAACTAAATTTTTCTTAACTTGGCGATTTCTCACACTCGAACGTAGAAAAACTCCGTAAATCAAAAAGTCAATTTTTGGACTTGTTGCCCGAATGATGCGTGGTTACTTCTTCTATGCAGTGGTATAGATTATCTCATTTCCCTGCTCCTGTTCCATCTTCAACTTTTTATTCAATTCCCTTTTTTTTCTTAAAAAATCCTTTGTTCTTTTGCCATAGAGGTGCAGATGGCCAAAGTTGCTACACCACCCCTTACAAATAAATATATTTTACTACTGTCACCCTCTTTCGTGACTAAGTCACAAATATGGTAGGAACCAGAATCATTATTTCAGTTTTGATTCCTCCTTGCTCTGACTTCAAAATAAAACAGATTTCCTAAGATTTCAGTATTTTTATTCAAATATTTTGAGTAATATAAAAGGTTAATTTTAGAGTTTTCAGATTCCAGATGACATTCCAAATAATCGGGAAAAATATTTATTCCACAAGGTTAATTTAAAATTAATTTGGTGGCTTTGGGCTGTGAAGGTACGTTGCAAGTTCAATGTTTTCTGCAAGACAAACTGAAATCCAGACATACACACCTTGATCACACAAAGTGGATCAATTTTGCCTTTGTAGGTCAAATACCACCAATCTCCAAAATGCCAATATTATCGTTCTTTAACATTTTATTTAGGTAGTGCAGTAATTATATTAGAATTCCTTTTTGGTTTGTATACATTAGAACCTTCATGCAAGCTATGATACTTGTCATTCACTAAATAACACATTTTTTGTTTTATCAATGGACTGAAATTTGCCTGGAACAGCTCATCTTACCTCTCATGCATGGAGTCTCGTAACTCATGAAAGGAGCCATCGCTCAATGCTATCTTCACTGTGCCTCCTCCAAAATACCTTCTTTTCAGTGCTCCGCTGGATGTATTTCGAATTAGGAGGGCTCCGAGCCCAGTCGGGTACCCAAAGATCTTATAGAATGAAACGCAAACAAAATCAGGCTTATACTCTGTTAGGTCCAATTCGTTGGTTGAGAGATAGGTTGCTGCATCTAATAAACAGAGCCATTTGACACTGCAAAGAAAAATTCATGATGAATATTAAATTTCTGTAAAAATACATATATTAAAATTTAAAAAAATTGAATGTTAATTTTTGAATATTGAAATTCTGGAGAAAAATTAAGAGTACATCTACAGTTAAAATAGATACCTTCTGTTTTTCTAACTCTAATTTTCTAATCCAGCTTATTTTGTCAGGGACTTTACATGTACGTACTACATGAAAGCAAGAGTCGTTATCCTCATTTCCATGAAAACTTTTTTTTACAGATGACTCATTTTGTCAGAAATTTATTTAAAAAGAATTCCTTAGCTTTTCTCTTCCTCTTGTTATGTGTTTTAACCTTTTAAAACCATTCAGGAAAAATTTGTGGAGTTTTCAAATAATGTTACATAAAATCAAATAAATTAAAAGTCACGATGGAAAATAAGTAGGGGGCTGTTCTTAGAATACCTAAGTAAGGCTTTAGGAAGAGAGGGGGGTCAAGGAGAGTGTTCTGCCATCTTCTTTTTACATGTTGAAGGATAAGAACCAACATGATGAAAGCGTTTCAAGAGGAAACGGGATCAAGATAAAATATATATCTTAATACGAGCCAACGCTAGCAGAGATTACTGACTTGGATAAAAAAAAAAGGACAGTAATTGTCCCAATTTTTTTTTTGGTAAGAACGATAAATTACTAAGCATTCTTATAAGTAAAGTAAAATGGTTGAATAGGTGTTGGAGATAATCAAATAAATATTTACCAACCCTCGGTGTTTCCTTTCTAGGCCGCAGTATTCATTCAAGTAGCCTTCATGACTTTTTCTAATCCAGTCCAGAGGATATTTAACACCTGAGAAATTACATTCTGCAGAATATACAAACAATGAATTTGCTAAATTACACGGATCAGAGATTTCTGATTGAGCTTCCAAAGTCTCTTGCGTAAATATGTCTATCAGATTATCATGATGTAAACTCTTGACTATCACAGGTTTGTCTCGGAATGACTCTGCAAGGCCCAATACTGAGGTGTGGTTGTCCTGCGCATATACAAAATGACTCCTTGTAGTTGCGGATGAGTCGGCCCAATCGAAACTATCAGCAACCATTTTCATGGCAGCAGTAGCACCAGAGGTAAAGATTACGCTATACTCATCTGCAGTTGTGTTGAAGTGTTTCAGGACTCTGAAAACGTTTTGCAAAAATGGATTAGTGACGTTTGGAGGAGAGCTTGAGCATAAAGTATGACAAAATGATAATGTGTGCCTTACTAAAGCCATAAAAAATGTTGGATAAAAACTGAATAGGTACTTATGTGCACATTGCTATTCTGCTGACGTAAGAGCATCACTCTATTTCCTTGTAAGCCCTGGAAAGCCTATAATGAATCTCGAGTCAATACGTAAGATTTTGTAAGCTTCTTTCCAAAAAAAAAAACCTCAGGAAAATAATTTTGACTCATAGAACAATGGTGAACTTACTACGAAAAAAAGAGTGATTCATTGCTATAAATCACTTACTCATGCTAAATTACAATGAATACTAGGTATCAACTGATTCCAATTATTGTTGGATCTAATTTTAGAAGAAAAGCGTTTGAATTTCAAGAGGAAATAATTTATGCTTCGTAATTAAATCACTTATTTATTTGTTTACTTATTTTCATGTTAGGTCAAAATGTTTTTTTACGACATTACTTATCATTTTTTATCATAAATGTTTATTCTCTTGATTATAATGCTTACAGAATTTACTTTTTCAAGTAGTAATTGAGAATCTAGCCAGCAACGCATAGTTGCACTTCTGAAATATATAATAATAAATAATAATCCTATAATATTCTAAAAGAATAACATGATTTGAGTTACCTATTTCGGACTTGATCAACACTGTCTCTACAACGAAGACTTACAGAATTGGCTGAGTGGGGATTTCCGAAAACATTGTAAATTAAATCCTTCCGAACTGCATCAATTTGGTTATCAGAATATAATCCTGCACCTGCATGATCCAAGTAGCAAGTTCCTGTCACTGTGATTCAAGAAAAAAAAGGAGAGAAAAAATCAATGATCGATGGAAGTAACTGGTGAAAAGAGATAACAGAATAGTTAAATAATGAACACCTAGGATAATCACCTTAAAATTTGAAACATGCAGTTTTTTATTCAAATTAGAGAACAAATTAGGAACAGGCGAGTAAAAAAATGTTGAACTACTTGCTGAAATTACTACCTAGATATAGTTAAAAAAAAGTAAGGAAATTCTGAATCAATTTCTCCAAAAAAGTACCTAAAGAGAGTCGAACAGATCATCAATTTTAAAATTTGCTCAGTTGCCAAGACACTGATAATTAATTTTTATATGTTAATTTACAAATTCCTGAAAAAGGAAACAGAGATCCTGCTAATAAATGGATGAAGATATTTTTTTTTTTTTTTTTTTTTTTTTTTTCAAATTTTAATTTGCAAAATAAAATAAAAGGAAACATGCAAAAAAGGAAAAGTAGGTACTCAAATATTTGGGGGAAAATTTTGTCATGTAGGTCATGGGTGCGATCTGTCAGAAAAATATTTGTAAGCACAGCACTCCGCTATACCTACAATGAAAGCAAGTCAGAAAAACATTGATGTTACATAACTGCTGTAGAGCAAAATATGCAGCTATTTCTCACGAGCCTGTGTACAATACTTACACATGACACATTTCTTTTCATATTAAATTCGCTAGTATTTTGAAGGAGGGAGGGGGGGGGGGGGTGTCATTCTAAAAAAGTGCTTTCCAGCACTCAAGATAAAAACACTCTGTACCTATTTTTTCTCCGATGACGCAATCTGACGAGCTTGAAGCCCAAAAACAAGACGCCGGTTATCGAAGCCATAATAAATTACGCAATAATAAACGAGAAAAGGAGACAAACGAACCTTGGAGCCTTTTGAAATACTTGTCTCTGCGCTCCTGCAGCGGGTCCATGGCGCGTTTCGGGGGTCGGGTGTCCCTCCTTCGTTTACGCCGGGCTTCGAAGCAACGTGCGACGCCCTCGCTGAGCCGAGGTGATGTCAACTCTGCTACGTCAAGTTCCGATCCAACGCCTTCGGTCGCTCCTCCTGCTATCCGCGGGTGTGTGCACTGAACCGCGTCGGACGAACACCGGCAAAATGGAAGTGGCTCCCAACTTCAGCGGCGCGACGCGCACCGCAGTCGACGAAGTTTATGACGTAATAGGGTTCCCTGATAGTGATCGACGAAAGACTGCACCGTTCACCGTTGAGGCCAGAGACAAGTTGAGGCAAACATATTTACCACTTCTAGACGATATTCGGCAACATTACGTTGAAGATAACGCGAGGCTGCTCTTCCGTCTCCGATGACGAAAACCGGTTTCTAATATCCTATTGGCTGCTGTCGAGCTGATAGGCGATACTCGCGCGCGCTTCCACGCACATTTTAACCCGGGGGGGGGGGGGGGGGGGCGGCGGGGCAACAATGTACGCTCACAAGTCTCACAAGTCGACCCATATCCGTGTTGGATCGTCGATTTTGGGCGCCGTTTTTGATTTGGAATGTCCTGATCTAATCATGATCTAATCATAATGTCGAGTTCATAATTAATTTTCACTCTAGTGGCATCATTTCAGAGAGACTCTGAAGGGGCCGGGAGGGGGGGGGGGGTGTGGGTTTACTCAGAGTTGTAACATATGAGAGAGAAAAATAAGCTATTCACGATTTAAAAAAACTGTTTGTTATTGATCTTATGCTATTTTGATGGCGACGGAGGAATTCATCTATTATTGCTATCCACGGTAAGTATGTTAGACTTTTGCTTCAATCACAAGGATTAGATCATTCGCTGTAATAATCATTCTGTCGGCTTGAATCACTGATGAGAGGTGGGGGGAGGGGGGCACAGTCCCACTCGCATCCATGAGTGAAGTTCGTTTTTGGCCTAAGCAGCTCTGCTTAGATATCGCGATTTCCGCGCTCAAATCCCTTATGATGCCAAACCAGTTTATCAGTTCATTAACTTTAAAGGGATGGCAAGTTGATGAAACATTCAAGAGCTTCTTAAGCAATTAAGAATTGGCTGAGGGCGCAAGTAAAAACTTCTTAGCTTATTGAATTGACCGATTTATTTAAAGGGAAAATTTTGATCATTCTCTTCACACATTTGTAATATTGCAAAATTTAACAAAATAATTTCAGAATTATGAATGTCAAAAAATTAATTAACTGGGTACTGAAAGAGCCAAATTCATGTAAGTAAAGCAGGTTGTTCATTCATTCCCCGCAATTTTTCTCAACTATTTTTTGGCTTGCAAATGGAGAGGGATGAGGAATGATTTTTCGGTGGATTTCAACATAATTTTGAGATGAACGATTACCTAGATAATCATTCAGTTTATGTTGTCACAGTAATATTTACTATCTAACTTTTATTGGCTTGCAATAAAGAAATTCTTGGACATTTGACTTTGCAACTTTGAATATTTTCCTATAGATGAAAATTGATTGTTAAGTACGACCATAGAGACTCAAAACAGCACTTTTAGGCATGTGCAAATGATAACACAATATTTATGGACTATCTAGACGAGTAAAATTAGCCTTAAAATTTGTTCCAACTATATTTAAAAATCCCAAGAAAGATTAAAGGAAGTCCCATAAAAGATGAAAAGAAGCTTTTCTCCTAAAATCAGAGGTTTAAGGTGATTCTAAATCATCTAAAGACGAAATCTGCCACTATGTTGCACCATTACACGGTCTACGTCTTTGAGAATAAAAAAGTATCGAAAAGTAAAAGTTAATGCAAGATTCTGATCTATAACATGTAGCAGCATTAATACTGATTGGAAGAAGTACGACATCAAATTTGTGAAGATTCATGGAGAAATATTTGAAACTACCATAACAGACGTTGTTCGTCCATTGAATCCATGTGTGAGAGAGAGATAGCATTAATATATCTCTCACTTACACATTGAGTCAATGAGCAACGACCGTTATGGTGGTTTCCAAATGCAATTTTCAATTAATCCTCACAAATTTGATGTCATAGTACTCGGTTGCCACAAGTTGTGGATCAGTTTCTTGCATTAACTAGTACATTACTATAATTATTGCTTCTCAAAGACACAGATGATGGAGCAGGACAACGTAGTGGCAAAACTCGTCCTGCTATCACTTAAAATCACCAAAAGTTTTGGTGAGAAAAAAATGTAAAAATGTAAAGATCGTGAGATGAGTTTTTTATTCTTACGTTTCAGCAGGATGGAATAATGAACAAAACAACCACTTTTCATCGTCAAGAAGGTAGTACAGTAATTAGATTTCCGTGATGCCATTCATTGGGTTCCATATTGAGGAATCAAGGTAATTAACTGGTAAAAGATTCACCAAAATCAGATAAATAAAACATACATAACTAGTAGAAAAATACTCAAAATCTGCCATTTTCAATTTTAGAGATGTGTGCAGAATTTACATACGTTGCCGAACTCATCAGTGAGTTCAACAGCATTGCTCAGTGAAATCACTCACCTATCTGCTCACCAGCTCTCCAGCCTTGAGATGGGAAACTTGATGAGCAGCGCAGCGAATGATGTCACTGGACAATGCCTGCAAGCTTACTGATGAGTTTAGCAATGCATCTGTTATCAGGCCTCATAATTAGCCCTTAAACAGGTTATAACTCACCTAGACTCAATCCAAACCGATTTGATCTTATTGACAAAATTAATGCTCGTAATAAAAAAAAAACCGAAAAGAAAACTGTGCGAAGAACTTCTTTTATGTTCGAAATACCATTTACACAAATCAAATTTTAAATTTTTTCCCAAAGAATTTAAAATATTCATTTTTTAAAAAAAATTTGCAGTGAGACTAGGAGGTTTAATTGCGGAAGGCACAACAACATTCTGCAACTTTCCTTTTTCTATCTAAAACCAAAAGTATCATGACAGATCAAACAAGCAGAAAAGGAGTCGATTGATTATGGAAAAAAGAGCCTTATCATGTCTCATTTTTTTGACCAAATAATATCCTGCATACCATACATTTCCCAAGTCTTAAAATTAAACAAGAAAAAAAAATAACTTACAGTTTAATTGGTCTACTTCTAGGTTAAATGAAAATAGTTGGATCGCCTGTTCTAAGAAGTTATCAGCTGATTTTTAGAGTATTTTCATATCAAGTGCAATTTTAAGTTCAATTTTGTCTGACTTGATGCAACTATTTCAATGCAATTGCGCACTACAAAACTGAAAATCATGCGTAGTGTCTAAATCCTGCTCAAGAATAGAATTGATAATGTGCCAACTTTTCCAAAGAAATCTACAAGCTGGTCATTTGATTTGTGGATTCAGGACTGGACAATGTCAATGGATGACAGCAGATTATGGTATGAAAAGGCTGAGATTGGGCAGGAGGTACTGATTGGTTATTTCAGACGAATTCCTTACTTGATGCTTGAATAAACTCTTCCCAGCTTCAGCTGCCTCTAATAACCAATCTTATCCTATATTAATGTAGGACATCATGAGATCCAACCAACCAACTCAATTTCAACCTTGTCTTATTGAAGTCTCTCACTCAAGACAGCAAAAATTTCAAGAACCAGCCAGCACAAAGGGACAACGCAATCAGAAATGTTTCTGTTATGCACATTATAATGTTTTCTTACAGAAAATGAGAGAAAGTCTCAAATGACCGTGCTTTTTCATGCATCCCATCCACTGTGTTTATAAATAACAACAAAGATCTTTCACTAGTTTCTTTTGCTTTATCTGCTGCTGAAAATATCACTGGTTGACTTTAGTCAGCTATGGCCCTTAGCTCAATGATAGTGCAACACGAGTAAGGGTAAAAAAAAAGTGAGGTACAAAAGATTAGAAAAGATGAAAGTTAAAACTAAGAAAAATACATATTGTACACGTCCAGGAGTGCATTTAGTTCCTTCCACCGCCACCACCAGTATTTGTCCGTTGTTGAGGTTGCCATCCTTGTCGCCCGCCTCTTTGCTGCATTGCACCTCTTTGCGCTCGCCCTCGTGCCGCTGAAATAGGAATTAAATACTTTGAATTATAGAGTGACATTGGATCCTTTTGATGAAAGACAAAGGCTTAAAAGTGAGCAATTGTAACTGAGAAAAAGGTGCCTTAGAATTTCCTCCGCGGAAAAATGATAGGGTAGGTACAGTGGAGCTTACATTATAAAGACACTAGATTACCTGTATAAATTTTTCTCACTTTCTTGCATAAATATTATATCACAACACTGTGATTCCACCGATTAACTTGTCTATGCTACTACAAGATCCACGGAACAGAGAAACACATGTAAAAGATGGGTTGGTCGCACAGGCAAGCTTTATCAATACAATTTTTAGGGCAAATGCAGTTTGAATCTGACTTAGAAAATAAAGAGGCAGGAATTTTTAAGATTTTCAGTTACAGATTTTTCTTCATCTCACCCAGATGCTCACCATATGGTGTCAGATAATCCAAATTTCACTATACCTTGTCAAAATTTCACTTCAAAAGGGGGGAAAAAAAAGAAAAAGTAAATAACAATCCCCTGATCTAGTTAGCTTTCATTTAAGTTCAGAGTCACCTCTCCCCACTCTTAGATTGCGAAATTCCCCTGAGGGGCATATCTTTAGATCAATTCATGGGCTAGCGGCTAACAAACTCATACATTTTGCTGAAAAAAACTTGGGTGCACTTCTCTTATAAACTGAAATTTTATATTGGCAATGAGAACTTGTGTACCTATTAAAAATATTCACATTGGAAGTTTTTTACTGGTTTATCTAGGAACCACAATTTTGATCATATCATAATGTGCAAGTATTGCTAACAGTTCTGCTCTGCACAAACGTTAGCTTTACTTGTCAAATTAAATGAAGGGATTCATAATATTTTAATTTATTTACTCATTTTCAAAAAGCCACTACATTGTTTTCGGATCTTATGCGAATACTGAATACATTTTGACGGATCTGGTTCACCCTCTATTTACTACTCTGCACAAGTTCTTGTATACTCTTTGGGTAAATCAATTTTTTCCATGAAAACAGGTTCAAAAAATTTAGGCGCACCCCAAAATCACTTGACGCGTATAAGAGGACAATAGATATGGTCTTCCATGCAAATTTTGAATTGAACGGATAAATTCTGAGATATGGCTGTACATAGATTTGGGGGAACGCCTGATGGACAGACACACATTTTTTCAAGTATGATTATTTTGACTCCAGGCATTTTAAAACGCCTAGAAATGATGAAATTTCAACTTTTTTTTTCTTGAACAACAATACTTCCTCTACCCGCAAAGGGAGCGAGAAAGTAAAACTCAGGATTCAAAATACGGACCATATATTGGGCAGCGAGGCAAAGAGAAAGTTAATAACAGTTAATAATTACCTTGTGCTCTGAGAATGGCAGATTTTCCTCGACCAGCGCCACCAGTGTTTCCTTTAGTTCCTTGCTTTTTGAACATAGGAGCATTCTTTAACATGTCTGGCAAAATTAGGAACTTTAGTTTAGAGCCTCGGATGTAGACGTTTTCTAACTGGGCAGTGCGTCCATCGCGGAAAGTGACATTAATATTAGTCATATGGCAATTCATGTTGTCTTCGGCTTCAACAAGCTTACCTGAAACATGAAGAAACAGATAATTGACTACTTACTGCGAGCAAAAAACACCTTGTTCACAAGTAATTAAGTTTTTTTTTTTTAGTCGAAGCCATTGAAAATTTTTCGGGGGCCAAATTGACTTTTTTCCTGGCTCATTTAGTGAGAAGTCAGAATCTGATACCATGCGTCGAAATTTCAAAAAATCACCCGACAGAAAAATTAGGATTTTTTTGAGCAAATTTTTACAGGATATGTCACAGGCGCGTTGGCGCCTGTGAGTTTCGAACACTGCACTTCATCAAACCCGAAGTTGGCTTACCTCTCCTGTCAAGGGGCAGGCCTTGAACGTGCTTTGGATAGTAATAAAGGTCTGTATTCTGTAAAGTTGGGTGATCATTGCTGATCGTTAGCGAGACGCTTGGGGTGAAATGACTGGTCGAGCAGTGATCCTGGGTAGCCTGATTTTGATTGCTTAGGTTCCAAGAGGGATCGTCTACAAGATGCTTTAGCCGGACAAACATGCACGCTATGGACCAGCGATTGCAGAGATTCCATCTGGTCTTCTCAAATACTGTCCATATCGGGAAAAAGCATACCTACCTTACTCATATGAATTGACCGATATGTACACGTTTGAGCATTCACAGCATAGGGGATGAAACAGCAGATGCAAATGCTAAAAATCATCGTTTAATGATAAAATTGGTTCCAGCTGTGAGTTCTAAGATTAGAGGCATGTCCAAAATCATAAGGATATTAAAATCATTGAATGAATGGATGAAAAAAGTGATTTACCTCGGTAAACCTCGCCGGTAATGGTCTCGCAGGTTACGATGTGGCCTTCTGCTTCGTGCAGGACTTTTATTGGCACTCCGATTGACATTTTGAATTTATATTGATAACTAGAGAAATTTCTGAAAGAATTACAGAAAAGTTTAGGATTCAAAAGAGCCAAATACTGATGAGAAAATTGGGAAATTAAAACACGCTGACAGGAAGAAAACAAAACGATTTTCGCCGCACGCACGATTTGATCACAGAGAGAAGATAGTTGATGTTGAAGAGTGGCAGTCCGCCGTATTCTTCTTGAGCCCTGGGCCTAGAAGGTGCTACCGTCCTACTCACGTGTATACTAAGTTGCAGTATGACCAGGAGCACTTTGTACTCAAACCACATGATACATGATGCGTAGTGCCCAGTCTAGAAGTCTCCATTCAGTTGCGAAGTTGATTTGTTTTGCTTCTTATCATCGCAAGAAATGGCAACCAACAGACCATTAGATATTCGGTGGATTAGAAGATATAAAGCGTTTTACATCGCTGGTGTGATTATTTTTTGTATACAGATTTTATTAGCGTATTTCTTCCTAGCAAGTCATGATGAAAGTCGGAAAAACGATCGAGATTTCCAGTCTGGAAAAGGCAGATGGAACTTGGAGGTTAGTGTATGCCCCTCCATTTTTACAGTTCATTTTGTCAGAAAACTCAGTTTCAATTATTGTCAAGCACTAATTTTCCTCATACTTCCATCTCCTTTGATTTGGAAGACACACTATTCATTGTAATGACACTGCTCGAGACATCATGAGCTCCAACGGACCGTAGAGTTTCTCATCTTGGCAGGGAGCGCCGAGTAAGATCATCACAAGGCAAGGCGGCCATCTGGGGTCCTGGAGTATGTATGGTGGTTTTTCTACCACCAGCCCGTCCTCCTTTGCTATCTTCAAAGAGGAAAGGAAAAAATTGCTTATTTCAGGCGTATATACAAAATGCCTTTCAACATTGCATCCATGCCACTCTGCTAGTCGTGAGCAGCTGTAAGAATTTCATGCGATAAAAACTTTTCTCCTCTTATGCAAGCCCTATCGTTGCATAACGTATGTTGACTGTTGCCCCAAGTAGTCTCCTACACAGGGTTCCGAAAATGATGGAAACACATCATTTGGGATCCTGAGCATGGCGGCCAGCAGTCGAAATGTCAGCCCCTATGTTTACCATATAGTTAGTATCCCTATTTACCAGCGATATTTGACTTTTTAAGCTGTTGTTACAGCCCCAACTGATTCAAGAGCACACTGTATAAGAGGAATTTTCTCCAGCTCCGTGGAGATGCAATGGGTTTGGTTAATTCTTAGCCACGTTTAAAAAAGAAATACTGTAAATCTACCAATGTACATGGAATATTTTATTCGATTGTTTGTAGGTTGCTGATGACAAGCGGAGAAAAGAGTTCCGTGGTGACAGGGACAACGTCCTGGGAGTTGATGATGAAGATAATCCTGCCAATAGTAACTCAATAATTAGCGAACTCACCCGGAACAAGGTGCTGCCAGACAAGTTGGAAGACAGGCGAATTGATAACAAAGTGCCTCAAATTAGTAAATTATCAAATGTCTCCCATTTGCGGCTGGAAGAACTAGACTTTGTCCCGCTATGTGATATTACCGGCAAAGAAGCCATCTCTGCCATTCACCGTGCCAAAACGCAGTATTGTAAACAAGAAATATCCAATATCTCGTGCCTTATCGCAGAAGGTTTGCTTTATCCCAAGAAGTTACCACACCTATGCGCCATCTCAGGTTAGTATCCTATCAAGGGCTCTCCACAGATTCAGATTTTCGTACAAAAAATTCTGCTGGTATCATATTTGAAACAATCCTCTTGGAAAATAAAGCATCGTTATAATAATACCTAATTATTTGTGATAGCTGTGTTCTGTTACAACCTTGGGAATAAAAAATCTGTGAATAACAATACCTTACTCCAATAAGAAAATGGGGGTTGGTGCTTGTGGTGGAATAAATCCACCAATGTACTTAAGCAATATTACATTACCCATTCTGACTTTGAAAAGAAACTATGCAGGACTAGCTACTCTAGATGCCTCCACATTTTCTGCCTGTAGCTCAAAATCTGGTGCCAAAGTTTGAGTCAGGTCTCTTTAAATGTGGACAAGGTTTGGGAATATTTCAAGAAGAAATTTGATCAACCTCAGGACTTAGAGTATCCGCTGACTATATATTTCTAAATAGAAAAAAGTTAATATAGTTTTCAATAAATATCTTAAACTCCCCATCATTGAATCTATATTTTAAGTTTTCTCGCTTGATTATTGACTTTTGGCTCCTCAGATAATTTTGTTTTCGTTCTTTTTGCTTCTGTCATAGAAACTGGGAAGTCTCTTGGTTGTTTTCAAGATGGTAAGTCCAAGCGTCTCCTGTCCAGTTACTATGTCAGCTTAAAGTTCAACAACTCACCTAGCAATTGTGTCAATTTGTGCCTTCAATCCGGCTTCTCGTACGCTGGAGTTCAACTAAGGTGAGTTCTTAAGTTTTTCAGTGAATGTTGCTCTCATGGAGGGGAGAGGCTAAGATAGAAACTTTGTTATTAAAGTGAATCTAAGTGATCTAGAGGTGAAAAGTACCACTATACTGCTTACGATGCAACTTTCTCCTTGTTTATAAGAAGGAATTAATATTGTGAATTTAAATTCAACCTCTACGTTCTCTACTCACCCCCATTAAAGTTTGATTTTCTTTTTTCTTTTTTTCCAAGTTACACAAAGACAATTTTAAAAAAAAAATTAATCAGTAAAAGTAGAAGTTGAATAAAGTCACCTTGCAAAGACCCTATGTAATTGAATGAATTCAGGAAAGTAAATGGGCTGCTGTTGGAATTCTATTATTGTTACAGATATTACAGAATAATATGATTCCCCTAAATTTTTAGGTAAGTTTCTGTTTTGTTTGTCTTTTTAGGCCCCTGCATTTGAATTTTGAATAATTTAATTTGTTTGCATACTAGCATACTTTTTGAGTGAGCATATTTCCACTTTCCAACAGACTTATTCAAAATCTGTTTACTCTTTCAGCACGGAATGTTTCTGTGGTAATGAAAAACCGCCGTCTTCATTCCAACTTCCAGACTCATCTTGCAACATGAAATGCCCTGCTGACACCCACCAGATGTGCGGAGGATATCTCACCTCTAACATCTATCAAACTGGTATCGCAAGTAAGTTTCCTAGACAATCAATATCTCAACTGACATAAGACCTTTTCCTCTGCATTGAACCCGAGCTTATGAGCTCCAAACCTCTTTGATTACTTCTGCCATGCAATGAAGAATTGATAAGGGGCAGTCATAAAATTCATAAAGCTACATATTAGATTTTGAAACCCCCCTCCCCTCCTCATAACATGTTTGTGACAGAAGTCCCCATCCTTTCATATGTACATAAAAACAAAATGGCGTGCTGCTCTTCTCAGCCCCCTTCCTTTTTGAAACATTACTTATTTTATGATCAGCCCCTAACTCTGATGGTCCACCCATCTCAGGCCCAGATTTACGCATGTGCATCACAAGTGGGCACAGACATTAGCAAATTTTGATTAGACCTCAGCATTACATCACTTTCTTTGATTGGATTTTGTTAATAATTTGATTGTGTATTCTCATAGCCTAACATAACATAACCTCTGGGATTCTTCAAACGAGTGGTTAAAAACATGAAACTACTTAAAGTTTTCTTTTTTTCCAACATCACTGACGGAGAGACAAAGAGTATTGGTGCAGGGGGGGACACCAAGACGGCAAACAGTGTACACACAGATGGCAGAACGGTAAATCCAGCCCTAAAAAGAAATCATGAAAGAATACAAATACAGATAATTTAATACTTTATTAGTTTTGTGTATTATATTTTGCTCTATCTGTTTTCCTGCAGAGTTTTCCGCCAGAAGTGTAAAGGACTCATTTGAGGAAAGAGAACATGACTCCTCTCCACTTAGAATAGCATTTTTACTAACTTTGAATGGTCGAGCAGTACGACAAGTTCACAGACTGATAAAAACCCTGTTCCACAGGAATCATTTCTTTTTCATCCACGTAGATGCTGTAAGTAAACTGATTTCATTTATACTGTACATGCACAATTATATCTGTACATGTGATGTTAAGTGTTTACACATCCAATAGTATAATTTTTAGTGAAAATTTGTTCAGGTAAGGGAAAGCCTATGTATAAATCTCCCAAAGAAAAAACCTCATGGATGAACTGAATTTTTTTTAAAAAAATTAATCTTACTGTTGCAAAAGTCCAATTTTGAATAAATTATCCTTCGATAAATCTGTGTTTGTCTAAGAATTTAAGAGAACCTCCAATTTTTTGGTATTTCTCCAAACCATTAAAATAGAAGCTGTTAAAAATTATTAACTCTTTTGGGTTAAAGTTTTGTTGAAAATATAACCATAATTTAACATGAGGCAATGATTGAAGGAAGCAACTGTATAGAGGAAGAGAGATCCTCTTGTTTGATTAAAAAGCTTGTGCAGTGATCCACTGCTTCTCTATCTACCTTATCATTGATTAAGTTTCCTTTATTCATGTCTGTATGTATGTTTCAGCGTCAAGACTACTTATTTCGAGAGCTCTTGGCCTTGGAGCTTCATTTGCCAAATGTACGCCTCTCTAGGCGGCGACATGCAACCATTTGGGGTGGTGCATCCCTGTTAACGATGCTCCTTGAGTCCATGTCGGAACTGGTCAATTCTGCATGGGACTGGGACTTCGTCATCAATTTGAGTGAATCTGATTTCCCAGTCAAGTGAGTTTCTCTGACATCTTTTCTTACCATCTTTAGTTCTGTTTGTCTGTATTTTTTACTTCCAGTATACCAGTGTTGTCATTTCAAATATTGCATTTTCAATGGAAGTAATTATGTACTAATTTATTATGCTTGTATGCTCTCATGCTCTTAAAAAACAGGAAGCAAGATGGAGCCGAAATTCTTTAAAACCATGAATAAACAGCAAAAGCTCAGAAATACAGGAAGGAGGAAAAACGAACACTAAAAGCTTTCAATGGGAATATAAAAGTGAGGATTAAAGAAAAAGATGTATTCATCAATCATATGAAATTGGCAAATAATGAAAGAAACGAAAATTAACTTCAATGAACTTTTTGATAAATTTGTTTTACTATAGCCATGCCTTCTCTGCTTATCATGGAAAGCCTATACCTAGTCTGCTATGCAATTTCAGAACAAATGCTCAGCTGGTTTCATTCCTTT
Source organism: Bemisia tabaci (assembly GCF_918797505.1). NCBI lineage: Eukaryota > Metazoa > Arthropoda > Insecta > Hemiptera > Aleyrodidae > Bemisia > Bemisia tabaci. The sequence continues at coordinate 12,435,668 of NC_092796.1, forward strand.
CGGCAAACCGGAATGTCAATTTTGTCAAATCGCATGGGCGAGAAGTGCAGCGATTCATTCAGAAACAAGGGCTAGACAAGACATTTGTTGAATGTGAAGCACACATGTGGCGAGTTGGTGACCGGGTCTTGCCAACAGGTATTGTCATGGATGGGGGCAGCGACTGGATTGCTCTCTCAAGGTCATTTGTAAACTACATCGCCGCATCAGAACAGGATGAACTCATCAAGGGACTCATAGTCTTATTCAAGTACACACTTTTACCTGCTGAGGTGAGGAAGTGTTCTTATGCAATAATTTAGAACTTCATATGTGATCCAATCTGGTTCCTCTGCATACCTCAGTAGATATCGCCGGTGTAAGTCGGCAATCACATAACTCGGTTTGCGATGTCGCAGACTTTCTGTCATACTTTATTTTTAAGACCGAAAACTGCTCAACAGCAATTCTTTAAAACTGCCGTGATTTTTCTTCTCTGTGCGAAGAAAATTCTTCATAAACTTCAAGGAATGATGTTAATTTGTTCTCCTTTAAAATAATATAATAGAGGCGGAGATTTTCAGACTCCGCCAACAAGTTATGTGATTGCTGACTTAAACCATCGATATGTAAATTCGAAGATATGAAATCATTTAAAAAGAGAAAGTGCTAAAATTATTGGAAGTCTATGCTTATGTTCTGTAAGAGTGAATTTGTTCGTTTTTCTCCCTAAAATTTATTGTTGTCGATAACAGCCCTTTCATACTTAGATGCTCAATTTTATTGTGTTATCCGTGTTGATCATTTCCCCAACTTTTTGCCATGGAACCATGCAGGAGTTCAGCGGAACTACTCAAGGCCTTCCACAGAATTGAAGAGTCTTTTTTCTGGAAATCTAAATTAAACCCTTCCTTTGCCTTATGATCCTTTCAAGTTGATGTAACGAAAGAAATACAAATGGAAGAAATTTAGAAGCTCACTGAGAGTATAGTAAAAGCCTTTTTCTATGTTCAAAATAAGAATGTTGAAATAACAGAGCATTGGTCATGACCACCAGTCAAATATTCTGACCTTATCTCTCAAGGCTGTCTTCTCTCTCTTTTGCTTGTTTTTTATTCTCTCTTCGTTCATCGACTTTGATCTTCACTTTGTCTCCTTTCTACTGTTCCCATTTGCATGTGCCAGAACCCATTTGAGGTCTCAGTGGGCATTCAAAGGTCTGTAGACCATTGTTTGGGAATTGCAGGTGTGTAAATAAATATCCAAAAGCGCATGCTATCCGTTTCTTTTCCTGCTTGAGAAAAAAAGATGGAAAAAATAGGATTTAACTCTGTAATGAAATTCAACCAACATTTTCAGCCATGTTTCACAAACAATATATACATATTTATCGAAGCACTATATTTTATGGAGTTTTCTAATCATGGTTTTTTTCTTTCAGTCATTTTTCCACACTGCCTTGCGGAATTCCATTTTCTGTGACTCCTATGTTGATAACAATTTGCATGTAACCAACTGGAAGCGGCGTCTTGGTTGCAAGTGTCAGTACAAACATGTCGTAGACTGGTGTGGTTGTAGTCCTAACAATTTCAGACCAGAAGATTGGTCTAGAATACAGGTAAATAAAACGATTATGATATCATAAAAATCTCCCTGTGTTTTTTTGTAAGGCATAAGTTACCTTGCTCTCACCTTTTATGGCTATATTTAGTATTTAGCCACATAAGTATCGAAAGAGGTTAGCTTACACATTTATTTACTAACTCATTTTTAAAAACATCCAAAATGCTAGTCAAAAGTTCTTCTAACAGTGTGCACAATTTCCATCAATATTATGGTTTTTCTGTTTTTTGTACTCAGCTTTCTCTGTTATTTTTCATCTATTAACAATGTTTCCCAAAATAAAATTTCTACAATGCAATTTTATCAAATGAAAGAATTTTATTTTCAGTATCATTATAAATGCTTTATTCTTTCCCCCATAAGATGAGTAATTTTGTGAAATTTTTAGCTTTGTATCAACATCTTGAGCTTTTTGTCATGTTGCTTTTCTAGTTCATTTTTGATCGGCATTTCAAATTTTGGAAATGAAAATTCCAATTGGCTTAACTTTATTTGTAATGCTTCATTGTAATTTATCATTTTCATTATACTCATATCCTACATTTATGTTGTTTTTCTTTCATTTCATTCAGGGTACAGAAGAGAAGAACATTTTTTTTGCTCGGAAATTTGAACCAATTGTCAGCCAAACTGTCATCAGCCAGGTTGAAGAGTGGTTGTATGGTCCATATCCCCAAGGTAGCGAATGTTACTTTTTTCATTCTATCTTTTATCATTTCAATAGTTTTAAAAACGTTGTTGATTGCATGAAAATAGTAATTAGAATGGGAATCAACTTCCTTCTATGTATGTTCTTTGTGATTGTAAAATCTGAAGAGAAGATTTAACCTTTTCTTCCAGTCAAAATGTATTTATTTGACATTGAATTATTTTAAAGAAAGTAATACTCGCATATGAGTTTAAAACAGTTTGTTTTCATAGCCTGTTGTATTTCAAGGTTTCTTAAAGGTGTACGATTGTAGGAATGTCATAAACTATGACCATAATTTGATTTTAGCCATTTAATGGATCACCAGACAAGGCTCATCAATGAAATCTTACAAAGACTTTTTTAGATGAAGCAAAAATGTAGCTTTACACCCATTTCATTAGGACTTTTTATTGTTTTTTCAGGGATACCAAATTTGTTGAGCTACTGGCAAAGCACGTACCACTACGCTGATTTAAGTCCACAGACAAATGATGCTTTGGTCACCATCGCAAATAGCCTTGCTCGCATTGCAAGTAAACAACTATCCAACCCTTTATGCACAGCCATACCTGTGAAACTGCTACAAATTCATACTTATTTGCACAACGATCAGTTTGAGGTGAGTACCTATCTTATGTACAGAAGCAATTTTGTGGGAAATGGTCATACTTACTTTCTCTTAGGAATCTTACTTTCTTTCCTTTCATGCTCAAAACAGAACTCCATGCCCTAATTTCGTGCCTACCGTTTAAGGAGCAAGAACTCTAATTCATTACTAAGGAAATTGCATTTTTTATTTTCAGGGATCATTAATCCTGTATGAAGTGTTGTACAAAAGCTCCGCAATCAACAGTTCCCAGCTTGAGACCATGATCAAGCCCAAAAATTTCTTCAAGAAGCTGACTTCAAGCGGACCAATTTCAAGACTGAAAGTAAGGTTTTGTCAACAATTTTCAATAGATAATAACAAAATGAAATAACTTTTTCAGCTTTAGTTTATGGATTCAATTTGATGATTTCAAAGGTTGGGTGTTATCAGTAAAAACTCACCTCACCTAGATTTTAGGAGGTCCTTCCTAAAATGTAAAAATGTCAAATGTAAATTTATCTCAGTATGTATGAGTTATATGTAAATGCAATAGTGACCTTTAACAAACAAGGGCAACACTAGTCAACTTGCATTATTCTATGATAGTTGGATGGGGGTAAAAAAGAATTTTAACATAGGATTTTGATTTAGCCATGCATGTGCGGACATTAAACATAATAAAGTTTTAAGGAGGTCCATGGCTTAGGTCTAGCATCTTGATAGATTGCAATATTGTATTTCCATTCGGGAAATGCTCCAAAATTAGATGAAAAATTCCATGTAAAACCCATTAATATACATCTGTTCATCTAATATTTTCTATTATCAATTCTCAGGTGTTGTCTATAAGCTCTGACTACGACCAGAAGGAGCAGATGTCACGTGATTTTATGCAAGTGATTGGCCCGTTCTCTGAGCCTCACGCCATCTACCAGTGGATCTCTGGTAAAGATCATGCCAACTTGACTTTTCTTTGGCTAGATCCCACAAACACACTTGCTGAGGCTTCTTATGTCTACATGGATGAGTCGGCTTCGGTATGTTTTAATATTTCATTATCATTCACCTCTAATGTTGAAGGAGTATCACAAAGATACTGATGATTCCCGAATTAAAGGTCATTCAGTAATTTTGATTCTTGCATTCTCAGAAAGTAGAGGGTGCACCTAGTCCCAGGAATTACCCCGCATTGTTTGGAATGATATTACCCCATAAAGAACAAGTTCAAAGTTGCGTATTTTGAACTCCCATTTAAACAGGCATCACTGAAAAAGCCTAGAAGGGGTCTGGGAATATCTCTCCCCCTTTCGCTACTGTCTTGATCAAGAGGGGTCTTTGCCGCAATACATGATCTGTACAGCCGTGCAATGATAAAAACTGCACGGACCATGAACCGCAGCAGATGGACATGGACAAAGACATGGCTAGAGCACTGATATGTATGTAGAAGTAGAAGGAAGGAGAAAAACCACTCTTTGTATCAATGTGAGAGCATTAATTTCAACTGCTGTCATGAAATGTTCACGAATATAGGACAACCTTGATTTTTAAATAGAAGCAGAAGTTGATTACTAGGTTTCCACTTATATAGTTCTCACAAACTCATTAACACATGTAGATTTTTCAGAACTCATATTATTCTTCTGAAAGACACAACTGTAACTGACAATATTTTAATTGTTGATTATTTTATCCCTGCCATGTAATGCATATATGCATGATCAAAACTAGAACAAATAGAGGAACTAAAATTCTATTCGCACTGAAATGTGAATGTTGCTAAAAATTATTGAGATCAGCCTTTTTGTTTGTGATGATCAATTAACGCTGTAAAAATTATTTTTCCATTTTTAGATAAGCTTCACAAAACCAGTACTAAAAACTCCATTGCTGCCTGGTGTTTGGCAAGTGAAAGTTGTTCTGAATAGTCAGATTGTCGCTCAAACTGAATTTTTTGTCACTCCATTGGAATTTGTGGGCGGACAAATCATCTCCCAGCAGCAAACGAGGTATGGATTTCATGAACATCGTAGTTATTGGCTTGAAAACAATTGCACCAAAATAGTCTAAAATACCATATTTTATACTTTTTTCTCAGATCATGATTAATCCAAGCAAAATGTTTACCTTTAAACATAGGTGCAGGGTTCTCAATGAACAATGTGCCAATGAGTGTCCTTGTTTCAATTCTTTCATTTGTGGAAGAAAGGGCTACTTCATAACAAAACGTCATGATTTAAGGTGTAAGATGTAAATGAAAATTATTTTGTCTGCCAGCGTGTGTCAGAAACTTTCAAACAAGACCAGTATAATACCTCCAGCGGGCCGATTATTGAAATTTAGTGTTTGTCGGGCGGACATAGATGACATGGGTTAAATGGCGAGGCGTGATTGGTCGGCTATGTCTTATCGCTGCTTTGTCGTGCCTTTGTCGGGTGGAATGGACGACATCCTATCGGAAACTTAAGAGGTACCGATAGCTTGTCGTGAGTTCAACCCGACATGGGCACGACAAAGCAGCGATAAGACATAGCTGACCAATCACACTCCACCTTTTAACCTATGTCATCTATGTCCGCCTGACAAATACAAAATTTCAATAATCGGCCCGCAGGTCTGTTAAAAAATTTTTGCTTGTGTCTTCAAATAGTGGCCTACTGGGCAGTAATCCTCTTACACAGTCCATGTTTAATTTATGGATTTGAGGGCTGTGCTCATGGAGAAGTGGTTGCCCTGAAAAGGGCTGTTTTCGTAAGTGAGGAGCAAGTGCTCGGAGATGATGAGCAGAAGGGCTGAGCTAGAAGGAGCGCTGATGAAGGCCTGTAGAAGAATGATGCTGAGAACCCGCAACCGCATTGTATTTATAGGTGCAGGTGCGCGGACAGCACAGAGGGCATCATCCTGATTAGCCGGTGGTGATGTCCCCACAGATTCATATCAAAATGAGCTATCCCTAATAATTTCAATTTTTTTTGTGCAGTTTTTTGCATAATGGTCCGAGTCAAAGTTACAAAGTTAAGCATGAGGACTGGAAACATATACTCGGTGACAAGGACTCAGATTCTGCCAATACTCTAGACCGCAAAGCTGTGATAAATTCCCGTAGATTTGGTCTGGACCTTCGACAGTGGATTGATAGTCTTGTTACTAGGTATGTATTGATGTGCTCCATTTTTTATAATTTTTTTTTTATAACCAAGGGTGTGAAGGTGTCAGGGTTTGTAGGGGACCAGTTTTCTGAGGTGATTCAACTTGTCAAGTATAAGAGGCCAAATCTACTCCCAAGATTCATATTTAAACTGTGGTTTATTATTCTCCTGGCCATTGTTCAATACTATACAAAAATTAACCATATAGCATTTTGTGACCTCTGTAAGCTAATGATTCGGTCACATTTTTAAGGGACCCTTGTGTGCAGGGGTGCAAAAACTTCCCAACTACGCGACCGGCCGTTCGCATGAAATGGGGGAACCCATGTGAAGATGAGAAAATGGGGAACCCATGTGAAAAAAAAATTGGGGAACCTTGGGAGCTTTTTTTTTTAGGGTTTAGGGGAAACTTGACTGTTGAGTGCGCTACTTTGGGGGAACCAAACTGTTGACCGCGCTGTTTTAAGGGAACCCATCTGTTGACTGCGCTACTTTTTGTGTTGGGCAACATTCTGCAAAAACTTAAAATAGGGGAACTTAAATTTAATTCGGGGGAAGCCTTGGAAGTTCCTGCACCCCTGCCTGTGTGTAGGTTGTCAGAAAGCATGTTCATGGCTATGCTGAGTGATTTAAATTACACCCTCCTAAAAAAAGATTCAGATCTGATAAAAAAAATGTTTAATTTTACAAAGTACCCTACTAAAGAACGGAAACAAGGAAAACAGTGGAAACAAAGCTAAAATACATACAACTATTTGGGACTTTTTGGTGTCTCACGACACCATTTTCAACCACTAAAAACAGTAAAGTACAAAAAATAAAAAATAAATGTATTTTAGACTTGTTTCCGCTATTTTCCTTGTTTTCATCCTACTGTTTTCGTTTTGGGCTGCCTGTGTATGTCTTTGTTCTACTGTACTCTACTGATTCATAACCATGGCATACAAGTCTGATAAAGACTCATTTTTAATGTCATTTACCTCTTTTCATTAAATAAATAACAGACTAAAATGAATTGCTACAAAAATTTAAAAACAAGTAACGAATGCATTTCTATTCATGTTTTTCTTTACTATTCTCATCTTTGACAGATTTTACTCTGTGATCAAATCGTGTTCTGTAAACTTGTTAAATGTAAGCAACTGCGAGCCAAAAGAGGTTTGTTCTGCCACACTTTGGAGCACTTTTGCTGTGGATCCAAAATCACAAATCACTAGTATTAACAAAACATCTGGTGGTTTAAATAGGTTAGTATCTTATCATCAGTCATTTTTTACTTTTTGATTATAATTTATTATAGGTAAGTATAATTCAAGGGAGACTCCTAAAGTCTAATGGTACACTAATATCCTATAATTTGCCCATTGTCTTGTAAAAACATTTTTTAACTGGAAATAGTTAAAGTCGATTAAATTTAAAAACAATTTTTTCTCCAGAATGAGAGTTTTGATGTTTCAAGTTTTTGTAAAAAAAATGTCTTGAAGAAACAAGATTGGAATAAAAATAAACACTGCGGCATTAAAATGAATGGAAAAAGTCAAAAACTTAAAAAACTCAATCTTGAAAGCAAGTTTCAGTTTTTTAAAGGTTTTACCTGATTTCATGCATGGAGGAAGAGTGCTAAAAGAATGTAAACATGTAGTTTACATTTAACTCTCATTCAAAACATGGTTCTCTCTCCACCACCTTCTAAATTTCATTTCCTTATTTCTCTGCAAGAATACACTATTCTATTATAATTATTTTCCTTGCACTTTTTTTCAGGTGGTGAAGAAGAAATCTCTGCTCAGAACTGTATTTTTTTGTAATATTGAAGACTAATATCGAATGCCATAACCTTAATTTAAGAAAGGAATACTTATTTCTTAAGAACGTTTTACTTACTGAAATAAGTATGAAAACCTACATAATTTTTTTAATTTGTTGTTGAGACTGTCATTTTTTTTCAGCTAGTCTAGCTCCATAGTCCACTGAAGTTTTTGATTACTTAAGGGCATATTACTGTCAATCAATTTCTTGTTTTACCTTTAAGTATTAAAATTTTACTTTAAACTTGAGTTTTCCCTCGGAATGTTTCCCACCGGTGGAGATCCAAAAATCTAAAAACAAAGAGAAACATTCAAAAGTCTTAGAATTTTGAAAACCATGAAAACTTGTCACTCTCCAAGCGATTCTTTGGACAAATGACCTGCAAAATTATGATCAAGTCAAAAATTTCAAGCTGATAAACAGCGTCCAACTGGGAATTTACTCGCCTTTACGCCATTAGCTTTCTAGATACGCCGGTGCAGGGGACTTCCAGAAGAATCAAACTTGATTTCTAGTTGTTAATTTGTTCCTCTTTTTTTAAAGTACCTCCTACTTAATTTTAACAGGCCATGATTTTTATCCCTAATTATCAAGCTCCTAGGAATGCAGCATTCATTCAATAATGAACTCATTCTTTGTCTGCTGATTATTATTTTGAAAATCATTTCAAGTTCTCTTTGAATTTTCTTATTATCAATCTTAATGAACCAGTAGATGTGATGTTAATTGAAGTTGGGTGAATCAATCTCATTAACCAATCATTAAAAAGCTTTTTGGCATGGAGTTGATTCGGAAAAATTTTCCGTGGTAGAATTGTTATGAAAGCACTCAAAACATCTGTGCAGGAACGAATCATTTGAAAATTATTCTCATTAAGTAACTTTCCGGAGAGTATCACATACTCTACTGGTTCATTGTATCATGATACTTGCATCCCTGATTTTAGGAAACTTCAAATGTGCTAGTCCTTTTTGGTATTATTTTACTTTATCTACTCTTCTATCGAATGACTCAACTGTGTTTTGTTGTTACAAGCCCCGGTACCTTCTTTTTCCTAGCCTACTTAGCTCTCAGCCGTTGCTTTAATCAAGAAACCTGAGTGTGAAAATGTCCAAAAAATATGTTATCTGAAACACAATCAATTTTCAGATGAACTTTTTAGAACCATAAAAATTATGGTTAATTAACTTTAATTTAGCGAAATTACATTTTAGGATTCATTTCAGTTAGAAATGAAATTAAGATTGTTAGAAATAAGCCAGATTTGTTCTTGTGTAATATGTTTTCATTTTTAAGGAGATTCATTTTATTTTTGTACGAGCAAAATTAATTTTAAAATCATGAATAATATCACCCCTCCCCCCTTCCTTTCTGTGGTTCTATTTCTATGGAGTCTACATGTATGTATTCTATAGCTTGCTGAAAACATCAGGTCATACTGAATGCAGGCAAAGCACCTAGCAATTAGACGAAATTTTGCCATAAATAAGTCACAAGTCCTGTCCACAGCTGAAAAACAAAACTAAACTGAGTTTGACAAATTATGAGACTAATGCTGCTTCTGTATGTATGAAATGATTTTCACATCTTAATATTTCTGATGGCTTGAAGCCACCTTTTCAATTTCTTGTATGATGTAATCATTCAGATACTTTGTGTGGCGCTGTTGAACTTATTTCCTAATTACCAACTCAAAATTAAACAGATGAAACCACCATTTCACTGAGCTTTCATCTATAATAAATTCAGAATCAGTAGAATCGGCATCGTAGTTAATGAGATTGCCATGGGACCAACCCTTGTAAATACCCTGTATGTACATTTTTTTAAACTGTGAATGTGAATCTATTCATTTTTTGTTTCATTTTATCTAACAAAATGCTTAAACTAACACTCTGCTGCCAGTGTGTAAATCAAGCGGTCCCCCTCTTGTTCTTAAATGCAGCTAGTAAATCCCAAGCCACTAACGAGAATGGAACAGTAACTCAATTATACTCAATAATATGTATTAATGATTTCTTTTAAGTACTTGTCATACTCGTAAGTTCTGAGTGGCACTGTAAGTATTATCTCTGCTAACTGTGTAGGCCTATTCTAAAACCTCTCACTAGGTTTTAACTACAATTTAATATTTTCCAGAAACTCAGAGTTCCTGTAACATTTGCACTAAGGTTTAAGTTTATTAGTTCCGAAATGTTCCATCAAATCTGGATTTGTCTCTTGACCTTGACAAATAACATAATTACATAATTTTAAATCTTGAAATTTCTGAGAAGAATATATTAAGTTTTATGCAACCTAGAGGTTTACATGATGTCGCAGAACTATAGTGAAATAAACTCATCTTTGAAAGTCAGATCGTTGTCTCTAGCACAAGAGGACATAGCATCTTCTATGCACTATTTCAGTACTTCTATGAACGTTTTATTTTTTCATGTGAGAACCATCTCTTGAACTTATCTGAAAATGTTAGTGTCTTATTTCACAAGCGTAAAGGAAAATTACTGGAAATTTCAGGCAAATTCATTTGATGATTCTTGTATAAAAAAATAAATTTTCAATAAAAAAATACTGGAACAGCGCAATGGAGATACATTCCTTCGTGCGGGAGGTGACAAAATGGTCCGAAGGTTTGTTGCTTTATAAGCCATAGAAGAATAATTTTCTTAATTTTATTGTTCAAAAGGACTGTGGGAATTCGCCAATATTACAGCCCACGTCGAATAAGTTTACGCACTTTTAGATTGCGACAGAAGATCCGCCATCTTGCCTCTAGCAGTTGCTGTACATGTAGAAGTGACGTCAGACCATCTTTTGCCGAAACTGTAAAACAGAGACTAATAAACATTGAGGTAAGATTTAACAGACAAGGGTCATAAATTAAAAACCTCGAATGTACATCAATTACTTCAATTTTGTGCTAGACGCATTTTGAGAAGTTATTGAGGTGTAGTCAATTTTTTTTTTTATCTTCTGTCGCAGTCTAGAAGTGCGTTAACTTATTTGGCGTGGACTCTAACTTTTAGAAGAATGGTATAGTAGAAAAAACTCCCCAAAGAAGTATCAAATTACTGTTGCTACCGAAAATGTCATTTTGTGCTTTCTCAATATTTAGGAAACAACAGCATATTGGTGGTAATGCTTCAGTACCGAAAGTTGCATTTGTAAGAGGGTATGTAGCCTAGCTCTTGAATTTCCTCATGGTTCACTTTAACCTCCTACTTAACAAGAAAATTTATCGCTGTACTTTAGACATATCATATGTGATTTAACTTGCATTCATTAATTAATGCCAATCCATGACAAGCTCGCAATTCAAACCATCTTTCCTCTATAGGGAAAGGGAACCAAGTGATTTGCAAGACAAGGGTCTGATCATCGGTAGATCAACTGACAAAATGTGCAATTTGCCTCTCTTTTGACACTCTAGAACCCTCTAATTTTTAAGGCTATGATTTTGCCTTACATTCAATGGTTTCAAGATTTGCCTTACATTTGTTGCCAATCGTGAGATCATGCATGTGTCACACCGTTGTCAAGAATGAATTAGAAATTCTTCCTATCATTTTCAACCTACAAACCCTCTCTTTTCAAAGAAAATTGGTTCTCTTTCGCTAAATATTACCCTAATAACAACCAAAATGAAGCAAATAGCATGTCACTATCTCAAGTCATTCAATGGAAATTTAACATACATACACCAGTTTCCTAACTTGATTTCATCGAACGATGTACCGACAATGAATTTTATTCTCTCGTTTTATTATTTTACACTGGTGCATTTTTCCCCTTACATATCTTGTATCTCTCAGTTATGTTGAAACAAGCAAGATACATAATAAATCAAATGTTTTAAGAACAAAAACTTGGATTGTCTTTTCAATGTGTGATGGATAAAATTTTGAACAAAACAAGGAAAGTATTTTCTTTTTTAATTTTAAGGTACATTTAATAATCTAAAAACATTTAATTTGATATACAAAAGAACAAAAATCATGAGTAGAGGTAGCAATACATAAATGGACGGAATGAATGCTTAAATAATATGTGGAACAAAGTCTGTTCCTGAGTGAACATCTTTAACATATCAGCAAAAATTCATTTCTAAAGCTGAGTTCACACACCAAAACTTGGAATCACAGGTCTCATTGCTCAAGACAGGTAAATTTCGTAAATCTGAGTTATTTTGACCGAATAGGTTATTTCATTTCGAATAGCCCAGCAAAGTCTTGCTCCCTACTTCTCATCAATTGCTGAAAATTACAGAACTCTCGCAATTTGCAGGGAATCACGTGAAGAATGATGCCTCCCATTTTCAGCGTGTGAACTTTGCATAATACACATAGGTGAAAAATCATCTTTAACATGTTAGTAAAAGCACTGTGTAAATTCTTAAATATACTTGTGTTCCTCCAAAATTACTCCAAAATGAATCGATATGCATTTTAAGTAAGTAAAAAAATAACTCCTCAAGAGGCACCATCTTTGTGCGTTATATTTTCTGGCAACTTAAAAGATATTAAATCATAAACAAATATCTGTTCCATTTTTCTAAAATAAATGGAAACCCCTAAAATTTTCGGAGAGTTATACTTCAGACAGTATTTAATATCCTGAAATTCTATGGTGCAAAAACATAGGATTCAGTTTAAAGTATAGAGTAAGATATGGAGGTTTTTGAAACATCACAATAAGGAAACAATTTTTTTTGCTTTTAAGTAAGTTTCCAACAGATGGCTAAAAAAGTTATACCTCAGGCCAAATTACTGTTCGGCATTCGTATTTAAACCTTACCTCTTCTCTATCAGAAAATGAACAGTAGCAATCTTTAGGGATAAGTTAAACCTGAGTCCAGGAGAGGCAAGAGTGTGTTTTTATTAAAATGCAAAATTAATGTAGACAACAGGATTATTTATAGAGGAGAAAAATACAGATGAAAAAATGTACATAAGATGATGACGATGTTTAATGTATTGATTTAAGACTATTGCACTTGAAGTAAAAACAATACAGATTTTGCACTCGAATGGAATGTAAAAGCTCATTCCAAGATTTAAGTGTAAAATCTTGAGAGAAAAATAATGGAGTTCTAAAGGTCTACTTTGGTAGGAGAATTACAAAACTTGGGTACAAAAGCTTGCTTGGAGAAAATTGCGCGAGATATTTCTCAAAAACTTACTTATCGATATTTGCTAATTCTAGGGAACTGGAAAAAAAGGTGGTCTGAGTTACTATCAGGACGGAATGGATTGATTTTGAGAGTATACTCAGTTATCACAGAAACAGAAAATATGGACGGTCTGTTTCAAGATCAAGCACTTGGGTAAAAATATTAACGTCTTAAAATTAGCACTATTAGAAGTGATGTATTCTGGAGCATTAATATGAATTCATCCTGCAGCTTCTTTTCAAACTGTTGAGAAACTATTGAAAAATTGGAAGGAATTGGATTCTCTTAGAAATTTCTTTCTTGCAGGAAATTTTTTCATGCTTGAAAATTCCTACTTTAGAGGTCTTCCCTCTAAATTGAAAGTCAATAAAAATGTTTATATCGGATACAGGAAATCTCTACACAGGGTTTGTCCTCCTCCACAGGACCACTATGGCGGCATGGCCCATAATTCTGGATTATCTACGGTTTTAGTCCGTATCATTCTTTCCATACGAAAGATAAATCAACTTTGAAGCTACATTAAGCCCATTATTTAAAACCATAGTTTTGTACTCTTGCATAATTTTAAAGTCTATTCGAGTCATATTTTTCGAAATTATCGACTTGACAAAACCCTTGAAGGTGAACTTAACACCATTCACAAAATGTAGAAGATGGAGACAAAAACTGCCTAGGGTGTATTTTATGCCCTCTCCTACACAAAAATAGAACTGAATGAAATTGGAACTATCTTCTTGTAAATTAGGATGAACTTACACTTGTAACTTAATTTTAAAAAAAAGAAACAATGATAAAATGCCGAATTCTTTTGATAAAAAACCTAACCCATTCGGCCATGTTCCTTACAAAATACATGATCAAAAGTCAGAATTACATGTGAATCAAACATTAGAAAGTCTGCTATGTGGACATAAAAAAAACCAAGTGGCTAACTAAAATAAATGTCCAAATTCACTTGCATGAGTTAAATGGCAGAGACGGGACAATGCAGCTACATATTTTTAACAGAGATATAGTCGTTTGAAATATTGCACAAACTTTGTTACGAAAAATAAAATAAAAAATCTCTAAAAAATAAATATGCTATTTGTAACAGATTTTAAAAGATCTGGCATAAAGTAATACACATGTGCACCTTTGGTTAATGTGATTGCACCGATAAAGTGAGCAAGGTTACTTAAGATTGAATAAAATAAGTAGGTAGATAAGTTTTTCCCTTTTTGGATTTGTTTTCGACCAAAGCTGTGATTAATGCAAGATGTAGAAGTTAAAGATTGCTCAAAGCTAATAGGTACGTAGCATCAAATCGTGGATGCATGATTAATCAACAGGAAAACTTGACTTGAGAAGGGATTTGATTAAGTCATTAACAATTAAAACCATTTACATAGAGGGAGAGCTTCCAAGTATTATGAGGAAACCCTTCCAATGGTTACAAAAGTGAACTGATTGAAATCTGAAACTCATTATTAAGGATGATGAAGACTCCTAAATTTATACAGCTACTATACAGAAAGAAAAATACATAATAATTACAAAATCTTACACTTAAACTTAGTGGATATCAACATACTTGGTAAAAAGTTTGATTAAATCTTCTTGAGGGAGCAGGCTAAGACACACATGCTTAGAAATAACTATCAGCAAAAGTTTTCTGATAAGACAAGACTTACCAATATAAAGTAAGTTAAACCTACTAAAACATTTATAACTGGTAAAATCTACTGTTACAATTGAAAAGAGACCTTGTAAGCTCTTAAAATATTAGTTTGTACACACACAAAAATGACTTGCGAAAGGTGTATAATGGATAAATGATTGCAAAATACAAAAACAAATGATTGATTACATCAAATTCTTTGGTGGTTATGATTGAACTTTTCAAAAGCATGCTTACTTCAAAGCACACCATGGACTGATATCAGTAGCTGAGAGCAAAAGGGTCATAACTGACATTTCTGCAAAAATTGAGTTGTTGGTACTCTCAACATGGTTACCAGAGAATACCTGGATGTATAAAGAGAAGTGTTTCATTGGTCCTGAGGTCTTTTTTCAAGAATGAATTTACACATAAGCAGAATTGTTGACAAGAACTGAAAACAGCAGATGCACAAAGCAACCAACTCTAGGACTTAGAGCGATATTCCTCTTTCATGTACAAGCGGATTTACTGGTACGCAGATCTTTGATATTAAATTTTAGAAAACTTTTAAAGTCCCCACAGATCGTTGTTGGTGGACTAGTGAAAAAATCATTTCATACCAAATTAAAGAGGGCTTTTCAGGAGAAATCAGAGTATTCATTAGAGATTTAGTTTGTACATACTAATATGTAGTAATTTTAAACTGAGTATTCTATGAAACAAGTCAAGTAAGAACATCTCTTCTAACGAATGATTCAATCTTTTTTTTACTCTTAGGCAACCAAAATAATATCAGTGTACCTTGGAAACAATATGCAGTTAATTTCCTCCAAGTCAAATGCTCTTTAGGTGGAATTTTCCCCTAAGTCAAACTTTTTTGAGGTCCTATCGAATTTTTCATAAGAGCACGAATCCCTTTACTTGGAATTTCTCTCTGAGTAAAACTGTCGATCTGGTTCCTGTGCAGTTTGACTTGAAGGAAGTTGACTGTATATAAAAAAATTGAGAGAGAAGACCAAAAAATAGAAATTTCGATTGCTGCTGTACAGCACAGATCGCAATTTTGTTTAAGCTGCACCTACATGATGACTACACACCAACAAAAAAATATTACATTTGAGAATTGGATTGAACACTTCCATCTTCATGATAGATTGAATACCATGTCAAAATATTACGGTATGTATTAAAACCTGACTTATTAGAGTTTGGTGCTATCCGCTAAAACTCAGAAAAGAGGGATATTTGATGACCGACCGTTCCTAAATAAGCGCACACTTACTAAACAAATCTCGGTTCATCTTAATGACAGTGCACATAACATTTTTCTTGGTCATGAAACTCCCAACTCATCCTACATCGTCCTTCAAAAAATTAATGAGTGACATGATTAAAACTTTACTGCCTGGAAGTGGGCACTAGCATTAGGAAATGAGATGAAAAATGTTTGTGCAGTGAGTGCATTCTGTCAGAATGTGAACATATTGACATATAGAAAACCTTACAAACTCAGATCTAATCTATTTGCAAAATCTGATAATGAAGAAGGGATTACCTCTCGGAGGATTCACCCATACCTTCAGAATTTCAGTCATCTAACGTTGTAAAACTTACAGCGTAGTTGAGAATGTAGGTACAGTTAGTTAGATCTTGCTAATATTGATGTTATTAAACATCAAAAAAAAAAAAAAAAAAAAAAAAAAAAAAATGAACATGATGAGGAAATAATGGACAAGCTCTTTGGATTAATCTCAAAATAATGTTACAGCCTTTGTAGGTAAGCAAGATGAAGTTATCTTTTACTTCACAAGAAAGTGAAATTTGCAATACATTTTTTCGAGATCGACTATTTTAGATCTCAAGTCAAAAAAAGTCATCCATTGATGATTTTTTAACCCACAAAGGCCTTGTCAGGACGAGCAAAATCTTGATTTTGATATCTTGCAAAAATAATCAGATTTCCTTTAGGAACACTGTATATTTTTAATCATGAAAGATTTCAAAGGTAGGTAGGCAACCTACTGATAAATCAAAATTGTATGCAAATGAAGCTGAAGCTTAGAGTAATGTAGTTAAAACACCATCTGTTCTAAAAGTTGTTCCGGGGCTCCTAGCTCCTGGAGGAGTCTGAAGGCTGAAATCCAGCTCGACTTCACTGTTGGACAGTGGCAATGCAGAGGGAGTTTTAGGTCGGGAAGAATCCGGAGAGGCTGGCCCGGAGGACAAACTGGGTGATCTTGATTTGAGCACACCATTAGGTGTTTTGGGACGTGAGAGCTCAGTTGGCGTTTTTGGCCGGGAGAGCATGATTGGGGTTTTAGGGCGTGACAATTCTACTGGGGTTTTAGGGCGTGGCAATTCTATTGGGGTTTTAGGTCGAAACAATTCGATTGGTGTTTTCGGTCGAGATATTTCTGTCGGAGACCTCGGCTGAGAAAACTCAGACGGTGTTTTTGGACGTTCTGTATCAGATGAAGGACTCGAAGCCGGGAATTCAACAAGTGGAAACATTTTTCCAGTTGGGGTTGCAAGACTGAAGTTAAGCTCGAGGTCATCACTGTTAGGAGTGGGAGTTGAACGAGCTGTCCAGCAGAGAGGTTCCCTTTCCATTTCTGGGTATTGAGTCCCATTTTTAGGGTCTCGCACAATGCGATCGCGGCCAACATTTATCATCAGTGGTTTCTGGTAATTACGCCCTGAATTTCGGAAGTTGCGATTAAATGAACCTGATTCTGGTTTACGGTTTCCGGCTGAAGGGTTACTTGAGATAGTAAATTGAAGGGGCTCTGTCACAGCTTGTAAATCATCCTGATCTGATGGTTTCTCTCCGTAGAGTTTTAAATTCCTGGCAAGAAAGTATACAATGCAATAAAAGCCGGCTGCGCCCATCAGGAAACCTAAAAAAGATAAAAAAGTAATGAGTTAAAAGAAAGTATGTCGGAAGATTTTGATTGACCTCAAAGATGACACTATGTATCGGAAAGATTTCTCGATTCCAATAAATTTTTAGAATTTATGATGAAACATTCCTTGGCTTCTTAAATAGTGCCTGCAGAAAATTGCATGCTAGTTTTCATGTTCTTACAAAATTGGCACAACAAATGTTGCAGCTAGATTTGGTTGCAATTAACTGTTTTTCTGTCTGACCATTTTATTGATTAAAAATTGTTTGACTTACGATGTCTCAGAGTAAGACGCAACAGACAGTAGCAGACTCAGATTTGGTTTATTGAGATTTGAGAAACAGTTTCATTTCGCTTGACTAGAAATTTCAATTATTTTCACAAGCCTACTGAAAAATATTGGATTCTATTGTCCTTTATTTTTTGCAAGAGGAGTACTATGTATTTAAATTTTGGTAATCTACACATTGTATAGTGTCAATCTAACAACTAATGTCACAGGTCTGCAACCAATGAGAAACATTTCATCTGATTTTTGCACTTTTTCGAGAGTAAGGAAACTGTACGAGTTTTTTTTCAGCTATGAAACCCTTCCTTTTCATCATTCATAAGGGAAATTAATTGGTTGTGCGAATAGTGAATTTTTCGAACAAAGCAAATAGCGAATTATTAAAGTCAATTATTCATAACTACGAATAGTAAAACAAATAAATTAAAATGACTTTTTTAAGTACGAAAATTCGCAAATATTGCTAGCACGGCCCTAGAAATTAATCAAGAAAATTTTAGGATGATAGAAAAGCTACATTGGCCATGTTTAAGCCGCAGTGCAAAGACACTCTGTGTTATAAAAATTGATAAAAACTTATGAGAAAAGAAATAAAAACTTACAAATATTAAGGAGATTAAGGTAGGTTCCATAGGTTAAAGCATCGTGTAACTTGCATTCCGTTGCATGCCACACTAAACAAGTCCACTCTGAAAATAGAAAATACTGGAATAAATGAACTGAAAAAATAGAATCCTTCTTTTATCAAAATTTGAATTCTGATAACGATTGATTTATGGATCATAGTACGTTCAAACCTCTTTAAATCGTATCACATCAGGACCGAGGGTTCATTCCAACTTAAGAGTTGCTCAGTTATTAAGCAGACTTGCCATTGTTTTGTTGTAAAATTTCAAATTTTGCACTCAAAATATGAAGTAAACCAGCAAAGTGGAGTGTACCTCTACGAGTCACCAGAAGATCATTAATAAATCTACTTCGTTTTACACACCTCTGGGAACCTTTCCAACTTGTCCCAACAATTCTTGGATGATAACTATTTACTTGAAAATTATTGCCATGCATCAAGGCCAACAAAATGAATATGAAAGATTTATGGCTTTCAAAGCGGAGGTTTGGGATAAAAACTTGGGGTACAATAATGTCATGGGATGAAGGAAGAACAAGACCCTCCCTGTTTATTTGGCATTACTACAACGGCAAGCGTAGAGCAGCTGGCAGGTTGGAGAAATAATCAAGGGCAGTGGAACGGATTTACACAAATGGAGGAGGCAAATGTACAAAAGAAACCAGTGAGGAAATATAAGGACAAGTAAAAAAGTTAGAGGAACGTTTAAGGAAAATTTTTGCAGGTTGGGGTATGAAAATTTTACGACTTAAAGGGTTTGCCGGATTCATCAATTTCCAGTAATGTCTACTTTCTTAGCATGGCTCTGCATAAATGGGCAAAATGATAAGAGTGTGCAATTTTAACAAAATAGCACAATTTTCAGCTTAGGCAGGCTCTAACTTAGAGATTTTTTGCAATAGATTGACTAAAAAGTTGGGGAAATTCTTCTTCCTTGATTATCCTGTTGGTCAAAACGACTGACAAGTCCACCGTAGATATCAGCAGAGATAGTAAAAAAAAAATACACTAAACCACAATGGCAAAATATAAATTATTCAATGGTCGAATGATGTCTATCTTCCTATTCTCAGTACTCAGAGTGAGAATGAAGATTTGCTTCATCATGAATGCTTGTACAGTAGAATGATAGAAAAACTAAAAAGTTACTTTACGAGGATAACAATTAACTTACCATCAATCAACAGATAAAGAAATTTTCCTGGGATAAATGCAACAATCGCCACAAGAGTCATTTCTAAACCTACAAGAGTTGGTTTATCGCGTACTTGGACACACCTGTGAAAAAATTAGAATTAAAATTAGGAAGGTTTCCTTATTCAGTCATGCTTTTTAAAATGGATACACAAACCACAAAACAAATGGTAGCTTACAAAAGCTTATGACAAAGTAACTCAAAGAGAGGGTCAAAAAGAAAATACTGCTTCTGATAAAAATCTGTAAAAGGAAACATTCTCTTGTTGATCACATCAAAATACCTGCTATTAGAGTCTGCAAGAGAGACCAGCTCTAACGGGCTGGACCTGCGTTTGTGACTTTTTCATGGATATTCTATTCAAAAAACAACTGATAATGCGTATCATTTCACAATTTTCTGCCTACAGAGTTGGTGTTCCTTCTGTTGAGCGCAAAGCAGAGGACATGGATTATAATAATATAGATCAGCCAAGATGATGTCATGTTTTTCCATTTCAGAGAGACTCTCACTACAGCCACTAGGTACACAAACTGATTGCGGTGGAGACATGGGTCGTAAGACAGTGTGTTGGAATTTTTTAGCCAATGTGTGTTAAAAATTCAGTATGAAGCTGATATTCCAACACAGAAGGAAAAACCTCACACACCAGCGCAATTTTCTCTCAAAAAGTTACGCTGTTTGGTGCAACACTAGTGACGACCATTCAGGAGGGCAACGGCAGACGCTTTTTGGCCTTGTATCCTCAGTGCAACGCTTGGTAGCAAGAAATTCAGAAGGCTACGCTGCACTGAGGATTGGCCCAACAAGGCCGAAACGCGTCTGCAGTTGACTTCCTGAATGGTCCTTACTATTGTTGCACCAAACAGCGTTTTTTTTTTTTTTTCAGGGAAAATTGTGCTTGTGTGTGAGCTTTTTCCCTCTGTATTGAGATATCAATTTTATACTGAATTTTAAACTCATGTTGGCTAAATAATTCCAACATACAACCTGAGCCACTAACTGAAGATGGACTATTATAGAATACTGGGGGTCATGCCTCTTAACATTCTGTAATATTGCTGCCGTAAGTCAACAAAACTATTTACCTGAAACAGAATAACATATTGATGACAAACGTTGATGCCAGCAGCGCCATAGCCGTAGTGTTAAGAATCTGATACAAGACAGCACGCTCCCCACAACCATCTTTGTAACAGTCTGAATTCGAAACGGTGTTTGACATTGTTGTTGAAACCATACACGTGCAATTCCCATACATCTGAAAAGAAGAGGACAAAATTTAGAAGAGAATGATGGTGAAACCAGGCATTTGTAAAAGAAATAAACCAATGATTAGAGAGAGGTGTAATCATATTAAGGGCTTGTTAAAAGTCAATTCAAGTTCTTAAGTTCAAAAGCCACATTGGAGAGTTCAACTCTGCATTATCTATTGATTTGTTACTCTCACCCTTTCCTTCTTCCTGCATTTCTTCTCCTTAACTCTCATCTGCGGCATCTTTGACCTTTTAAATTCACAGTTATTGGCGATGAAGACTGTTGGTTTTAATTTAATTGATGAAATGCATTTACGTATGGCTCTGAGAAAACTAGCTGCAAATAATTTAAAAATCACGTGCATCATGGTGATGGAAAACTTCCAAAAAGAGATGATATAACAACTAAGCCTTCTGGCTACGCACACTCTAAATGTTCCAATGTAAATTTTATTCCATTTTATGAGATCCTGAGTTACAGTTGACAGAAAGAACAGGATTAATCAGAAACCTTGATATAAGAGATTCTTTCATATAGTTACAGCCTTTAGGCAGTGTAAAAATTCTTAAGGAAAGATCAAGTGCAAAAATTACATACCAGTCGGGATTTTTCAAAAGTGCGACAGCCAGCATGGCAAGGTGAGTAGTAAACAGCACCGTCCGAGGAACAAACGGGGCTAAACTTCAGCTCATCCGGGCACTGGCAATCTTTGCAAAGCATACTTAAGTGTAGTCTGGGAACGAAAAATTGAAGTTACTCGATTTATTTGCATTTAATTGCGTTCATTATTAATTTATTTACAAAGGCAGAAAATTACTCAAAATGTCAAAAAATAGCACTGCTAAAGTTAAATTTCAAAACTATCGATCTGATAATAAATTCATTATAGAAGCTTAAATTAGTGTTTGATTGAATCTAGGTTCAGCTCAAAAATTGAAAAAAGTTTGATGGTTTCCATTAAGTTTTTAAAGCTCCCTACGATTTCTGATGAGTATTGCCTTCTTAAAATCTTTGTCCCCTCTGATTTACTAGGGAAGTAATTCTCTCTTGGTATTAAGTCTGAAAAGTCTGATGTTTCTCCCATCAAACATTATTTGACAGTAACAATCACAAATTGACAGCGCTTTCCAAAATATTTACAGGATTGAAATTGTTACAAAATATTTACAAGATGAAAATCTGGCTGTTTTCGCTCAAGCATGTGTAAAATGATGAAGGGTTGAAAAATTCTGCATCTTAGCTTTTAGAGTTAAATAGCTGAGAAAAAACAATTCAGAAGAGTCTTGCAATATTTGCAAATCACAGGATCAAAGACTTTTCATATATTAAGTGCAGGATGATTTTTTCAGGATCTTACTTGTGACAAGGAATATAGGCAAGAAAAAGACAACAAAAGCTTGAAAGAATGATTCTGAGATTACCTGGCTGGCTGATAGGAATATTCTGATGGCCTATTGACACCAGGCAAGTTAGAGTATCCCCCATAGATACTGGAGTAACCGCTGACATAACGCCGATTATCTTGTTCAAAGTTTTGATAAGCATTTAAGCGCCTGCCTGACTGATCATGTTGAAAGGAATTATTACATTTGAGATAGACAGCTGAGAACATGAGTCCTGTGACCGTGCAGACTACGAAAATGTTCCAAATGGCCAAACGGCTAGCACGTGGCTTGATATGGCGCAGAAACAGTCCTGATAGGATAATGGCCAACGCAACAAGAGGAGGCTGCAGAATATCTGTAAAATATTAGAACAGTTGGCAAATTGATAGGAGGTAAAAAGATTCATGGTACGCTTTGTTTTTATGCAGTTGAAATTTCATCCGAATAATGGATTAGAATTAAGTAGAATCCATTCTTCAGATTTTTCAAGTTAGATTAAAAAGACTGCTTTAGCAATAAACTGAAAGGTTATAAAATGGCTCTAAGGAGTTTTACAGGGGTGCAAAAACTTCTTGATCATACAACCGGCTGATCACAATTAGCTGCATGCAAAAATGGGTTTAAAAGGTAAGATAGCTGGTGTGTATTTGCATGATAATTAAGTATTTTCGACAAAATTAAGGTGAAAATTAGTTGTTTTTGGCAACACCACAGTATAAAGCAAGAGTTCTTTTTGGCAAAGCCTCTAAAATTCCTGAATTGAGAGGGGGAAAAAATCATTTCTCTAAAAAATTTTTGAATGGGAAGGCTGGGAGCTTTTTGCATCGCTGGAATCTTGTACAATTGTATGATAACTTGCAGATTCAGGAAGAGAGCAGACATATGGTTTCAGAATTTGGAATTTTCCAAATCCTGATAAAGAATTTTACTTAGACATAATACAGTTGTTTGGCAACTGTAAATGTTTCAATTTTCTATGGAAAAGCTAAAGAAAGTAGGTAGGTAGCTTTTCCCTACAAAATGACAATGGAATATGTTAAAAATTTTAACCATTTATAATTAAAAATGGCAGCCTAACTCTCGATTGTTTCCTTGTATTGAACTTTCACTATTGAATACCATTACTTAGTGGGGGATTTGGACAGGAGGATTCAATGGTGACGATCTGAGATTCAGGTGAATTTTGGATTGAGCCTACCAATAGTGGGTGAGAGGTTTGAAAAAGCTTGAAGCAATAAAGTTGACTCACCGATGAGGAGACGGGATTGTACAGTGCCACTGTACTTTGAGATCATGAAAACGGAGCCTAAGTAGGTTTCTCTGATGAGCGTAAAATTAATAATCACAGTCTGAACACATATTACAGCTAAGGTATTGAATACAACCATTTTGATTGACAGCACCCTCTTGATGGATGCAAAACATCCTGGAACAAAAAGGACACTGCGTCAAAATAGAATTTACTCAGATCACTAAGACAGCCATAGAGAGATTGAATTATTTAATTCAGGATTTATCTCAACACATCACTTTCAAGCCTAAGTTGAAAAAGGTTCTCTCAATTTTAATTGAAAGAAACTATTTTAATTGAATGATTAATTCTAAGGTAGACTTCTGAAAATGATACTGATTAGATGATAATAGTGTATTTTCTTCTGAGGTTACACTAACAGTAAAATATTACCAAGAAAGTTACTGAAAGAAATTTTGTTCGTAGGTTTTTGTAAAAGTCAGTTGAAGAATATTACTACAAAAATCTTGATTTACACAACATTGTTAGATGATATCAATCACCTTGAATTTTACAAAGAGTGATATCTCCATTGATTAAGTGACTTTAGCGACTTGGCTTTAAATTCAAATTTTACAACCCAAGTTTCAACTTCCAAAACTTGATTCCAGAACTGGTGCAATTAATCCATCATCTGAACTCCGTTTGAACAGGTAACAATTCATGATTGGTGAACTTTGCGAGTATTCCGAACATACCTGTTTTTTGTCTCGGATAGTAGGATCTGCGATAGGGTCGCAATCCACGATTAAACTCAATACTGTTGATGGAGTCAGGCTTTACCAACTGTAGGTTAAGGCGCCCAGGAAATGCGCTGATGATCAATATCATCAAGACGGTCAGAATGCCAAATCCTATAGAGATAAAACAAAAGTGGAAGTCCAATTATCATGTTAAACTGCGCCTCATTTGGAGTGACATTAACATTATTTTTAGCTGATGAAAGTCAAGCAAGTATAAAAGATACATTTTTAGTGAAACTACTTTCAATGTTGAAAAGAAAAAAAAGTGCTGTAAAAAAATTCTGACAAATTTGATCCCATAGAAAGAAAATTTTGACTAAAGGCTTCAACAGTTTAAGAATGTTACATGGAGGGAAAAAAATGTTTTACAACTCCCCTACATGAATTTCTTTGGATGCTTACTGACTTATGAAGATGAAAACTATTTTCAAATTGAAAAAAACACAAACATTTCAAAACAACAGACCTGTCCAAACAGATGCGGTGAGTGAGAGATTATCGAGAGGCAAGTAAGAGAAGGCATACCCCACTTGAGGACCAAAATACTTAGCTGCAAGAGCCAAGGCTGAAAAAAGAAAGAATTAAAATTCAAACACTGCGGCATAAATACATTTGAAGAGGAAAAAATCAGAGGGTTTAGCATGTATGTAGTTCAAAGTGAGGAATTTGCAAGACGCCATTCTAACCGAGTAAATCTCGGTGAGATAAGAACTATTCAATAGAAACTTCTGAACACTGGGTTCATAAATTTTTTAATAACTTTTATTTATACTTGATATTACTAATTTTATTATAATATATACATTATTTATAGTTTGTAATTTTATATTTTAGTTTAGTATTTTAATTAGAAAATAACTCATTTTTATTATTAACAATAATATACCTCTGCTTTGGTTTTAACTAAAATTTTACTAAAATTGTATTTGGTTGAAATTCTTCTGAACGGTCACTTGATTTTTTTGCAGAGGTACAAACATTTTCTGGAAAAGGCGGAACGTTTTTGCATTTACAGGGAACACTGCAATTTCAAAATATTTTCCCTCCTTAGATTTGTTGTTTGGTGCAATTTTATGACGGACCCAAGTAGACTTGAAATACCTCCGCGGTTGTTTTCCTAACTGATCATAAGTTGTGTTGCAGCTAACAGCAAATCTTTGGAAGGAAAACATTCGCTAAGTGCAATTTTCTTTCCAAGGGGAAATTTTTTGAATTTTGTAAAAAAATATGTTATCTAGAAAATCAACTGTGTACATAATTCCTGCTCTTACACTGTCCATAATAATTGACGAGTAAAATTTTTTGTGAGAATATTTAGTCTTTTTGGCGGCTTAGTCCCTTGTTCTTGCTGATATCTTTAGCCAATTCATATTTTATCAATGGGCCTGTTGCAAACTTTTGCTAGAGCAAAAATGAGAGGTGTTACTGATAGAAAAAGTCTCAAAAATCATGATGAGCGCATCGGCAAAGTCTGAAATGCACTCCTTACTTCAAAATTTGCATAAGAAATTTGCGTTTTTTCGAGCTCCCCGCATTAAATTGATAGGACGGCACAGGTAAACATATCGTTAGAGGAGTCATTCCATCCAACCTCTGCTCAAAAGAATACCACGCAATATTCAACATAGCCAATGCCAATCCGCCAAAACACATGTAACAGAACGATGATTCTTACCACCTGATAACAATCGGCATACTTACATTCACATTTTTCTGGCATTGATACATATCCGCCTTGATTGACCTCCTGCTCTCCTTAACTTCCGCGCAGAAGCATCGGCCATGTTGAGCAGGGATTTAATGGAACGACTCCTCTAACAAAATGTTCACCTGAGCTGCAGTATCCTTTTTAAAGCGGGAAACTTAAAAAAATGCAAATGTCTTGCACAGATTCTGAAGTTAGGAGTGTATTTGAGAGTTTGCCGATGCGTTCATCGTGATTTTTGAGCCATTATCTTGAAGGAACAACTCTCATTTTTGCTCTACCAAAAGTTTGCAACAGGCCCATTTTTGGTTGTGAGGTTTTGTTTATTTTGCTTTTCTACTTAGTTCATCATTCCGCTGGATTTGCAAGCCTATTTTAGCAATGGTGATGGTCACAATTATCTGTCTGAGAAAGTTTTGGCCCTGATCATATCCAATTAAAAATAGGTCTGTTCAGGTGCTGCTTTGTAAGTGCAGGATGAGACCATGAACTCTATCTCAGTGAAAAAATTATGTATGGCTCGCTTCATTATTTCCCTCAAAATGAAGTCCTTGCTCTCTCTCTCCGTTAAAACAATTTTGAGGTAAATGTAATACAAACCAATAAATTGAGGACTCTTCTCGGTTTCCGAGTTGTCATCAATATAAGTGATTCCAAGAGCCATGAAAGCTATATTGCCCACCCCAATGGCGAACTGGAGAAAGAAGAAACTTCCGATCGTGAAAATATTCCAGTTCCACGAGGTGAAGCTTGTTTCTTCTCGGTCATTGTCTCGCACACAAACAGGCACATCTAAAAAGAGAAGTCTCTTACAAATGATGATGTAGGTAAGAAAAAGGAAGGAAAATTTAGGATCGTCAAAAAAAATCGAGACAATCTGTGAGGTTATTCATTTGACCACATTCATTAGAAAAATCATCTTTATTCCCCCCGCATAGTAAATACAGTGAACCTAAAAATATACAAAAATTGGCGGTAGGAATGAAATGATCTCAAAAGCAGCTCAAGGATAATAAACATTTTTTGCCATGAGCAACAAAATTGTTTGCATTTTACCGTCATACTTGAATATGGTATATTGAGATTTTCAAGGCTGACCTGCTAAATTGCTTAATACTTCTCACCACCTACATCTTAGGTAGTTCATTTAATTTAAGTTGTAAATAATAAAAAAAAACTGCAACAGACTGATTCTTCTCATAAATCATTTGATGGTGGAGTAAAGGATTTACCAGTTTGAAGGAGAGTTGAGTATTTGCTATCATTGGTTAAAGATAGAACAGCAAGAATAATGGACGATAAACTCAAAAGAGCCGTGTACAGCCCAATGTTTCCTGGTCGATGCCTCGATCCACCCCAATAGGCTAGGAAAACACCAAGGGCCAGCTGCGTCACACCACTTCCGACCTGAAGCCATCCTGAAGCATACGAAATAAAGAGAAAAAAAGGGGAGATTAAAATGCAATCCAAAAGTTCATACCTAAGTTTAATCTATGTTCAGAAAATTTGTTTATTAAGAATGATAGAAAGAAAACTGGAAGAAAAGAAACTTTGTTTACCCATTCACTGTTCCATTTTTCTTTTCTCTCTCCCTCTCTCTTTGACTATCTTGGTTCATTTACTTTTTCCAAGGTTCTCTTGTTTTGATTTTGATTCTGTTTTGTACACGATTACTTTGCCCACTTTACTTTATGTATAATTTTAAGGGTGTACTAAGATAAATTAATACATCCCGTAGGTCCTCTTCAGTGACATGTAGGAGCACACATACAGGATAAATGTCATTAATAACCATCACAATTTGACAAAAAAAATATGACAACCACTTGATGAAAGCACAGAAAGACGGGTAAGTTAATGGAACTGAGATCAGGAGAATCAACCATTACCAGGTACTTGATAATTTTTTATTTATAAATACCTCTTCCAGCTCATACCTGTTGTGAGCAATGAGGTTGACAGAATGCAGAAAAATCAGATAAAATTTGGGTTGATGATTATTGGATAACTTACGGATAATTAAGGGTGGTAAGTGGGCCGAGTTTGAGTGAAGGTGAGCCGAGAGGTATCCATTGACGGCACCTTCAAGTAATCCTAGTGAACATAGAACGATGACAAATTTCTTCAGAGTTGCGTACCTCTTCCATGATCTGCAGAATGAGAGGCCACAGCATTTGAACCTGCCAAAAAGACAATGTGTTTGCTTTAATTTGTTCATTCACATGATAGGCAAGGGTAAAAGCCTCTGTAGACTGAAAATGATATGATAAAATACTTCCACACAGACGGAAAATAGAGCCAACTGAGGAGACTTTTTCCAGATGAAATTGTACCAAATAACATTGGGCAAATCAGAAATGTTTACAATCCACTATTTGATGCACTACATGCACATTCCTTGTCTTATATTCATTTGATTTAGTGCACCCGA
Organism: Bemisia tabaci; assembly: GCF_918797505.1. Lineage (NCBI taxonomy): Eukaryota > Metazoa > Arthropoda > Insecta > Hemiptera > Aleyrodidae > Bemisia > Bemisia tabaci. Next base: position 12,464,150 of record NC_092796.1, read on the forward strand.
AGTTTGAAAGAGTATAGACGCTATTAGTGGCGACGTCATCATAGGGATTCTCCATTATATCGAATTGGATCCAAACAATAACATTGGCATAACCTCTTTCAATGCTACCAATGCGAAAAAATCGATAAATATCGCTTTTCTGTGACGTTGCACTAATAGCGTCTATAGGGTTCATCCCAAAATTTGGAGAACTTTTGAGTTGACAGTCATGAAAACTAATAGCTGGCAATAATTTTTAGGGCCAAATCCAAGTGTTAAGTGATTTTTTGGAGAGTCCTCAACTTAAAATGAGTTACATTAATTTTTACACTTAAAAAATTGCACTCCTGACATAGATTTGATACAATGTAAAAAGATACAGTTTAAAAAAATGAATCTTTCAATTTTATGGAGGATTTAGAAGCAAAAAAATGGCATTTTGGGTCAGGGCATTAGGGTAGAAGGATCATGTTGCCGCTAACACTTCCGAGCTGAGCGACACAAGGCAGGAAAAGGTATGAACCATAAAATCCTTCCAACTCAAAACGCCATTTCTTTTTCCTCTTAAATTCTCCTTGAAAAAGACAACCTCTGATGTTTTGAACATTTTTGTCACAAAATTCACACATTGAGATCAGAATCTGGAAGACTTGAGGCCAAGGCATGCTGAACTAAATTTCAAATTTCAGCAACATCAGTGACATCAATGTTACTTCCAGTTGATGGACAAGGCTGTTACGTCACATTAAGATACAGATAATAAACAGCCTTCATGCCTGGATCAACCAGGATGCAACTGAGGAAGTGCCCTTAAGTATAAATTGCAGAGAGATAGAGAAAAAGTGTTTGTCTGATACACTATTTTATTTTTACTTCAGTGGTAACTATACAAGTTGAATTTAACAAAAAATGGGTTGATTTTGCATAAAAGGATCATCATAATTGGAAATTTTCTGCAGCGGCCTGCTGGACCTCTCCAGGGGCATAATTTCTCCTGCTATGCAACCATCACAGAGACGGCATGATTTTGGTTGCCTTAGGGCAACAATGACATCCTTACTTTTAGGGCTGGGGTAATATACCGACTTACTGCAAACTATAGTTCCAAGTGTTGAAATTATATCGATTTGGCATGAAAAGGCTTAGCCTTATCTTAGCTACGCAATATATCACATTCCAGTGTCTTAAGGTGCGAAACCTTAGGGGTGTCTGGACGCCAGCGGAAAACGCTGCTACCGAGTCGAGAGCGAGAAGACGCTCACATTTTGGAGCATGGCACCTTAGGAGCAGAATTCGTGGATTTGTTACCCTGCGTCCGCTGTCAATTTCTCGAATGAACTATATGAAACTACTCACCCACAGTTGAGATCTTCAAACGAGTATGAGGCTGCGTCTGTCAAACTCTCATCCTCATTCACACCTGGGTTAAGTCTTGATCTTGGACGGATCATCTTTCATACCATTTTTCCAGGTTATAAAGATGATCATTCAACAGCTGCTCAAGATACATTGAGGGTAATTTTGTTTCCCTCACATTGAGGAGTGCATCTTTTTCCTCCGACCAGAAGATCAACTACACCTGCTTCAGATCAGACCAGGTTGCTCTGCATACCTGAAATAAGAGAATATTGCATAGGAATTGGGCGATAAACCAGAGGCGTTTAGCTTTACTTGAATTTGTAACTAATCAAATGCTTCTGGTGATTCCACACATGGAACATTTAAAAAAATTATACGTTAAAAAAACTTTGCATTAAATGTCTGAAATGATTACCTCTTCAAGTATTCAATGAAACTTTTAGCTCAGGATTTCTATCTTTTATGATTTAATCTCTTGATTTATTTAGAAACAAAATTAATTGATGAGGGTTGAAATTCCTTACGAACGGCGTCTCGTAAACAAACTCATGGGAGAGTGTCAATTAGAGCTTAGCAAGTTTTTTCATTCTTGAGTAAAGTTCCTATTTTACCTCTGCTGGTTTCCACTCTATCTGTCTTACAGCAAGACACCTATTTATCATTTTTGAGAGAGGTTAGACACCACAGAAAATGAGATTTTCTAGGATTGGGCGGAACATATGTGCTACTTCTAATCGGACAGTGTAGCGGCATTTCTGGGACAAGCAAGAGAGCTCTCAAGTTGGTGGGCTTCTGCGTTTGAAGATTACAGCAATTGGGACTCAAAATAAATGGAGAAAAACAATTAGTTACATCACTGAATAGTCAGTCTATAAAGATAGAAAATAAGATCTGATATCGTTTCAACTGGCAATCCTCTTATCGCCTTGGCACCACATTCTGATAACTTGAAATGTTTCCGTAAGCATCAAATTTAAAGCTTGGGAGAATTTATGAGTAAACTCTGCTAGTTCAATTCTTATCAAAACACAAAAAAAGCAGAAATTTTGCTCAAGGTCTAAATGACGTCTAACAGGTGCTAGCTGAAGTTCAATACTTCAAAAGCGGCCCTGGAGCCCAGCATGCATTAGATGAGATCATAGCATAACTACTTAACCAATCTAAAAATAAGTTGATGAGTAATTAATAAATTAATTAAGTACCAGTCCCCTATGAAAGTACGGAATCTCGAGCAACGAGTTGAGATTGCAATACATCTGATAAGAGTGGTGCAACACTCGGGAGACTTAACACTTGCATTCAACAGGTGGTGGTGTTGCAACGTAGAATGCGTTGCGCTGGCTCAACGGACAAAAACACTGGTCCACGAAACTTGAAGAATATTGGAACCTTGAAAGATCCCCGTGTACGGACGAATTGAGTTGAGCTTTCGACGATGAGCTTCAAGGCAGTAGACTCATAGTACGAGGACGAGGTTCGTGTCGTGACGCGATTAGCGCTAACTGCGGACACAATTGCGCCTCGTTGTCATGGTGAAAACTTCAAACATCAAAGCACTAAGAAAAGAACTGTTCACGATAAAAATTTGGAAGAAAATTGCTAATTTTGTAGGTCACGCAGACGCATTTAGCAACGCCAACAAAACTAAATCTCAAATCGTCATTAATGTAAACACACCAGTCTGACAGTCTAGGTGGTCTAGATGCTGACTGGATAAATTATCATTTTTACACACGCCCAACCCAATGCGCCCACAGCCACGGTGATTGGATAACTAGTGCGCCTTCAATTTCATGCATTATACAACCAAAGTAACATGTACGCAGTTTGGTGTGTGTCGTAATAGAAGGAAAACTGTGTACCTATGGTACCCATGGTACCTACCAGGTACCTACTCAGCCCTGGGCCAGCCGCATCGATTAATTTGGAGAAGGGCGCTGATTAAGTGCCGTCTAGGACCTACGCACTAACCGACAAAGTATCCTATGCTATATGCGCTCTGTACGTCATGGACCAGGCCGGATAAGGGTGCACATAGTACCGTTACGAGATGGCAGTGTAACTCCGAATCCATAGCCTTCACGATGCTTCTGCGAATAAAGTTGGGCCCAGAATGCAGCCAACCTATGAATTTCAATTATCCAGAACGATTACTAATACTATTGTACGACCGTCGTTTATTAAGCACGTGTTTGACTCGTTTTGCATAATTTACTCAATTCGCGGAAGAACGCTCATTCTGTACATTCTTTGCCATCATGGTTAGAATAGTTAGAATGGAATCTGCAGACTGGCAGTGAATTTTGTGCGTTGAAGTTGTTAGAAGGGTGGCTGCACTTTTGGCCCTAAGCCCTCCATGAAGCGATCTGTCCATACTCTCGCTATACAGGTACTCTAGGCCACATGTGCCGCGGCCCATGGCGGCAAATTTTGCAATTTTTTTAAATGTAGATATAAAAAAAATCAGATTCTGAAAAAAAAAAAAAGTATCATTGAGAAAAGGGAACAAAATCTCTCTTTCCTGAGAGTATAGTAATTTCTAATTTCGTCGTTTTTCTTTAGAGAGACAGTATCTTTAATTAGTCGAGTTAAGAGAGGAACTATAAACAAACCCGCAATTTGGCCTGGAGCTCAGCGCAGAGAGGAATGATGACGAGGACTTGAGATGAAAAAGACAAGCCCTCGGCGCGGCGGTCGGCATGTAACACATATTAGCGCCTACAAGACTGCATGAATACTTCACCCATTGCGCCCAACATAGTGCGGTCAGGACTCAGGAGCGGTTGGCGTGAAACGCATAGCGCCTACAAGACTGCAAGAATACTTCACGCATTGCGCAAACACAGTGCGATCAGCATCAGCGCAGAGCAGCGGCGGAAGTTAAAATTATTAAACCACATTATTATGTTTGCTCTTTCATAATTTTTTGTTTCATTTTTTATAAATGGAGGACCTTGTCCACACGGAGAAAGGTTTACGGAACTTAACTTTCGCGTCAAGTTCCGTGAAATTTTGCTGGTAGTGTTAACAGGGCTTTCGCAAAAAATGTATCCAACACGGGTAGGTAAACGTGTCTTATGCACCCCTGCCCCTCCGGCACGTTCACTTGATGGTTTTTATTGATGTTTCAAAACGAATGAGAAGGGGGCGGCAAAATACAGGCGACCCATGGGCGGCAAGTAGGTAAATCCGGCCCTGAAATGAATCGAGTTTATTAGAGAGGAACCAATCCACATTTTCGAAAAACTCGAGTTCAGAATGTTTTTGAGTTCCACTATCCGTATATTTTCTCCTGCCAAAAACTGAAAGTCGAAAAAAATAAATTAGTTTGTGAAGAGAGGGGTTCAAGTTTATTTTTAGCATTGAGCCTCTTGCAGGAATGAAACTTCACACCTATTTTTTTCAGTTTCAACTTAATAATGTGGGTTGGTTCCTTTCAGATGAACTCGGTCCAAATGAAGAATATATTTTGTCAGTGAACTGGATTTTGCAACGCAGAATTTTGATCTGGCTCTTACCCATAAACATCTCAAAAGCCAAGACGGCAGAGATAACCGAAACTGATTTTTCCGGATCATACTTGGTGAACCCCATGCTTACGTATGCTTTCAACGATTCGCGAAAACTGCAAAGTAAATAATATGAATTTTTAGAAAAATCTAATCTATATACGCGCATAATACCTATTTTATAAACATCAGTATTTTAGACAGGCAGAAAGCTGAGATTTTCCTGTATCTTCGCGACACGAAAACCCATCCTCTAATCCGAATCGTGTCCGCTTTAACCTGTGTTCATTTATTGAACATTTTCATGAAAATTTCCGTGAACTTCAAAAAAATTCGCAATATGCTCGAGGGGTTTGTAAAAACATTAGAAATATCGGGATTTTCATCTCAGTACCACGGGAGGTACGCGATTTTCCCGGCAGACTTGTAAAAAATTCACAAATTACTTGGTAGGGATAGATCAGCCCTCTGAGGCACCAGAAAATTTCATGCTGGACCGCAACCCTTGAGGCATTGGGGCCGGCCACATTTTTAAGGGGAAGGAAGAGAAAACAAAGAAATGAAAGAGAGGGATAAAGAGAGAGAAGAGAGAAAATGAAAAGGAAGTGACGGAAGAGTTAAAGCAACGGGGGAGGTGTCCTTTGATCCCACAGATAAGATTGTTATCAGTAACGAATTTTGTAATAAAAACCATAAACGCCATCAATTCGCTAATGGGCTCATGTTGTGAGTTAATAATATACTGCCGTGCTGGGACGACGTTTGAACATTCGAGAGGTGCCAAATTTCCCTTGAGGAAAGTTATGAATGTTTTCCCTTGAAATTTTGAGGAGCTTTAGATAAAATAGCGACCAAAATGACCTGAAAAATGGGGAGGAAAATGATTATAAGTTTCCCGGGAAATTCGTGTTTTATCAAAGGAAATTTGGCAACGCCTGATGAGTTTATCCTCCCGTAGTATATTCATCAAAAGCAGCAGTCTGCTTGGTTACCCTTCCAAATCCGGCAATCTAAAAAAAAGTAATTTCAAAAGTGGCAAACTCCATTTTCAGCTTCAAAACCGGCAATCTTCAAACATTGATGTTAAATAACTTTGTGCATGAAGGATACAATAATCACTTTCGAGTGATTTGCAGTAGACTCTATCATAATTTTTTGTGATTTTTTAAAAAAGGAATCATATATTTATCTTAAGAAGGTTTTGTGTGACAGAAAATGGTGTTTTTCATGAAATCAAGGTGATCGGAGATTGCCGGTTTTGGTTCTAAACGCCTCAGTTCTAAAAAAAAGAATGAAAAAAAAATAAACATACACCATTTAAAATAAGTGCAGGTATGACTCGAAATTTCTTTTGGAAAAAGAGTTCCTACCATTGATGTTACGATTGCAATAAATCTGGTTACTTTAGGTACCGGCTTTGAGGATTTCTTTTTTCGGTACCTACCGCGTGATACCTAATAAGGATAGGTGTAGCTGTACAAAGATCTTGGGTCAAAATTCAACGAACGCGTTAAAATGCGTTGGCGTCGAGCTCTCAGAGTCACTTATGGTTTTAAGGAATATTATATTTGTGGTTGCCCTGAATGCATGCGCTAAGTTGGCTAGGCGACTGACTGGTCCTTGACGGGGAGGCGCAGAATTAACTTTCCCGCTAAAATTCGTATCCTCATTTAATCGTGGTAGCGTGCATTAACCAATCAGCGTAGCGCAGGGGACTTTCGCGCACGCGCAGGAGCGCAGACCGCTCATTCAACCTGAACTACTATCATAGCAAAAAAAGTAACAAAGGGCATCGGTGACATTGGTGTGTTGTACTCTCTCAGTAAAAAACATTCTACGTTCCAACCCAACACAAACACAGGAAGTGCGTTTTGATAATAAGTTCAGCGCAATTACTTACTTTTTGCAATTTTATGCATTTTTATTAGAATCAGGTGAAATGATAATACACGGATAGTGACAAATTGTAATTTGTTCGTTTACAGTGATCGTTCGTAATTTTTTTAATTGTGTAACTTCTCACCAAATGTGTTTGGCTTCCAACTGTTATCATGCCTCCGAAGCAAAGAAAAATTGCCATAATGGGCTACAGATCGGTTGGTAAATCATCTTTAAGTCTTCGATTCGTTGACGGTCAGTTTGTGGACTCGTATGATCCCACTATCGAAAATACTTTCGCGAAAACGACGCGAGTGGCTAATCAAGAATATGACTTAGACCTTGTGGATACTGCGGGACAAGATGAATACTCAATTTTCCCCGGGCAGTACTCAATGGATATTCATGGCTATGTGCTCGTATATTCCATAACATCTCCCAAATCTTTTGAAGTGGTGCAAGTTATCTATGATAAGCTCTTAGATATGACTGGCAAGATTCACGTTCCGCTGGTGCTTGTTGGAAACAAAAAGGATCTACACATGGAGCGTATGATAAGCTACGAGGAAGGAAAGAGACTTGCGGATTCCTGGAAAGCTGTGTTTCTCGAAGCCTCTGCAAAGCAAAACGAAGCTGTGGCAGATATATTTCACACAATCTTATTAGAAATTGATAAGGCCAATGGTGATATTCAAACTAAGTCGCAGTGTATCATTTCTTAACTGAGTCCAGTGATTGCTGAATGAAAGGTAATTAATTAAGTTTTTGTAGCTTTCCTTTCTGGATAGAATCGTAAACTTCTTTTGACGTACAATTAAAATCCAATTTCCAGCCTAGAAGGCTACTGTTTTTTATGTAAGCAATTCTGCCAGAACTGAGGAAAGAAAATAATGGACGATTGTCACATCGGAATATGGCACCATTCACTATAAAATTATATGGTAATCAATGAGCCAACTGAAAAATGATGCTTTCAGGTTGATGTGACGTTTATTCATTCTTTTCTTTCCCCAGTTCTATCATCAAGTACCTTATCTTACCTCTTCAACTATTTTTGTTTTACTTTAATAATTTTGGCAAAGCAATCATCACCTTGGCAAACTAAGAGTGTCCAGGACTTTTACAAATTGGCTGTGAGTATAAGGCACAAGAATTTACTTACCTTCAGAAAGGAAGTACAGCGTTTGAACTTGGTCAACTCTTTTTCAAATGAGTTTATTTGACAGAGTAACGATTTCATCTTGAAGCAAGAAATTGCATCTTAGCATGAAAAAAAGTTGTTTTACTCAGATAGTAACAGATCTATGAGCTAATAATCTTCGATGAGCTTACTTTGGCAAGATGTAGTGCTGTAATTGTGTAAAGCGTAGCGCCATTGCAGCACAATGGTAGGGAAGTCTTATGTTATATCGGCTGATCAGAATTTTGAGGTACTTCTAAAGCATCATCCAATGCGCATGCTGCAATTGACATTTCATGGCCTCACAGAGGTCAAGTGCCAGCTTCAGTTTCCTTTTGAGGCGAAAGGTCTCCACGGGTATCAACTGTCGATTACTTCTGTGTATATTCAAGGTTTTCTGAAGGAGCCATGCTGAAAGAACTTAGTGCTGAGTCTATCAGATATAATTTATTTGACTGATATTGACCTAAGTTTGTATGTCAGTTTTCGGTAAATTTTTAACTTGTGCACTTTTCCTTAATATGAAAAAAATTTCTTTATAGCGAAGTCTTTTTAGCTCCTGAGGACCTATGAAGCCAAAGCTAAGTTAGGCCAAGTTGTCTTCTCTTCCTGTGCAGGGCAAAATTCATGGAAATTCTAGACACAATTTGAATGAAAATAGTCCGGTAGGTATGTCGATTGATGTACCAACTGCCGTTGAGTTGTGCTGGTCTCAAAAATTGCTAGAAATTGATGGACATTCATCAAGAATTGAATGAGACAGCCCCTGAATCATGTTTATGCCAAACTTGCCCCAACTATAGCTCTAAAAGAGGATTAGCACTGGATTTAGCAAGACTCAAGTCACTTGAAGAAGCCATTCCCATAGTGTATTCCTCATCCGAAGGTCCTCATGAGTTGAAAATACATTATTTAAGTAAAGGGAATCTGTCCATATTTGAGAGTGCATGGGATAGAAATGTGATCACCTAGTTTTCAATTTCATAACTTCCTCTCAGAAAATCTTGGCTCCCGTACATTTGAACTACCCAGTCCTTGTGAGTTTCATTTTCAGTTAATTCTAAACCTGTGAACCTTTCAAACATACAATCCTCCTTTAGCTAGAAACAAGTAAGGTTGTCTATGTACGCTTATTCATCCACATGGCAGTTTTATCATCCTTTGGCAAGTTTGTATACTTAAATTAAGCTGTGCATCATAGGTACTCTTCAGCTGAGCTAATGCTGTGTTCAATCGATCATCCTTGTCTTTGTTGTGATTTATTTAAATAGTTAATACAATGCATATCAAAGGTGAAACTGCAGAAACTTCTGTCGCAAATGTGGCATCTCAAAATCTCTGCTTTTACTTAATTTTTCTGAGAGGATTTTACTTAATATTCTGTTCAAAATTTTCAGAGAATATTTTGTACAGGAGCAAAATGGACTTTGAAGAAAATTTGGTGATCAGTCATCTCTGAAGAAAGCAAAATGTGTCAGAAAACTGCATTACCTACTGTAAAGCAAGATATGAGGTTTAGTAATTTCATCATTGATAAATCTTTTCATTTTTCATCCGTAAGGAACGTAATACTTTTTTTTCTTCGTTTTAATTGTAAAGATAGTCTCCTGGATAGAAAAAGAAGAAGAAAAAACCTCACACAGTGCTTTGTCATGGATTGTCATCATCTGTCAGGTCCTCCTCATAATAAGATAATTTTTTGTGAACTCTTGTGAAATTATGGTTTGAAAATCGATATCAAAAGAGAGTAGAGTGAATTGAAGAATATTTTTATGGATTTGTTTGTTTTTTATTCTCAAAATTGTTTGGTAATCCTGGTTTCTGGTATCTTTTTTATGCTTTACTTATTTTGAAGTTTCATTAATTTTTAATTCAAGTTTGTTTTTGCTTAGTGCTAAGTTCAGAAAGAAGGGCACAGCTGTTCAGCTATTCTAAATAATCTGAAGATTGTAGCCAACCACAGAAATTTTTAAACCAAAAGTAGGGTTAGCATCTGATGTTATTTGAAACAGTAGCTTTGATCAGAATACATCAGGCCCTTTTTTTATTTTTTTTACCAAATATCAACCTCCCTCCGCAGTTTGTATGATACCTATAGTTTGTAAAATGCTGTCTCATGCTGCTAAATTAATCTATACCTAATAGTTTCCCAACCTCCGTTTGCATACATTTTAAAATAGCCAGGCTATGTTTGATAAAAGAAGTAAAAGCATGATGCTGTTTCCATAAAGGACAAAATAATGATCGGTTTTCATCTATTGATTTCTTTCTGGTAATTTCAACAGCCCCTATATAAGAACATGCAGCTCATTTTTTTTTTTTTTTTTTTTTTGCTCTCAAATAAATTAGAAACATTCAGCAGCTCTTAAATTTAAAAAAAATATATTGTTTTAATGTTTAATCTCTCCCACACTTTTCACCCCTTATCATTCATAAACAATTATGGACATCCCTGATGAGCCTGCAAGCAGTTTACCACACTGCTCTTGGAATGTGGCTTTTATTCCATCAACAGCACCATCCTTTTTAATGAACGAATTACATAAGTAGTTAAGGGTAATAAAGGAATTGTACAGTGTCTTTATAAAGATTTTGACGATTATTAGCTCTTTTATTATAATTTAGATCCTCTATAATTACCTACAGACTTTAAATGTGAGGAAATTTTTGTGAACTCATCCACTTGAAAGGTTTTTTTTTCTCTCAAGTAGTTGCTATTCAGTGTAACGATAAGCCTCATTGTGCTCCTAATAAAAATGATATTTATATTGCATTATATCATGCATTTAGATTTTGTCCTAACGTGTCTATTTTAAAAAGGAAGAAATATAAGAAGATTGAGAGAAAAACTGAAAATTGCCTTGTACCTCCAAAATATAAATTTATTTTGAAAGGATAAGTGACATAAATTCATGCATCATGTAAGTAACGTAATTAAATTTTACACTGCTGCTGTAGAGGAATTTTCTGATTGTGGGTAAAGTTTTATGCATCATCATTGCGCACTAAATAGATATCTATCTTGAAGCTGTTATGTTCAGTAAATATGATTCTACCTTAAATGTGATTGGAATTCAGAAGTTTGTAAAGACTGAAAAGAAATAAGTCTAGTTCGCTAGAAACCTATTGAGGACCACAACCTCTCTTATCGTCAGGTATTTTCTGTTAATAGAGAAAGCCACTCTGCTCAAGGGTGTTTTAGCTGAATTAAAATATATTATTAGTTTCTTCTTGTAGAAGATATTTTACTTGAAAAAGTATAGGATATAGCTCCTATTATTTTCAGGAAACTGTTTCAAAATTGTGAGCTGTTAAATAGCAGATTTATAGTGCAAGAAGCATACGTTTCTCTTTGGAACATTTCTTTGATGTGTGTTCTGTAATAGACTGAATCCGTTCTTGCATTGTATAGCAAAATGTATAAAATTAAGATCAAGATCATCTTTAAAATATTGTTTAACAAAATAAGATTAATAATTATCTCTTAAAGTCTGAAACTACAAGTAGTGAAACCTGTTGAGTTCTTTAAAATTCCTGCACAGATATCACAATTTGTCTTCTTCTGGACGGAGAAATGTATCTTGTCCGTAACATTTCAATATTCCCATGAACATTTTATTTTTTCGTGGAGAACCATTCTACAACTTAGTCTAAAAATTTCACAGTCTCCTCTCACAAGAGTGAAGAAAAATCATTGAAATCTCAGGAAAATTCTTGTAACGAATTTTCCTGTAAACAAATAAAGTGTAAGTTAGACATACTAAAACAGCACAATCAAGTTACGTTCCTTAGTTCGGAAGATGAATAATTGAAGTCATGGCAGTCGCTATTTTGCCATCACTAAAGTTTCAAATATCCAAGGTGGTAGCCTGTAAAGTACCCATTCAAATAATCTTGAGTTTTCTCTCTCCCTCTCTCTTTTTATGCTCATTTTGTGCTTCCTAAAGAATACAGATTAAACATTAACTTCTAAGTTCTCCCAACACATTGATGACCAAGTCAAGAAATGCATATTTGCATTGCAGCATTTCGAATGTATGATAGTGTTTTTTTATTATTATTATTTTCTTGTTAAGAAAATCAACTAAAATATTTCCTCCGAATTTTTTGTGAACTTTGAACAACGGAAAAATTTCACAAAACGTTTCAAGAAAAACCGCTGTTTAGTTTTGTATAATAAAAGAAAAAAAAGGAAAGAGCTGCAACTTGGCAATTTCATCCGTTAATATTTCCTGTTTTAGTCAAAAGAATAGACATACTTACCTCTCAAAGAATTTTAAGTATTTCTCTCTTTTTTTCCTCGTCTCTTAAAACTTTCTTTTCAATCTCATTGTTATTATTTTCATAAAATTAGGCACAAAGTTTCAGCACTTAAATACAAGTTTCACAGCACAAAAATACCAAACTAACATGATGGTGTATGCATCCTCTTAAATGTGCCAATAAATAAGCATACCCTCAATCCTCTGTGCAAAACGTGGGAAATTACACTGATTTCATATGCCTCATTCTTACTGTATTTCAAAAAATTATAGCAATCGGCCACTTTTATTTTTTCTTTGTTTTCTTTTATAACACCCCCCCCCCCCCCCAATGATGACAATATTATTATAACAAAATCAAATGAAAATTTGTGCTCTAAGACTTTCTCTGGATGAAAAAAACAATATTTTTCAGTTTTAGGTTTACATTTTTTAAGTTTCTTCCTGTTCTGTAACCTGTAGTAAAGTTTAGGTCTCATTAAAGAGATAATTTTTTTTATAGTTATTTTGCTGTTTTAAAAAAATTGAAGAGTTATCTGATAAGCTGCAAACTGTTAGGGGCAGGCTTTTTATTCTGCTCTAGCTTTTATTGATGCTGTTGAGAATAAATTTGTGATGATATGAAATAGTCAAATGAAATTAACGGGAGAAGAAACTTGCAGCATATGTCTTCAAGATTATCAATAGGTACATGTTAGAAAGATTGTTTCTTTGTCCTGATCAAGTCAAAAGATTGTATTTTTTAATTTCGCCCGTGACTTGATTGGAGGGACAGAAGTTTTTTTTTCCTCTAAAAAAAAAATGGTGCTCAGAAACTAATTTTGATTTTTCATCCAAATTCCATAAAATTCCATATTGCTTTGAGTTCTGCCATAGTTATTTGCAAATTTTGTATAGTGTTTTCACTTTTAGTTCTTGTCCAATATCATCAGATTTCCTTTCTACTTTGTATCCGTTTCTTGTATAAATAGGAGTTGTACATATTAAATACTTGCAAATGTCAAGCAAGAGAAAATATAGTCTCTTACCTTGTAATCTGGTTTTGAATCACTTTTTTCTCCTTTATACTCGCACTCTCAGTAAGTTAATTCAAGGAATTTTCATTTGTATGAATCAAATTTAAGTACTTCAATTTTTCATGTCAGTTGTGTTAATGGTAAAACAAATGCGTACCTTGGTTATAATTTCTCCGTTCCAATTTTATTTTTAAGAGGAGACTAAACGAACATAGAATATTCTTTATGATGTTTCTTGACTCCAGCACACACATTGATGGTCAAAAAAAAATGCGTTGTGCTGATCAAAGTGTTACATCTCTTGTCATTTCTTTTTTAAAAAATTTATGAACAATTTTTTTTACTTCTCTGTATGTGAATTTGCTTCACTCCTGCTTCATAAAAATCCACAGAGAACACATATGGGGTATTTGGTCCCAAGTAGCAAAATGAAAATATTTTATGAAAAAAAAATTAATGAAAACAATTTAGAAAAGAAAGGAAAAGTAGCATTATGGAAAGCAGACAGAAAATTTAAAGCAAGTTTCACTATTTATCAGAGATAATACGCCTATTTCCTGTCTACAAAATGGAGCTATTTTCCGTCTAGAAAATTGACTGCTTTTTCCTTAAGAAAAAGATCCAAAAACCTGATGGAAAATAGAGACGAATTGGATATTTTCTTTATCTATTTCTTAGAAATTTAAAATTCAGAAAACATATAGGAAAAACACTGAATGTAGACAACAAAATTGTCCATTTTCCTTGTATTTAGTGCCCGGAACATAGACAGAAAATAGAAGTTTTTTTAATAATTTTCCTACTTCTATTTTCGGAATACATCTATTTTCTTTCCATTTTCTTTCTATCTTATTTTTCTATCTGGAAAATAGACAATTCCAAAATTAGTGCTAGACAGAAAATGGAACCTCATGCTATTTGTGGCAGCCGAGTTTTGCATAGGCACGCTCGAGTGAAACACAAATCGCACCTGTGCGTGCTCAATCACGAGAGCCGTAAATTGCGAATGCGCGCTGGAAGTGGGCAGATCTCAGACTTCGCCTGCAAAATCTAGCGTATGCAACTCGGCTTCACGCGGAGTTGAAATATTTGCATGGCAAGTCCGAACCCAACTTGTTATATTCTCCCATTGTTACTGTACCATTTATTGTTCTTCGCGCTGTTTTTAGTTTGAAAAAGCGTTCCGCTGTCTACGATGTTTCGAAAAAAGCTGAGATATTATCGAACTGCAAACCTTTGAAGAGTCATAGTTCATTCACCTGAACCGCAAACTGATAATAGTAGGTACACGTGACATAAAGCAAATGCAAACGTGCAATTCGAAAGTGTAAATTAAATTAAATCTACGGATCAAAGGGTGGATTAAGATTCACTACCGTGCTTTACACGTAATTTAAATGAAACCATGAAACCCATTCTATGTGAGGGAGAGAATAATAAATACAGAGGCAGAAAAGGAGGACTTAAAATTTAAAAATTTATAATGGTGGTAATTCCAATTTTTACAATTCCTATTTACCGAGAACGAAATGCCGACAAATTTAAAAGATCTTCAAGAATCCCCCTTGAAATGACCATCAAATACATCTCTATTGTTAACATAGTATTAATTAAAGAGCTAAAATGTCTCTCCAGCAGTCTAGCTGTATTGTGCAGTTGTTTTCAAATCGCCTTCAGCTGCGTCCGCGGCAATTGTTGCTACGAATAAGTTGTGCGTGCTGATCCTAGTTCATTACATATATGACTCTTTGAAGGCGTTTAATGTGCGAAAGTAGAGCACCCTGTCGGAGAACCACAGAAGTGCGATTGAATGAATTGCTCAATCCCTACTTCGTTCATTCTCCGACAGACTGCGCTACTTCCGCACATAAAACGCTTTCAGAGAGTCAAGTATGTAATGAGCAAAAATCAGCACACACAACACATGCGTAACAACAATTGCTGCAGACGCAGCTGAAGGCGAATTGCTTTCGCACATATAACGCTTTGAGAGTGTCAAGTATGAAGTATTTAATGAGCTGAAATCTTCATGCACAACATATTCGTAACAACAATTGCTGCAGACGCAGCAGAAGGCGAATTTTTCAGTTAAAAAAAAAGAGTGTGACAGGTAGTCTGCATTTAACGAGAGGGCATGTATTTGATCGACATGAATCAAACAAAAAATAAAAACGCAAACCTATCAACACCGATTCAATGGACAAATAACCAAAAAAGCGGATCAAATCAATTGAAAACTTGCTTTTACTAAGAAAATTTCAAATTGCGGCATCTCGAAATGAGGAACAGCCAAGATTTTGATTGTCCTCAATTTTAAGTCCGCGCGACCATACACCATAGACACACCCCCTGCAAATTTTTTAGGTAAATTTTTGTCGTTTTTTTTCTTTTTTTTTATTTTGCTTCAAGACTACTGTGCCTTTCAGTGCCAGTGCGTAAGTATGACTCACCCTGAATTTCTTATTTTTAGATGGTTTTCTCTCCCTTCTTTATAATATTTTATTTAATTTTTTCTTCCATAGTTACCGAGTCCCGAATGACTTAGGATATCCCGCCCGTCGATTTGAATGAGCCTAATAAATCGCGCGTTACAAAACTTTGCATGCTGGGTAATGAAAGAAGACTCTGAAAGAGGACTCTGGGTTTTCGACCAATGAGAAACGGCGGTATCTAAATTTTTTGGCTTATCGAGAAAGTTCAAATCTTGTCAAGACTACGGCTTTTTTTCGTGATCGTGCCGAAAGTGTGCTGTGCAATTACAGTGATACTATCCCGCTCAAGTTTTGATCCAACTCGCCTTTCATCATCGCTAAGGTAAACACTGGACTCAGAAATGAATTTAATTATTTATTCTCGACGTAGGCTCAAATCAATCTGCCTGCCCTAGCCACATATCGAAATTTGTAGCTGCACAACCAGTTATCATTGCACCTACATCCGAATTTGTTGATGTATTGATTGACAGTTAAGGATATTTTCATCCCTTTTTTGCTCGTTTTTAATGCATCTCTAAACGCCTCACCGACTGCCCCTACACTCAACAACATCGCTGTGTATTTCTGTAATCTTCATCTTTGCCTTCAGCTCCCCACAAGCTTCTGGCATTCATTTCTGTGGCAACTTACCTCAGGTGATATGTCAGCACCCATGACTCTTAGTAACCATGTGTCATTCAAAGTGTATAATTTTCTTGTTTTAAACGCTGCAGTCAGTTTACATGAATGCTCAGTGTCTCTAAATTCATTGATTCAATTTTTAGTCTCAAAATATGCGCCATGGGTATTCAATTTAAACCCTCGCATCTCTCTCCGAAGCACCACTCCTTACGCGGATAGGTTTATTGCACTCACCTCTAATTGAGACAGGACTCATCTTACTTCAAATTGTAGGTCTTATCACTTTGTGAAGACAGCCATCCTCAACCAATCCATTAATGACGTAAAGTGAGATCTTCTGAAAACGCAGAACTGTTTATCTTCGAAAACATTTTCTTGGTCAATTCTTGGCCTTACAGAACACTCTGCAAAACCACTGCATTACAACTGAAATAATTTCAAGCCAGTACGTTTTACGATTTGATCAGTGATTTGTCATTGTATGTCCTCACAATCCTGGTGAAATGCGACTGCAGACACATTCTTTTATGTGTCTTGGGCACAATCAACCATTTTCATAACTCGCGAAAAGATACCTAACCATGTTCTTTTGAAGGCATTTTGAAGTGTTTCGCACCATACAATCATCCTAATGAATTTTTTCTCTGATCATTGTGAACTCTTTTCAATTTTGTAATTTTCAATCATCTGTTGCAGGACTCCCACATTTTCACGTGATCAATCAATTTCACAATGACTGACAGAAAAGCAGTTATCAAAAATGCGGACATGTCTGAAGAGATGCAGCAAGATGCAGTAGACTGCGCCACACAGGCATTGGATAAATTCAATATTGAAAAGGTAAGTTTAGTCTCATTTTTCTCTAAATTTTATCATCATTATTCTAATTTTGACTATCTGAATATTTCATTTCATCAATAACTCTAAAGCAAGACTTGAGGTACTTAAGTGAGTTGACAGTTGGTAATTTCGTTCATAAAACTTTAAACTAGGGGTGTTCAAACGAATTCTTGCCGGAACGCTATCGGTATCATATCTTACTGAAGCTAGTGGCAGTACGGACAGTGGCGATGATATCGTTAACAGCCAGTCTTATCGGAGTTTTGAGAGCTCGCACTCAGTGTATTGTTGCCCCGTGTGTCAGTTTGTCAGATTGCCTGACGCGGCGGAACGTGAAATAGATGCACACATGGCAATAGCTTATTTTCATCAGCTCCGAAAACTGAGATCGCTATTGGTAAGAGTGCTCTTATCGTAACTTTTTCAGTAGCTTACCGACAACTGATAGAACAGCCCTAAGTACTTTTAATTAAACTGACAAGGGGAGTCTACGAAGTGACATCCTGGGATTGGGTTCATTTTGCTTGTACATGAAGAAGAGACAAATCTAAGGTTGACGTATTTTTTTTTTAGCCGCCAACTCCCAACCGTTCTCGAGATATCGATTTTTAAAGTTAAGATTTTTGCACGTTTCCGCGCGGAGTTCCAGCGAGTCAACTGAGCGCCGGCAAGCTGCACGAAGCGCGTTTCCTATCAGCGCTGCAGACCGGCCATCCTTATCAACAGTTCCGTGGCCGAGTGGTAGAGTGTTCGCCTACTGTTCCATCGATCGCGGGTTCGAATCCCGCTTCATGCCGTAGCTTTTAGGGTACGCCGCAATGCGTTTTTACAAGTTTTCTTTATTTTTATCACACACCAAGGGGTCCGCCCCCTGGCCGCTGCGCGGCCCAACCCCCGGGCAAAAAGGCGCGCTTCGCGGCGAGCGAAATCATCGAAATCGACCGTTGACGGTTACTGGGTAAATAATTTTAATTGAATGATAAAATGATGTTTCAAATAAAAATTTCTCACCACACAATATTCTTAATGACTTTTTCCTTACTCTGAATTTGCAACCGTCAACGGTCGATTTCGATGATTTCGCTCGCCGCGAAGCGCGCCTTTTTGCCCCGGGGGTTGGGCCGCGCAGCGGCCAGGGGGCGGACCCCTTGGTGTGTGATAAAAATAAAGAAAACTTGTAAAAACGCATTGCGGCGTACCCTAAAAGCTACGGCATGAAGCGGGATTCGAACCCGCGATCGATGGAACAGTAGGCGAACACTCTACCACTCGGCCACGGAACTGTTGATAAGGATGGCCGGTCTGCAGCGCTGATAGGAAACGCGCTTCGTGCAGCTTGCCGGCGCTCAGTTGACTCGCCGGAACTCCGCGCGGAAACGTGCAAAAATCGTAACTTTAAAAATCGATATCTCGAGAACGGTTGGGAGTTGGCGGCTAAAAAAAAATACGTCAACCTTAGATTTGTCTCTTCTTCATGTACAAGCAAAATGAACCCAATCCCAGGATGTCACTTCGTAGACTCCCCTTGTGAGCCTACTCTGCCGCTTTCTGTGGCCAATGAATGGCACAATTACTCACAGAGTAAGTACGGTCTGAACAAAATAATCCCAACCATAACTATTTGTTATGGTTAATTAAAAGTTAGACTCGAGGTTCAAAAGGTTAATTTAAAATTAAAATAAATTTACTTGAACGTACGGATTTTTTTTTTTGTCGGATTTCTATGGTGTAGTGGTTGTAGCGCTAGCTCTGTAATCGGGAGGTCCCGGGTTTGATTCCCAGCCAGGCGACGGAGAGTTTGATGGTCTCAAATAATGATTGCCTGGGACTGAAAGTTCAGTAGGGACGGAGGGGGGCCGGTACTAAAGCGCAGAATTAGGCCTTGCGGGCTATTTGAAGTAGTAGTAAAAAAAAAAAAAAAAAAAAAGGAACATAATGTAGCGATTTCTGTCCAAAAGTCTGCTTATTGTTGTATGTAATAGAAAAAAAAAATCAGTGAAAGTTTTAATTAGATATGCTCAATAGTCCCCTAGTGAAAATACCATTTGCAAGTGAAAATCCTGCATCGTTGAAATGTAGTACATTTTGTGAAAACAATTTTTAGCACCAGACCTTGCAGATGAATTCTTAAACAGTTTTTTCAAGCTATCTCTTTCAAATTGTAAGCTGCCAAAACTATTCAATTTGACATTTTTGGCAAAATGTTTGTATAACATTCTTCAATGCTGTGGTAAGTAGCACTAAGTCAATAGTAAAATTTGTGATACTCAGGACCCTCCATTCTCTGCTGGACAGTCTCTAAAATATGGAAAAGAATTGGCGGTTACGATAATTGTTGGATGATACTTATCTGTTACAGGATATTGCAGCTTTCATCAAGAAGGAGTTTGACAAGAAATACAATCCCACTTGGCACTGTATCGTTGGACGAAATTTTGGTAGCTATGTTACCCATGAAACTAGGCATTTTATCTATTTCTATCTGGGCCAAGTTGCCATCTTACTTTTCAAAAGCGGCTAAAAATTCCTATCACCGCTTTTCAATTGAAACATCTCTCCTTTCTTGTTCCGTGCTGAAAGTTTATTTTTGTTTCCTGTCCATTTCGTCATTAGTTAAATACAATCAAAATATTACTTAACTGAACCCACTTGAATATTGTGGACTAAATTCCAAGACTTGACTCCATCTAACGGATGAATTATTTATTTCTTTCTATTAATATTTTCTCTTAAAGTTTATTATTTTTTTAGTTAAAAAGTATTTTATTTTACATCTTAAATTTGTCTATGCTAACCCTCTCAAGTGAAATTTGATCTTCAAGTAATTTTTTAGTATTCTTGACCCTTTTCTTTTCCTAATTTCAATAAATCTCCCGTGATGTTTCCTGTGGATGCAAGTTGCATTCGGTATAATACTACTTTGTGCTCATTTACAACTTTGCCAAATCAGCTGACACTCTGCTTTTGAGAAATGAATGTAATTTCACTTAATTACTTTAGTTCATCTGACAACGCAAACTTTTCTATTGTAATGCTGAACCTGTCGCGTTGAGTTATCCACTTCTCTCAAAAACTCAATCCTTATTCTCACCATCTTTGTTTTCGTATCATTGTCTCTGTCCTATTCACTTTATTATTTTTATTGTCATTGTTGTTGTTGTTGTTATTATTATATTTCTTGTTTAAAGACAGTAATCACAATGAAAATTCAAGAGAGAAATTCTAGGAAATTTGTTTGTAATTCGCATAATTCCGGGTACCCGACAAATTCTGGTGTAATTTCTCATCATCTCACAGCATTCAAGAATCTCCACTTTTTTCATTCTTACGCTTTTGATAAAACTCACTTGTCTCTAATGTCGCATACTCATGAGTGTGATTTCTGCCAGTTTTTCTAATTTTCATTCTTGATTAAAGGTGCAAATCGTGACTCAAACACAAAATTATACTATACAGATCTGAAAAAAAAAATCTTTATGATTCCTATTACGTTTTGCGTTCCTAGAGTTAAACCAATCAACACATTTTGAAAGTTACTAATTTCATTGAAGGCAATTGTGGAGTTGATAATATTTTCCGGTATCACAAAATTATTGTCAGATTTTTGACTTCCAAGTCCGACATATTTATCATGTAAAAATTTTTGATTCTACTATGTTCATATTACTTCTTACGACACGGGACTCCCAATTATCCAGATTGATCAGGACCAGATGAATCTGGATAGCTGAAAATCAAAATAATCAACGAAGGTAGTAACACTGAATCATACAGATATAATTGATTAGAATCAACATCTTGGTCAGACAGGCGTACAAACAATACTGAACAGATGATTGTGCATGCATCATACTGTCTTCCATTGAAACTTGACACCAACAATTAGTTTCTGGATAATCAGGAGTCTTGAGTATTTAAGCTTATGGTTAAAATTTTTAAATTACTGGAATTGTTGAAATGAGAGTGCAGCCTTTTAATTGCTCATATATCTATTATTCTTTGTACATATAACCTTGCAGAAAATCAAGAATCATGCTTTCGCAACCATCTCAAAATTTCAATCTTGCCTTGCTTTTCCTTTGGACTGATTTGTTCTGTTAAAATTCTCTAAAAATAATGAAGGCAAGAGAGTTAACATAGGTACCATTTTTAGCACCAGTATTGCAAGGTATATAAAAACAATCAATTGACTTCTACCAGTTAGCTTTTGGGATCACTGTTAATGCAGAATTAATAAAGATTTCGTCCATCACCTCTCATTTCATTTTCCTTAATCATGCATTTGCTTACCCCTACCTTATGTCAGTACCACTTTCATTCTTTATCAGCACTCATAATTGTTTTTCATGAACTGTTGGTAAATATCTTAGCTTACAATCATTTCATGTGATTGCACTACCAGTTTGTACTCAACTGTCAGGCTGAATAATTGGGGAATGGGCATCCTCTCAGGTTTTCATCATTTTATTTATTTTTATCATGTACTTGAAGTACATGAGTAGCAAGATGAATTTTGCTTAAAATTTATCCTGGAATCTTCGATTGAGTCTGACTGAGACTGCTCCTCTGAGAAAAACGGTATAGCTTACAAATGTCGCTAGTGGTGCCAATAGTATTTATATATCACTGGTTATATTCCAATCAACGCAAGAACCATTCTCATAAAAATGCAAAAACTGCGAGAGGAAGACTATTATTTATCTGCCGACAATCCTCCGTTTCTGTTATCACATGCTTTTTTACACCTTTTTTTAATGTTGAGAGTGCTGCAGGAGACAGTACAATTCACTTTTTCCTATTTGTGAAAGTAGCGCTAACGTTAACTGGAAAATAACCAACTAGCTCCAAGTCATAGGAGACAGCACTTTTACACACTTACATTTTCATGTAGCATTGTTATATTTTTTTACAAGTGGGAGGAAAGTATCATGAGGTCCTTCTCTCGCTTAAAGCCAGAGGATTAAAAAATTTTATGCTCCCCCCAAAGTTTAAGTCCAAATAAGCCAAGAGCCTTTTTATCAATCTCCACTTTTAAGGTGGCGTCTGTTCTTTCCCAGAATTTTTCACCAGTCTGGGTACCCTCAGAGAAAAATTAGCATTCAGGAAATATACCCCAGTTCAGTACTTTTCATTACTCTTTTGTCTGGAACCTCCTCAGGGTTTCATCTCATGCTTTCTGAGGAGAATTGCCATGTGTGATGTGTCATCATTTTAAAATTCTAAGCTATATTTTCCTCTTTGTTGTGTGGCATTTCATAAAGTCATTGACTTAGCTGCTGTCCGAATAAGAAGCTATTTTGTTAATCTCTTGTCAGCCTTCTCTTTTCTCATAGACAGGATTATTTTTTGTACCATTAACAGTATTCTAAGTCAATTTTAATAGGCCAGAAGGTGAGGCACGAACTGAAGCAATACCATACTTGTTCCTTTTTTCAAAAATTTCATGTGGTAAACAACGGTGATTCATATATTCGATGTAAGTGCTCAAGATTAAATCTTGATAAAGGGTTCTCTGGATTTTCTCCTGTGTGGATCATTTCCTTGTAAAGCTCTGAAAAGAGGAACAAGCATTGCAGTGCTGAAGTTCACATTGACGGTGAAACTGCAGAA
Source organism: Bemisia tabaci (assembly GCF_918797505.1). Taxonomy (NCBI): domain Eukaryota; kingdom Metazoa; phylum Arthropoda; class Insecta; order Hemiptera; family Aleyrodidae; genus Bemisia; species Bemisia tabaci. The sequence goes on from NC_092796.1 coordinate 12,486,899, forward strand.
ACGCGTATCTTGGTTTACAGTGTTGCAGAATTCTCACCATATTTTATTTCCCAAATAGAAAACTTTTCAATGTAAATTCTTGAAAATTTCGGTGATATTTTTTCTGTGTGAAGAATATTCTATGAGAATAACGAACCATGGCGTTGGTTCGGCTTCCTCTGGAAAAATAAAATAAGAGCAAAGATTTTGTAACTCTGCAATTTATGTACGTGTTTTTACAGTTTTATCAAGGATATCCTTTTTCCAGGCTTATTGTAGGCATTGATTGTATAGTTAACGGAAATAGAAGCAATGTTCAGTAATTGAAGAGCATTATCTGTTATTGGGACTGCATTTTATGTAATTTAAATTTGTAGTCCTCCATCACTCTCCACAGTCTTAATTTCCAATGTTTCCGTTCATTTTAGCGTAATTGATTAAAATTCTGCCATGAACTCATTCCTTACTTCTATGAAGCATTTTGTTTGTCCCATCTTAAAATTTTTCAGACGCATCTGATTTTCTAATATGGTAAATTCTGTGTTGATTGCATGTATTTAAGCTTTCACATAACTGTCAGTGACTTATAATAAATCATTAATTCTTATTTCCATGTGTACTTTTTTCCACTCTCTCCACAATATTTTCTCTTTCCCAATGAAAATCAAAGAGCATACCACACAATAAGATCCTTCAAGCCACTTCTTGTAAAAACGCTGGCAGCAATTTTCGTATTTCATTCATAACTTCCGAGTCTCTTAAATCTAAGAAAATTGGGTTTCTCAACAATTGGTTCACAAATGTTAACTGTTCATATCACATATGTGCCACTAGTAGTAGAGTCTTTTTTAGTGTCTCAGCAGCTTTGGCCATGTTTCGCAAGTGAACTGTGTATTTACAAAAGGACTGAAGCATTAAAAATGAGAATTTGAAAGAAATGATAAAAATGTTTCATTGAAAGAGTTAATTTTATGTTCATGAAAATTAATGCAAGGAAAGATGTCGGAACAGATTTTTATAATATCTGTGCAATTTCAATCAAAGAGAGAGAAGTATCCCCCTTACAAAGAATAGTATTTCATTGGAACCTCAATTCTGAAAATTTAGCAGTAACACCTTTCTTCAAAACCCGCTCACGCTCAAATGTGAGTAAGGAAAGGAGGACAAGTGAATGGGATATTGGCATAAAATGAACTAGACAGTTAGTAGGTACTATAAGTTATTTAATCAGCATTCAAATCATTATTTGGAATACAGTTAACATATTAAAGACCATTCTTTGTTATAAATGCAATTTCTTTTTCTTTTTAATTATAAAATGATAGGAGAGAATCAAGAATAATTAAGTGCTCTGCTGCGGTAGAACTAAACATCAAGAACGATGAGCAAATGAGAATATAAATATTGCATTAATGAGGATGAGTACCAATTAGCGAGGGTAAAAACTTATTGCGCTGCAGCAACTACTTATAATGCTTTTAAAATTATGGCGATTAAAATTTTCTCATTACAGTATTGACAATCACTCTGAGAAAAAAAGAAAAAAAAAGAGAAAAATCACAACACATAATACTAGAATGTAGACATGAATTAATAATTATGAATAAATTAAATATAAACATGCAAATGCACTGGGTAAATGATGATTGCTGGTTTCTTTACGTACAAAAAAGTATGTTTCGATCATAGTTAAAACTTTACTTCGAATTGGAACAGAGAAGCGATGTGGGGCATGGAAAGTAGAGTAGATGTCTTAAAATAAAACTGATAAATAAACAAACGATCACATGTTACAAACTGTAATCTTTTTTCCTTAAAAAATAAAGAAAGTAGTAAAAAATAAATAATGATGTGAATACATATTTACACATACACATAAATTAAACATTACGTACCAGATTTGCCAGAGTGAACAGAGAAAACTCTGTTTTGC